>NC_079190.1:350280704-350612704 GCF_029499605.1 Hyla sarda
TTTCTTTAATATCAATAAGACATACTTTTCCTTCATAGTCTGCTCCTTCATTTAGCCTTTCCAAATGCATGATGCAAGCAATCTACTAGTTGAGCCATTTCTCATTGTCTGCATAGCCTACTGTAACATCCTTCTCCCCTACCTATGAATGAGTAGACTGATATATCTTGTATATTTTTTCACATAATCCTTCTCTCCCTTTCCAATGCCATTAGTCCCCCCTACTGTCTGCTCATTGTTCAGTAAATGCTATTTGAAATCCTAACCAACCAAACCCATCCAGCTCTTACCCTTCCTTTACTCTTTACAGATCTCTATGCTCTAATGTTGCCCAGGTCTCCATTACTGGATATTTCTACACTGTCTTCCCCATAAACTAACCGCTACTAACTTATTTCCCCGTATTCCTTGAAGATTATATTATATTATTAGATGCACAGGGTTCTCTATCTCTGCATTATAAATGCACAATATATTGTCATTTTTTTTAAGAGCCAAGGCAAGTGCTCTCTATCACCCAAAGTGCAAGAAAAAGTGCAAATGTGTGACACTAAAAAAAGTGCACAAAGGATGTGGTTTATCGCTAAGCCCTTCTCCAACAGGAGAGAGGCCCCCAAACAAACCTACCCTTCATCTCCAGGCCAAAAGGTACCTGCAAGGGTCCAGGTTCAATGCCCCTTTTCACCGAAGCTACTAAGGGACCACAAATACCCCTGGCTTTAACCTAGGCATTAACCAAGGTATCAGCCAAGGAGCCCTATACTGGTGGCTTCTCGGCCAAAGCCAAGATGCCCAGGGTTTGCAGGGAGGTGAGGAACCTGATTGCCAGACACACCTCCCCTAGACCGCCAAGAGGGACACCTAGAAGGGCTACCGCACCCTAACAAATCCTGTGTACAAAAACAAACACGAAAAAGTGGCACAGTAACAAACAAAAAAGGAAATAAATAAGTGGAGTGCAGATATACGGCCAGATCATCCGGCCAGATCTATAAAAATTTCCCTGACCCTAGCCAGAAGGCTGGGATACCAAGGGTGAGTGCCAAAGATGAAGAGTGTATGGTGCAGTGCATTCACTTATTGAGCTATAACACCCAGTGAGTTTCAGCACCTCAGGGTCACCACTCCCCGAGGCACAAAAGTACCTTGGCTCTAGACCCTCCCAGCCTCATGGCGAGACCCGGAGGAAAGAGGTCACATCAGGACAGCCATTGAGCTGGTTATGTGGCACCAGCCCCGAAACACCCCGGTACACCTGCTCCTCCATGTAACCATCCATTGCTACCAATGGACTACCTGGTAAGAACAGATACTACACTTGATCTTAGCCAAAAGCCGAGAAGCGATATGAATATATTGTCATATTCCTGAACTTAGAAATTTCCAGTGGTTGAATGTCTTCTAGCATGAGTTTCATTTTGCTCCATAGATTGCTGAGTATTCACTAAACTTCTTGAGAATGTAAAGAAAAACAATGTAATGTGCAAGCATTTTATTGTACTACATTCCTGCATAGTAATGCATAGGCTACTTTTATGCAACTAGATACAAGTTCAAAAAAGAGACATATAAATTTGAGTGGGTGCGCCTGAAGATCTTTATGACAGAGATGAGGGTTGACATTCTCAATCGGGAATTAACAGCTTGTATTAAATCTGTCTTACTTTGGCATAATTACATATGAAATGTTTGAAAGCTTAAAAACACGAATGACAGTAAAGACGTCAAAAGCAGCATACGGACTGAAGAACAATTTGGAAACTAGTATAAGGAGGAGGCGTTTATGTAGAAGCAATTGTTGACTTCCTGTTCTGTTCAGATTATTTGCCAGTAATGCCCTTCTTCACGGAACAGACAAGAAGTATAGTGATAGGTGACGCCAGTAGATAGATACACACAATAGCTTTTGCATAGAGAACAGCATATCTTCTCCCTGTAGAATGACCTCTGAAAAGGTCACAACTCATCTGAATGAGACAGGTCCTGTCCACTGTCTCTAATCAGAAAATAATCTAGATGACACATTCCCTTTAAATCTTCCAATATATGTTTCAAATAGGTTTACTAGGTGGTGAGTAGACCCATTCTTGACTTTGGCGTAGCTGTTGTTACAGACAGAAATTATATTTGTTTAAGGCCTTATTTGTGGGTCGCTATATGGTAGCCTTTCATTTATATACATTTTCTAGTATAGTATTTTAATGGTGTTCACTGTGAAAATTATTTAATGACTTCTTTTTTTTTTTTTTTTTTTATAATTAAACCAGGGAACTTTTGACGAATATTCGTCGCAAATTTCGCGTATTCGTTATATTCGCATATGCGAATATTCGTGTATTCGAGGAAGAAAACAGTGAGGGGGTGCGCAACTTTACTATTGGTTGCTAGGGATGTTGTTGATAACCTCTGACAAGTGTATTTGCATCATTCTAATTGGCCCACAAGTGAAAAGAAGGAATATGCGAATATTCTCATATGCGAATATGCGCATATGCGAATATGCGCAAATGCACATATGCGAAAAAGCTAATATTTGCAATTTCGAATATATAGCGAATATATTCGCAATATTCGCGAATTTGCGATATTCGCAATAAAAATTTGAAATGCGAATATTCACACCCAACACTAGTTAGGATAAAGTTAAGTAACTCACCTACAAGGTACATGTACAGTAAATTATGAAGTGGGAAGAGGTTAAAGAGTTTTTCCATGAAAAGTCATTTATCACCTATCAAGTCACCAGAATGGAGATCCCATCCCATCCCTCAGTTTCAATAAAGTTGCTGTTGAGCATGTGGACTGCTGCTCCATTCAAAGACTTTAGTGTTAACAGAGACTTCCCAGTACAGCAAAGGCAACCATGGGGTATCTCATATAGCACTGTTCAGTATATGAAATCTAATGATTGCTATAAGTAGTCCCCTATGGGGACTATAAAAGTGTAAAAAAAAAAGTCAAAAAAATTAGTTAAAAAAACCCCTCCCCAATAAAAATGTAAGTGGCACCTTTTTCCTATTTTATCCCAAAAAAGCGCAAAAAAAATATTGATACACATATTTGGTATCGCCGTGTGCGTAAATGTCTGAACTATCAAAATATAATGTAAAAGATCCCATATGGTGAACGGCATAACCGTAAAAAAAAAAAAAAAATCCAAATTTGCTGATTTTTTGTCACATTTTATTCCAGAAACAAATCAATGAAAAATTATTTAAAAGTTAAATATAAGCAAAAGTGGTACCAATAAAAACTACAGATCACGACACAATAAATGAGCCCTTATACAGCCCTGTATACGGAAACATTTGAAAGTTATACAGTAGGTGGTAAAAATAGAGCAACTTTAAACATACTAATTTTGTTAAAAAAGTTTGAAATTTTTTAAAGCAATACAATAATAGAAAAGTATGTAGTCATGGGTCTCATTTTAATCATATTGACCCGCAAAATAATGGAAACATGTCATTTTTAAAGTAAAGTATACAGCATGAAAACAAAACCTTCCAAAATTGGCTAAATTGCGTCTTTCTTTTCAATTTCCCCACATAAATAATATTTTTTTGGTTGCGCCATACATTGTATGGTAAAATGAGTGACATCATTACAAAGTATAATTGGTCACACAAAAAACAAGCCCTCATATGGGTCTGTGGATGGAAATATAAAAGAGTTATGATTTTTAGAAGGCGAGGAGAAAAAAAACGAAAATGCAAAAATAAAATTGGCCTGGTCCTTAAGGGGTTACACATTGGTATAGCACATTCCCCTGAATGTTCTATAGGAATAGTTACCAAATCATGTCCATTTATATTATATAGACTGTACTGTGGTTGATATATACTATGGAGAAGGAACAGCTGGTTGACTAAAGGTAAAGAACAAACAACGTAGAGTCGAGGGTTGTATAAGGAAAAGGTTAAATATAACACATTAGTGTAAGTGTAGTCTTCCCCCGATATAAATATTCTCTGTGCACTTGTCATGGCAGGGATGGAAGGCTTTTACAGTAAAGGCATAAACTGTGGGCAAAAAGGGTCATAGTATTAAAGGGGTCTTCCAGCACTGAACAAAGGCTATGTGTCTGATGGCAGGGGGTCTGAATGCTGAGACCTCCCTTGAACTCCAGAACGGAGCCCCAGCTCTCGAAGCTGCATGGAGCAGTAGAAGGCACACACTTCATGCACTGTCTATTGGAACACCAGAGAGTGCTGCACTGTGCATGGAGAGTGTGCAATCTACAGCGCCATCAGCGTGGAGAGCTGGGTCCCCGTTCATGAGATCACAGGGGGCCCACTGGTCAGACACTTATTCTTTATCCTGTGGATTGAGGATAAGTTGTTAAGTATTGGATAACCCCTTTAACCCCTTGGGGATGGAGCCCATTATGACCCTAAGGATGGGAGCATTTTTTGCAAATCTGACCACTGTCACTTTAAGCATTAATAACTCTGGAATGCTTTTACTTATAAATTTGATTCCGAGACTGTTTTTTCGTGATATATTCTACTTTATGTTAGTGGTAAATTTTTGTCGATACTTGCATCATTTCCCGATGAAAAATTCTAAAAATTGAACAAAAATTTGACAATTTAGCATTTTTCTAACTTTGAAGCTCTCTGCTTGTAAGGAAAATAGACATTCCAAATAAATGATATATTGATTCACATATACAATATGTCTACTTTATGTTGGCATCATAAAGTTGACATGTTTTTACTTTTGGAAGATATCAGAGGGCTTCAAAGTTTAGCAGCAGTTTTCCAATTTTTCGCAAAATTTTCAAAATCGGAATTTTTCAGGGACCAATTCAGGTTTGAAGTGGATTTGAAGGGCCTTCATATTAGAAATACCCCATAAATGACCCCATTATAAAAACTGCACCCCTCAAAGTATTCAAAATGACATTCAGTAAGTGTTTTAACACTTAAGTTGTTTCACAGGAATAGCAGCAAAGTGAAGGAGAAAATTCAAAATCTTCATTTTTTACACTTGCATGTTCTTGTAGACCCAGTTTTTGAATTTTTACAAGGGGTAAAAGGAGAAAAATCCTCTCAAAATTTGTAACCCAATTTCTCTCGAGTAAGGAAATACCTCATATGTTTATGTAAAATGTTCGGCGGGCGCAGTAGAGGGCACAAAATGGAAGGAGCAACAATGGGATTTTGGAGAGTAAGTTTTTCTGAAATGGTTTTTGGGGGGCATGTCACATTTAGGAAGCCCCTATGGTGCCAGGACAGCAAAAACCCCCACATCGCACACTATTATGGAAACTACACTCCTCAAGGAACGTAACAAGGGGTATGGTGAGCCTTAACACCCCACAGGTGTTTGACAACTTTGTGTTAAAGTTGGATGTGTAAATGAAAAAAACAGGCTGTGTAGACCCCAACTTTTCCTTTTCATAAGGGGTAAAAGAAGAAAAAGCCCCCCAAAATTTGTAGTGCAATTTCTACCGAGTACGGAAATACCCCATATGTGGCCCTAAACTGTTTCCTTGAAATACGACAGGGCTCCGAAGTGAGAGAGCGCCATGCGCATTTGAGGACTAAATTAGGGATTGCATAGGGGTGGACATAGGGGTATTTTACGCCAGTGATTCCCAAACAGGATGCCTCCAGCTGTTGCTAAACTCCCAACATGCCTGGACAGTCAGTGGCTGTCCAGAAATGCGTGGAGTTTTTGTTTTGCAACAGCTGGAGGCTCCATTTTGGAAACACTGCCGTACAATACATTTTCATTTTTATTGGGGGGGGGGGGGGGACAGTGTAAGGGGTGTATATGTAGTGTTTTACGCTTTATTAGGTGTTAGCGTAGTGTCGTGTTTTTAGGTTACGGTGAGTTTCCCGCTAGGAATTTGCGCTGCGACGAAAAATTTGCCACAGCTCATACTTGAAGTAGGAAACTTACTGTAAACCTGGCCATGCGAATATATCCTGTGCGTTCACATGGGGGGCAAACCTCCAGCTGTTTCAAAACTACAACTCCCAGCATGTACTGACAGACCGTGCATGCTGGGAGTTGTAGTTATGAAACAGCTGGAGGCACACTGGTTGGAAAACTTTCAGTTAGGTTCTGTTACCTAACTCAGTATTTTCCAACCAGTGAGCCTCCAGCTGTTGCAAAACTACAACTACCAGCATGCTCAATCTGTCAGTACATGCTGGGAGTTGTAGTTTTGCAACAGCTGGAGGCACACTGGTTGGAAAACCTTCAGTTAGGTTCTGTTACCTAACTCAGTATTTTCCAAAAATTGTGCCTCCAGCTGTTGCAAAACTACAACTTCCAGCATGTACTGACAGACTGTGCATGCTGGGAGTTGTAGTTTTGCAACAGCTGGAGGCATACTGGTTGGATAACCTTCAGTTAGGTTCTGTCACCTAACTCAGTATTTTCCAACCAGTGTGCCTCCAGCTGTTGCAAAACTACAACTCCCAGTATGCTCAGTCTGTCAGTACATGCTGGGAGTTGTAGTTTTGCAACAGCTGGAGGCACACTGGTTGGAAAACCTTCAGTTAGGTTCTGTTACCTAACTCAGTATTTTCCAACCAGTGTGCCTCCAGCTGTTGCAAAACTACAATTCCCAGCATGTACTGATCACAGAAGGACATGCTGGGAGATGTAGTTATGCAACAGCTGGAGGTACGCAACTACAACTCCCAGCATGCCGAGACAGGTGTTTGCTGTTTGGGCATGCTGGGATTTGCAGTTTTGCAACATCTGGAGTGCAACAATTTAGAGACCACTGAACAGTGATCTCCAAACTGTGGACCTCCAGATGTTGCAAAACTACAACTCCCAGCATGCCCAGACAGCAAACAGCTGTGTGGGCATGCTAGGAGTTGTAGTTTTGCAAGATCTAGAGGGCATTATAGAGATCACTGTGCAGTGGTCTCTAAACTGTAGACCTCAAGCTGTTGCAAAACTACTAATCCCAGCATGCCCACACAGCAAACAGCTGTCTGGGCATGCTGGCAGTTGTAGTTTTGCAACATCTGGAGGGCTACAGTCTAGAGACCACTATAGTGGTCTCAGACTGTAGCTCTCTAGATGTTGCTAGGCAACTTACCGGCTTCCGTCGCATCCAGGGAGCCGTCCTCTTCTGCCGCCCGCCGCCCGCAGATCTCCGTCGCCGCCCGCCGATCTTCGTTGCTCCGCTGCCTCCGGACGGCTAAGTGGACGTCGCGCCCAGTCCTCCTCATTTTCCCCGTTCTGGCCCGCCTATTGTGGGTGGGCAGGACGGGGAAAACAAAAGTAAAGCCCCCCAGCCCCCGATCTGCTATTGGTGGTCGCATCTAGACCACCAATAGCAGGGATAGGAGGGGTGGCACCCCTGCCTCCTCACTCCTATCGCTTCAGGGGGATCGTGGGTGTCTTAGACAACCGCGATCCTCGTTATTTTCCGTGTCACCAGGTCACCATAGACCCGTATGACCCGGAATCGGCGCAAATCGCAAGTGTGAATTCACTTGCGATATGCGCCGATCGCCGACATGGGGGGGGGGGGTCTAATGGGCATTTGCACGGAGTACCTGCTGATAGATATCAGCAGTCACCCCGGTCTGGTCCCCGCCCGGTGTGCGGCAGGGACCGAAATTCCCACGGGCGTATGGATACGCCCTTCGTCCTTAAGTACCAGGACGCAAGGGCGTATGCATATGCCCTTTGTCCCCAACAGGTTAAACATGAATGTAGTAATTCCTGCTTCCATTGCAGTTTTTCAACATATTTTTGAGGAATATGTATTAAAACCTGTGCAGGGGATCAGTGCAGCAATTGCCCACAGCAGCCAATCAAATTCCAACTTTCAAATTTCATTGGCCGTTTTTAAAAATGAAAGAAACAATCTGATTGGTTTCTATGGGTAACTACACCACTGTTTCTCTGTAGAGGTTTTGGTAACCCCCCCCCCCCCCCCCCCCAAAAAAAAGAAGAAAAAAAAGTTTACGAGTACATTTACACTAACAAGTTATTTCTTTACAATCAAGGATTATACCCAACATGCATCCAGATACATCTGTACTAAAAGGAAGTTTGGCCTCTTTCAAATGAACAGTATGTCCCCCGAGCCCCATTAAATCCCATGTGAGAGATCTTAATAGGAGGAGGAAGAAATTCCTTTAGGATGATATTTCAAACTTGTGGGAAAGACGGCCAAGTCAACAGCTGTGAAGACGCTGCCATTTTCCATTTTTCTTGTCGGCATTCCAAAACAAGTAACAACACTTGATTTCTCTTGATTTTATTGGGGGGAGAAGTAACATAAAATGATTGTCCAGGATTACAAAATGATGGCTGCATCACACTTATCCATGGGTCATGTCTGGCACTTCAACTCAGTTTCATTAATGTGAATAGGACACTGTATTTGGAACAGTCATGATTTTGTAATGCCAGCAAACCCCTTTAAATAAGAATATTTGATCATAGGGAATACAATAGAGTGGACAAATAAAAAATTGTGTAATTCTTAGAAAGTGCAAACTTAGATTGGACAGTCCAAGAATGCACTTGATGTATTAGACTATTTGATAAATCTGCGAAATTTTTAGACAGTCTAAGCTTAGACCAACTATAAGGCGGGGTTCAGACTGAGGAATTTGCAAGCATAATTCCATTTAAAAATGGCACTAGTATACTAGTACTCATTTGCTGTCAATGGGATTCCGCTGCTTAGACTACACTACGGAATTTCAGTAGCAGAAAGTAAAACTGAAAATCCGCTGCGTAAGAATGATCAGTTATTCTTCTGACAAAATCTGTGTTGAATACATTGCCATCTTTGGGGATTCAGTCAGCACCAGGCGCCCTCGGATTCTCCTGCTGGAGAATTCTTAATGCAAACCCAGCCTTAGTTGGCTTCAATTGAAGATTTTGGTGCAGTTTTTGCACACAATGTTGCATCGTAAAGGAGTACTCCACTGCCACAGCGTTTGGAACATTTTGTTCCGAACACTGGGTGCAGGCTTCGGGGGATGTGATCTCCCAACCAGGCCCCTCATGATGTCCCACCATGCCCCCTCAATGAAAGTCTATGGGAGGGGGCATGGTGGCTGCCACACCGCCTCTCATAGACTTGCATTGATGGGCGCATGGTCATGTTGTCAGGACCCCAGCCGCCTGCACCCAGTGTTCGGAACAAAATGTTCCGAACGCTGGGGCAGTGGAGTACCCCTTTAAGTCACATTCCCTTTTAGCAAAGCTACACCCCCTTTTAATAAGGCTGAACACTGGGGACACAGAGTCTAAATGTGGCACAACTTCGCATGACTTTTTTAATGCAAATTATGCCAGAATTTTGGCCCATCTGCAATAGTAACTTTGCTCCAGTATTTCCATAGAGAACAATTGGTTCAGATGTTAAAACTGAACACATCTGATCTTTTTTCCCCCCCCAATGCTATCTGTCAGGGGAGATATGGGAGGCTCCCAAACACATTAGATAGTCAGCTAGTCCTGCCGAAACTAGCTTATTCTGTCAACTCTCAATCCGTCTTTAGACTTGGGGGATATGCACTACATGTCACCTTCACTCCCTTAACATGAATTACCCTTCATACTATATTTATGGGCTTTTATCCTAAAATAACTCTTAATTCAACGTAATTTACATAGAGAAATGGGCAAATCTAAAGTACAGGTCTTTATATGACAGTGATGAGTAGAGTTAATAGCAGTTCCATTCCGGTAGAAAAGCTGCTGCATGGGTCTGAATAAGTAATCCTACGAGAGATAATCCTATTTACTGTCAGATGGAAGACTTACTTTTTAAGAGCATGATGTCCTTTTCACAGTCAGAAGGCTGTCACAGAGAATTGCCTCTTTTCCTCAACTCACTAGGGTCTTTTTCAGATGGATATGCTCTGTAGATGTGACAACATACTATGTCTTGTGTCTGAGCCTGCAAAATAGCGAGAAATTCACTGAAGAACCTCCTTTTGTCTTTTGTATCATCTTGGAGGTAGAGAAAACATGTACAAACTCTACAGGATTGAAGTTCTAATGCAAATATTTTGATTTATTATTCATTTTATGCACATCTAATGTACTCTGCAGTCACAAAATGTAAATCTAAGCCTGGAAACCCCCATTCGTAATTACAATTGGCTATCTTGTTATGGATAATAAATGTAAAATGAAGATCATTCTTCTAAAATAGCAGTTACATCTAGTATTACACCCTGTGTGACCATCCCCTTTTTGGGACCGAGAGAATATGATGCAATGCTTACGTAAAAAAGCTAACCAATTAGAATGCTCATACGATGTGCTACGCCCTACTGAAGGATATATCTTGTGTGTACACTATACAATAAATCTGAGAACTGATTTGACCCAATGAGAGTCAGCCTGTTTTCTCTGTGCACGTATCTTATCTAATTTGGAGCAGTACAACAACCTAGAGCAGTCACTTGGAACTCGTCCAAAATAGTTGGTGCATGAATGTGGGGCTCGAGGTGGTCTTCTCTGACCGAGCATCCCCGCATGCCAGAGGACAGGATAATCTATCAATGGACACCGGGACTGCAGCCCGTAAATCAGGGAAAGAAAATTTGTAATCTTACCTATGATAGTGTCCTTTGTTAGAGTTACTCTGATGTCTGGTGTGGGAGGCACGGTCACAGGGAGCAGCTTTGAGGGACGAGAATAAGAACCCCAGTCTGAGAGCAGGTTGATGTTCTGTGAATTTTGTCAGTAAATCTTACTCCTGTGTGATATTGAAACTTCCGTGGTGTGAGGTGCTCATATTCCTGTATTGAAGTCAGCCCGGTGTCTGATTCAGGGACAGAAGGGGGGAGAAGACAAGAGATGTAGAGATAGCCAAAGGTGTCTGTCTCAAGGCAAAATCAGTAAAAATACACACAGGGAGCTGAGAGAGAAGTATCCAACCAGTACGAAAAATGGGCAATAAGTTTATTAGACACGGTCTGTGTATGGCTGGACTGTAGTAAAGCATTTGAGAAGACAGGGGCAGAAAATTTATGATGAAGAATGTAAATGTTATTTCTGAAAAATAGGAGCACGGGCAGCCAAAGCCCTATAATGGCCTCGGCAAAGAAGAGGAGGGATGGGTGTGTAGTGTCTGTTCTCAACAGAATCCCTCCCTCCGAGAGACTTGTTTCTTCTGTGGAGCTTAATGCCCACACTGCCACACTATCATAAGTACCGCCCATGTCCCTGTCATGGTGCCATCTATTCTTCAGCCAGCACTCCAACCAGAGCCCCCAAGTATCACAAACAGAAAAAACTGGAGCACAATATGTCCCGACTAGCATCTTGGCAGATAACATCACCAATCTAGAGGCAGACATTAATCAGCAAATGAGGAACCTGAAAGAAGAAATGGAAAAGTTTACCCCATTACAGTTGTCCACCATAGTGAGCTCCCTGCCTGACCCTGAAACATACCCAATGCCTTTCTATTGTAAAGTATCTCAAGTCTATCAGACATATGGGTGCACCTGGTATGATATTAAAAGTATGGTACAGGCTAATGTTGGAGACTACTCTGACTAATCCTAGACTAAGTCACTGAACCTCATGGAGAATATGACACCAGGACCATTGAATCAGGCAGTGAATTTGTCAAACAACTGGGGAATTGGGCTAGGAAGCGCTTAGCTGAACAAACCATGTCCTTACAGGATGCGAGTCAAGAAAAGGCAGAGACAGTTGAGAAATGTGCTCATAGACTTCAACAGTATTATAAAGACATGGGATTCTCATTACACGAAACCTAATCATATGAAGTTATTAGCCTGCTCATTTGTTGATGGTCTACGTCCTGACATCAACAAGACCTCTTGCTGCCCCGAATTGAGAATGCTAGACATGCAAGCCCTGGTGCAAATAGCAAAGGGATTGGAAGTTTCCATTAAGAAGCTAACGATGGCTGTGCTGGCAGTCATGACTGAAAGTCCTGAGGATCCCCCCTCCCCCCCTCAGCCAGAAGCTGTTATGGGTGTGGCAAAACTGGCCACATAAAGAGGAACTGCTCCAGTCGTCATCTATGGGCCGCCCACAAAGCTGCATAGAATGAGTCCAACAAACAAATGCCTCCCTCCACAACAGCATAGCCGGCAAGCCAGTGAAAGGAAACTGTGTGTATGGCCCTAAAAACTCCTCCTGCTGGCCCAACCCCACAAGTAACACTCACAGTGGAAAGGTGGGAACTTCCCTTCCTGGTCAACACTGGTACAACCCGCAGCGTTCTACATAAACAGGCCATACCTCCTTCTTGGCTTACTGATGTGTAGCTTCCTTGTACAGGGCTTGAGGGGACTGTTCAGCACAACTCTATTAGGCCCCCTCACCTGGTTACATTGCTGCAGCTTCACCTACCTTCTAGTACTCTATCAAAGTTGGAATCAGCCACACCTGTCCTTTAAACCTACAGGATACTGATCTCTTGCAGAAAGTCTGGGCTAACATACAATTCCAAGAAGATGGCTCTGTCACCCTCAGCTGAACACTGGACCCAGAGGAAACCTGCCTTCTCATGGGCATCTTTTCAGATCCTGCTATCACCATGACGCCTGATGAGTTGCTCCAACATGTCATCTCAACCGTTTCAGCCCATCCGTGGACCACCGATCCACATGACATTGGTCATATGAAGGTGTACCGCCAGTCCATGTGATATTGAAAGATCCAAATGTCCTACCTCAAAAGCCACAGTACCTTCTGTCTGTCTAACAACTTACGGCCATCTCTAAGCAAGTCTAGTCTATACTTGAAAGTGGGGCAATCATACCAACAACATTCCCATGTAATATACCTTTGTACCCAGTTCGGAAGATGCATGAGAAAGGAAAACCTGTAAAATACTGCATGGTGCAAGACCTACGGGCAGTAAATGAGGTTACTGTGATGGGACCCCAATAGTGCCCAAACCTCATACCTTGCTAGGAAGCATTCCTCCTACTGCAGCTATCTTCACTGTGATTGATTTGACAGACGCCTAGCAAATGACAGCCAGTTTCTGTTTGCCTTTACCAATGGAGGCCAATACACTTGGACAGTGATGCCACAAGGGGTCCAAAATAGCCCTTCATCCTTCAGCAAGGCCATGGCCTCTCTACTCCAACCTTGGCAAGCCCAACACCCCGAAGTGGAGGTCCTACAATACATGGATGACCTGTTACTCTGTGCACCCAACTAGGCAATCTGCCTTCACACCACCACTTCACACTTGACTTTCCTGGCAGATTTCTGGCTGAAACTCCAACTTTGTCTTCCTAAAGTGGTTTTCCTTTGCTACTGCATCAGCCAAGAAGTCAAACACCTTATGGACTAAGGTTGTAAGGCCATCTCGGATATTCAGGAGCGGGACATGCTACAACCAGCTTCATACTTTTTTGGGCCTTGTCTCCTACTGTCGCCCATGGATACAGGATGCCTCCCTCCTCATGCAACCACTGTATGATTGCATTTCCAGGGATTCTCAAACATTCTTCTTACTCACTGCAGCTTCTGTCTGCTCCTTTCACTCACTCAGGGCATCCATTTCCTCTGCACCAGCACTGGGCATCCCCAATTATGCCCTTCCATTCTGGTTCTATGTTACTGAATGACAAGGCCACACCAGAGGAGTCCTCACCCAAGCTTATGGAGGCTGGAATAGGCCCTTGGGATACTACTTCAAACATTTGGACCCTGTGGCCCAAGCAGCCCCCTCTTGTGTTAGAGCTGCGCATGCAGTCAGCTCTCTCCTGGATGTCACCTCTGACATAATGCTTGGACACCCTCTTACAGTTCTAGCTCCTCATCACATCTCATTCATTCTCCAGCAGACTCAACCACGGCACCTCGCTGTTGCTGTCACCAGTGCAGCCTACTGTTCCCAGACAACATCAAAATTCAACGCTGTCACATCCTTAACCCAGCTGCACTTCTTCCTCTCCCAAGGGGGGAGTATGAGCAGGAGGATGGAGAAAATGTGGAAGAAGAGAGGAGCATCTCAGGAAGGATCTAGGACTCAAGAAAAGAAGGTGTGCCTACCACGAGCATTGTATCCAATGATTGCAGCCCTGGCTCATGAACCCACTCAGCAGCCCAAAACCATGACGAAGGATCTGATAAGCAAATTGTGAATTGCTCGAGGAATCACACCAGCCCTGGTCAAGTACTGTCAAGCCTGTCTCATCTGTGTAGAATGCAACCCAGGATGGACTGAGCCAACTCCCACCGTATGGAAAATACTAGGGTCTCATTTAGCCTTCCATGCTCTCTATAGACCTCAGAGCAGTGTCAAGGTAGAAAGACTAAATGGAATTCTAAAATCAAAACTGCTCAAAATGATGAGAGAGACAGGCATGAATTAGGTGCAGAGTCTACCAACAGCCCTGTTTAGTGTAAGGCACACCTCAAAGTCCCCACACAAGTTAATTCCATATGAGATACTGTTCGGGTCCAGTCCTAAACTAGGGGTCTATTTCCCACAATAAATGCAGTCAATGGCCAAATATGTTGCTGAAATTAACAAACAACTGTCTAACATACATGGTCGAGTCTTTGTTTCCCTTCCAGATCCTGATCTCATAAAAGGCTCACATTCCCTCAAGACTGGTGACTGGGTCTTGACATGTCAAGAAACACATCAGGAGCACTCAAGACACCCAGATATGATGGTCCGTACCAGATTCTGTTAACCATGCCCAACTCAGTCAAGTTAGAAGGGAAGCCCACCTGGATCCATGCATCTCAATGTAAGAAGTTCCAGTAGCCTGGTTCCAGAACAATAATTTTTCCATGTTATTTGTGTGGTTACTAGGGTACCGCTGGTAGCCATAGTACAGTCCTCACCTTATGTGTTCTGGGTAAATACCTCCTCTCCCATAGCCACTAGGAATTTTGATGTATGTCAGGTCATGACTTGTCCTAAGGGTACCGCTACATATAAGGGGTCTGTGTACTATGTGTGTGGGCCAAGAGGTCAGTTCCAGGTTCTTTCAATCAACACACACACATTTATATATGCAATAGGAGTCCCAAAGGGGGTCCCCGACGAGTTTACAGCTTAGCATCAGGTGAAGGCAGGGTTTGAATCCATCTTTCCTATAATTCAAGTTCCGTAAACTTAGGTATGGACAGGTAAATTCTCTGGTATACCTAAACCCTGTGACAAGGGGAACATACATAAGGAATGTGCCGTTGCCACCACAGGAAAAGAGGATTGCGAAGGGAATACTGGAGGATTTGTTAGGAATAGGGAATGAATAATGATCTCCAAGGGGGGACTGTAATGTATAATATATGTAAAATGAAGATCATTTTTATAAAATGGCGGTTACAAACCCTGTATTACACCCTGTGTGACCATCTCCTTTTGGCCCAGAGAGAATATGATGCAATGCTTACGTAAAGTAGCTAACCAATTAGAATGCCTATACAATGTGCTACGCCCTACTGAAGAATATATCTTGTGTGTACGCTACACAATAAATCAGAGAACTGCTTTGACCCAATGAGAGTCAGCATGTTTTCTCCGTGCACGTATCTTATCTAATTTGGAGCAGTACAACAACCTACAGCGATCACTTGGAACACGTCCAAAACAATCTAAGATGCTGTCTCATGAATAGATGCTGATAGACAAGACCCTGCTTCTCTCAGCCCTGGAGAACAGCTGTTATTGCTGGGGAAAGCTGCAGCCAGCCACACAGAGAGGAAATAATGCATTATATTCTGGCTTTTTCTATCAAAGTCCGTCCATGTATTTCAAAGATGCTTGAGTTTTCCTGTGTAGCTTTCCATTCTGGCACACAGGAAGAGTTCCAAAGAAGGGACCCCCTCTATGATGTTCATAAGCCCTAAAAGGGCAAAGTACCATCTCCTTTAATAATGTAGTTTTCAGACCAGTCAAATCAATCATCATCTGCCAGTTACCATGCTGACCTCGCTTGGCACAACTGACTAAATGTATATTATTAAAAGGGATTTCCCATCCGGGCAAGTTATTCCCTATCTAAAGGATAGGGGATACCTTGCAGATAAGTGGGGGGGGGGTCCGACCTTTGGGATCGCCAGAAAGAAAAGTGAAATTGCAAGCCTTGATAACATTTTCTGTGCATGCACAACCACCACCACATTCGGAAAGCCTAGAAAGAATGAATGAATCGGTGGCTGTGCATGTGCTACGTTCATTTGGGGCTCTAATTTTACTGCATTCCCAGTGGTATATGGGATGGATTGATAAAAAAGAGAAAACCGCTTGAAATATACTGTGCTTGTGCTAGACAAGGGGATGGTGCATGACATATAGATTTTAAAGAGGTTGTCCGGGAGCAGAAAAGGTTCTTCTTGTTGGTATGGAATGGAAGGGGGGCAGTGTTGTCCCGATTATTACATGCAGGCAAAATCCTGCCCACAGCCAATGTCCATTGGATGATTGTTGACGCCACAACATCAGTAACACCATGTAGCTATTGGACATCAGGTGTGATAATCGAGGCAAGCACCGGTCCACTCTTGTCTTGGAGCAGTATATTTCCAAGATGACCAGGGAACTGAAGTAGCGCAGAACAACTAGAACCTTTTCTGCTTCCTGGACAACCCCTTTAATGACTTATAGTTTTTAATTCTTCTCCAAGAAACCACGTACAGTTGACAGCTCATAGCAGTCCTTGGTAGTTAGAACTGGTACATTGTAGAATGGAATTTTTGCTGATCTGCAATATTATGGGATTTTTATCCATTGACACATCAGGTATAGAGATGGCTATTCTGTTATGATGAATGTCAAAGGCTTTGTTAGGAGCCAAGAACACTAATATCATGAGTACAAGAGCTACATTATCAGTTGAAGCCAATTTACTTTTGCCTATGGCATTAATATGCCAGTGTTGGTTGAGCAGAACACAAAAAATAACATGGAACATTCATATTCAAAGACAAAATTAAAGGCACAAAAGGAAATATAGATCATAGGACACATTTGTAAAAAGAACCATGTATTTTATTGTCCATAATATTAAAACGAGCAGAAAACAGACTGGAAGTGGAAAATTGTGAACATGTTGCTGAAAATTCATTGAAATGCTGAACTTGGCACAAATGAAATTTGAATAAGTTAATAAGTGTAAAGTAAAAGATGAGCTGGGGTAAATAGTGTAGACATTGAGACTGGTCTACATAGATACAGCACTAAGACTAGGGCTTCAAGACGACTTTCGGTCACCTGGTCAACCATAAGGTAGTGGGTGAGATTTGCTATTGCAGTATAGCCCTAGCCTAAAAGCTAAAGTCAGTTTCAAGGTAAATAGCTAAAAGACTTCAGTCACATCTTTGTAGTTAATCTTTATGCTTTAGAGATGCTTACTTCTTTACTGCAATCCTCCATATATGCATTTCATACATTCTGTAGATTCAAGCTTACAGTATAAAGCATAATACCTTACTTATTCACCCATGTTTAAGAACTGGAATGTCCCTTTTAGGCATCTGGGTGATGTCACAACTATAAGCCCTGGATAAAGTTTTAACTTGGGGCAAGGGCCATGCGTACCTGCATATATATAAGGACTCTCAGCAATGACAGCAATGTAGAAGCTATACGTTGACAGACACACATCCTTATGGTTCAGTAGTGACTTTGAAAAGTAATTTTCCATTTCACAGTTTCACAGGCACAAATTATTAACAATTTAGTTGGAGTTTATTTTAAGCCAAAAATATTAGTGTCGGTATTTTTAGCTTGTTAGGTATTTACACCTTCATTCTAGTGTTAACTTCACAGCCAACCAATTAACAGCTGGATCACATGCTATCTGCCATAGACAAGTGACATGCAAGTGTTGTAAATAACCATTAGATTTGTTACATGATAATGGAGAACTTTATATATGTATACCCTGTGCTTACATATCGGAGCAATTCTTAAAATGCAGACACATTCATATCAATTTACTGATAGTTTCTAGGTTATTGATTTTTTTTTATACAGAAATTATCTCTACAAAAATTATGATATAGATCATCTTTATTTTATAGGAGACAGTGAAGAAGAGTCAAGAAAAAGTCAAGAAAAAGGTGTCATATCTGACTTGGTTAGGCTTGAACTCCTTGACCTGATTGTAGGCTTTAAAGGGAACCAGTTACCATGAAAATGGTATCTAATCTGTTACCAACATGTCATATAGCAGGAAGAGGTGAGTGATTGGAATATATCTTTGTAGGAAAAGATTTAGTATAACTTGTCATTTAATTGATTAAAATGCTCAGGCGTCCAGTGGGCGGTTCTATCATTGAGTGACACTGTTCAATAGAAAGAGCAGCAAAGTTCTACAGAATCTTTTCCAATAAAGATATATATCAATCTGCTCAGCTCTTCCTGCTCTATAAAATGATACCAATAGATTAGATAGCATTTTAGTGGTGACAGGTTCCCTTTAAGGACTGGAGATAGGAGACTTGGCTTTGTGCATGAGCTATGAAGCAGATTTGACAGATTAATATAGTCTCCATGTCCCAACATCAAATCTAGACTGTACAGCAGAAGTAGTTCACAGTTTATAGCAGAATAGTGGAAGCAAAAATTCAATTTCTACATCAATTTGTTATTAAGACAACTAGCATACAAGGAAAAAACACAAATGTTCAGTTACATTTCACACAGCTATTTCACCACAGTATGGAAACACACATTGGTTTACAGTTTAGCAACCTATATTCTAAACTGTCATAATGTACAACATTCTACCACAAATAATGAAATCATAACTATGAAAAGAAAAGCTAACAATCGTCAACACCAGGGATAGCTATATTCTCTGAAGACATTATAAAATCTCTAAGGCAAATTGCATTTTTGCACACATAGATTCATTCAGAATTATTCTTCCTCCAGCGGTAAAAGCATGCATACACTGAGCCCTGTGTCAAAAGGACGACAGCCTTGAACATTGAGGGTAAAAGCACATTTTTGGCAATTTGTATAACAAAATAATATGAAGCATGTCTGATCTGCTTTCGCACCTAGAACCGTTTTGTATGCTCTAACCTGTTTACCTGGTAAGGATTTTCAATCTTATACCATACATCTGAGTATGTATCAGTGTAACTGCAGGAACCAGTGGTTTTAAGTGTTACAACTACAGACCTAAAATATCTTTAGTGTCCAATTTCAGATTCATACTACTCAATGGGCCTCATTTACTAAGATTGTCGGGTTTTTACTAGTGGGAAAAGACATGCAGGATTCCTCTCTATTTACTATTGGGAAAAGTCGGGAACATTTTCTGACCAGCTTTTTCTAGGTCGATATTTCCAGCCATTTACTCAAAGGAATTTCTGTGAATTCCATAGTAAATCCGTCGGGTTGTGAAACCACGCCCCTTTTTGGTCGATTACGCCCCCTTTTCGGGTTTGTCGGGTTTTTCAGGCGCACACTGTCGCACACTGGCGCAGACATGTCTCAGACAAAATAACCAGACAAAAACTGGTTGGTTTCAGCTTAGTAAATGAGGCCCAATGTGTATGAATTGCACTGGATCCCACTATGTTTGTACCCTATGTTTAGTGTTGGAAAGTTTACTATGTGTCCACAAACTTACATAGCCAGATGGAGGCAAAAAGAGTTTCCCATGGCTATATGTCATCAGCCATATGGAAGTCAATCAAGGGATTAAAGGAGTAATCTGGTGCAGAGTACTCCTGCTCCGTCCTGCCTGGCCTGCAAAAAACCTTCCTGGGTTCCTGTGGAGCGCCACTACAGTTGATCGGTCCTCCGGTCCATCTTCTTCATACTTCCGTGTGAACGAAGTGTCACATGGCGCTCAGCCTATCGCCGGCCGCTGTGATGTTCTGCCTCGGCCCATAATAGGCTGAGCGCCATGTGATGCTTCGTTCACACGGAAGTATGAAGAAGATGGACCGGAGGACCAATCAGCTGTAGTGGCGCTCTGCGGGAACCCAGGAAGGTGAGGGATGGTTTATTCTCATTTTTTTTGCAGCCCGGGCAGGACAGAGCAGGAGTACTCTGCACCAGAGTGCTCCTTTAAATAACATAGTGGCCTACACTGTTTTATCAAACAGAATCCGAAACAAATACCACATTAGCCTATTAGTGATGTAAGTCATTGTATGGTAACCATCAGGGGCTTCCTTTTAACAGATACCTTGTGAAGCTCTAGTGACAGCACTGCTCATTTCGGAGCACTATTACTGGAGTTTCCCAAGGCACAAATGCATACACTTCTACCACTTCTCCCTCCTGAGCTTCCTTCAGGGTAGCAGTATGACGGACAGCCACCCGACGGATGTATTACTGTCAGATGGTTGTCTGCAGTAATACAACTGTAGAGGAAGGTCAGGAGAAGGAGAGGCTCCCACTGTATGTGTATACAGTGGGATCCATTACAGTCTCACATCTCAGATATAAGTAAGGATTCCTCCCAAGATATACATCCAATGGCAGGCTATAAACACAGTGTGAACTCATCCTTTTTACACAGGCAAACAACTGCCCAACATAAGCACCAATTGACTATGTACAGTTTTATCACAATGTAAAGGAACCCTTACATGGCCCAATTATTAGGAGTGAATGGGTTGTACAAATGAATGCTGGATCTTTTGTGCAGCTGTTTCCTTCCATTATTGTCAGTAGATGTGCTGCCAACTAACAATGACATTTATGTCCACACAAAAGACGTGATTTGCAGATGGATGAGCATTTGCTTGTTTATCAGCTGATCATTGGGACTTTTACACGGGATGATAATGGCCACATGTAAAAGGGTCCTAACTCTTACTCATTTATATTTCCCTAACATTTTTTTTTATACCAGTAACACATATCGGTTCAGGTGGCATGATACATGTCTACTGATAACTAGACCCACTAGAACCAGTAGGGATACAGCTGGTTAGTTGTGTCTTATTAAAAAAAAAATAGTTTAGGTAGTCTGAGGTTCAGGCTAATGAAGATTCTCCAAATAAACACAAATGAGCTACCTGATACCAACCAGTCACCATATTGGTCATATTTATTTCGCTATTAAAATATTTGAATATGATATGTTTTTTTTTAACATCACAAACAATACAAAACTGTCCAGTACTGAAGAAATGACACAACCCTCCCCTGATGGAAAGAATATATGTTAAACCATATTATGCACCTGTAATAAAGTGAATAAAGAGGGGTAAATGTCTATTTCTATAGGATATGCAACCTAGCAAGATAACCTAGTAATCTACAGTGGATATTCAATTATTAATATTCCAGTGGGTGATCAGTCATGCACATATGACATCTTCACAGCTTCATCTAGTCCAGGATAGGATTTCCCATGTACCAAAATATGAAATTCCGTTTTCAGTCATATCCATACACATGAATTAGGCTTCATTTAAAATACAATGAATGAGACAACTTTGTCCAGTTGTATCACAAGTGCTTTTGTCAAACAGACTGAGTGCAACTATACTCTTAGTACAAAAACATTACAATTGTACTGCAGATTGTATTCAGTGCTCATGCCTTGCCCCTGATTTCATACAAGTCCATGCTTCCATGGATTAAAGAAATGTATATCAAGATCCATCGTGTCAATACTGTATAATAGGTCAGGATGATTTTCAGGTTTTAAGCATTTGTAGAGAAGTAGAGATGATACCAAGATATGAAAGGCTTGAGGTAATTGCTGGCCCGACCAGTCCGATCACAGTAAGACTTTCTCTTTTAGCAATGACAAAAACAGTGACCTTTCTTCTTCCTTTCAACCGTATTATATAAAAATAGACTTTCTGAAGCCATGTGATGCAAGAAGATCCCAGTAGTAAAAGGTTCAAGGCCTTAAGAGGGATCATTTCGACGGCTCATATTGACAAGTCGGGGATTAGCGTTAATAACAGGCAATTTTCATTGTTCTATAATTGCACTAAATCAATTGCTGAGGCTCATAATTGCCCGAATTCTGACTCTTCTCCAATCTTCCAAACAATGTGCAAGCTGGTTTTGAACAGATTGTCAAAAATATTTTTGTAGTAGTTCAAAGAGTTGTAAAAAATAATAGAAAAAAAAAAGACACTTGAATACCAAGAACCAGCTTGGTCTTCTAGATATTTAAAAATAAAATAAAAAAAAAGATTGGAGATGGAGATTTCTTTTTTCGTATTCAGTTTAACTGAATACACTCAAGTAAATACAATGCAAATCCCCCTATAAATAAGCATTTTTATTCTTAAACCCAAACTACTGTGTTCATGTCAAACCCTTTGCACATAGATTCTTTTGGTTTCTGGTCTTTCTTGGCACTTATCGCAATGCTTTTCCCTTCCGTTCTGCCTGGTTTTTCAACTTTACTTTTAAAGTCATTTGCTGATGGGAAATAGAACACACTTTTCTGTTTACTTGGTTTCTTGCCTCTCTTGTAGATTTGTGGTTTTTGATCTTCAAAACTTGGCCAGCCAGGTTTTTCTTTAAGAAGTTTATCTCGGTCTGGACGAACGCTTCGCAAAACCTTTTTGAAAAAACTAGCCGTCAGGGAAAATTTTTTGTAAATTTCATGCGATCTATTGACACCTAAAAGGCCTTCACAGTTTTCTCCTTTTTTCTCCATCTCTGGTAGATCTAACCAATTTCCAACAAGATCTGCAAAAATGTTGTCACCTAAGACAAGAGGCTGCCTGTTCCGGCTCTGGGACATAAGAGAAGATGTCCAGTCATTGGCTTCATCATATACAAAATCATCAGAACTTTGTTCAAGGTCAGAATGAATATTATTATTAAGCAAATGGTTACAGAAGCTGGAAGATGTAGACTGTGATTCATACGTAGGCCACCTGTCCACTGGAACCGATATAGGCAAAGAGGTTTCAGTCTCTGCTACACTTGCTGACAATACCTGATGACCTTGTTTTAAGCCTGGAACGGAGACAGAGCTAACCGTGCTTGCAGCCCATGACCCTCGGCTACTAGTCAACGAGCTGTTGTCTAGACTTTTCGCACCTGCCCGTATACTCTCAGCCTCTTTTCTGGACACATGCCTGACCTCAGTAGCCTCTTGCACATTTTGGCAATATGGATTTGTTCTCATAGTGTGGAGCTGGTTCTGCTCCCCTGAAATTTCCAGCTGTTCAAGAGCTGTCTGAACTTGGAGTAGTTTCAGTTCCTGGAGTGCACCCATCATAGAGTTCATCTGCTCCTGTAAACCTTCTCCAACTTCTTTCATTGACAGCTGCAAGTAAAGATAGAGATGCTTTAGTTAAGAATGCATGAAAAAGGTTAAATATATAAAAACTGTTTTTAAAATAAGCTTTCTATCCTTGCTGTCCACTCAGTTCAGTATACACCACATATAAATGGTACCATAACTTCTACATGTTTCAATATGAATAAAAAAAGACAGTAACACAAATGCACAAAAATACGTAAACAAGCCTAGTGTTGTTAATGAATGGGACAAGGCTTGGGAAGTGCAGTAGGTGACTGCTATCCTATATTTACTGTCATGTTTTTAAAGGTGTTTTTTTTTTACTTTTTGGGGTGATATACTGGTAGGGTCTCCTGAGTTTATAATACTTCATATACAAAAACTACAATGGCTTAAAACATTACTTATAGGGGGAGATTTCTCACAACCTGTCAGGAGGAAAAGTTGCCCAGTTGCCCATAGAAACCAATCAGATTGTTTCTTTCATTTTTAGAGGCCTTGTTAAAAATGAAAGAGGCAATCTGATTGGTTGCTATGGGCAACTTTTACTCTGGACAGGTTTTGATAAATCTCCCCCATTGTTTGTGAAGGATTGGCTTGGTCACTAATTGCCATAACACACTCAAAATCTGCCTTTCAAAGCAGCTCTAATGAATTTTCCAAATGCTGGAGCAGGTGCTGGGAGCTCGTGATGTCATAACCCCGCCTCTCCATGATGTCACACCAGCCCCCTCAATGCAAGTCCAAACGTTGTTCCAAACGCCGAGCAGCGGAATACCCCTTTAAAGATTGCCATTGTACACCTTATCAACAAAGTTACAGCACGGTAAAAACAACATGTTCACTTATGTGCTCAATAATAAAGCATAAGGTAAAACTTCTACCGAAATGACTTAGTGGTATTGGTAGACAGTAAACTTGATGGATCAAGAGAGGCATAAAGGCTTGTGACACGAACATAGCTCTATACAAATCACTAGTCAGACCACTGTTATAGAATATTGTGCTTAAAAGGGTATTCCGGCTTTAAACATCTTATCCCCTATCCAAAGGATAGGGGATAAGATGTACGATCGGAGGGGTCCTGTGCCGGGCTCTTCCTTCGAGAGGGGGATGTGACATCACGGCCATGCCTCCTAGTCACTCCATGCCCCCTCCATTCATGTCTATGGCAGGGTGCGTGACGGCCGCCATAGACATGAAAGGAGGGGGCGTGGAGTGATGTCACTAGGGGGCGTGGCCGTTACATCACATCCCCATCTCGGAGGCAGCAACCCGGCACAGAATTTTTGGCATATGTATATAAGAAGGACATTGCTAAAATGGAGCGGCTGAAGAGGAGGGCAACCAAGATAATTAGAGGGATGGGTGGCCAGCAGGAGGGATAGGGTGAATGGGTGGACTGGTTATCAAGCTTGAGGTTGTTTTTCCTCTAGTATAAAACAATTGGCACCAGTTTTCATAAGGGCTATTTTGCCTTCCCCTCAATTAACAAAGTTTGGACTTGATGGACTCTTGTCTTTCTTCAACCTTATAAACTATGTTACTATGAAGGCACTGCAAAAGTATCATATAACTGCTTTGTTAGCAAGCTTTTGAATGTCTAGTATTACGGCAGTATAAGCCTCCAAAGCTTATTCCTTACTTCCTGTCATTTTTCTATGCCCACTTGTGATTGAATATCAGGTTTCCAACTTCGGATGGGAGGATGTATGATGATCAATACACCATGACAGCTGCCTGTGGTTTACTATTAAAGCCTTTACAGCAAAGTCTTTGACTGCAGCCTCTTGTGAATGTTTGATACATTTCATGCTCGCTACCCCGACAGTCTTCATTTACGCGCAAAGGTGCACTCACTACTAAATGGATTAACCTTCTTACTAAAGTAGCAATAACTGGATAAATCCTTGAGTATAAAAAGGCAAGGAAAATAAAGGTTCATTTATATTACAGAAATTCAATTACATCCTCTAAAATACAATTTGGACTGAATAATTCAGCAATAATTCACACTTTTACACAGATTTTTTTTATATAATCACAAATAGTTGTTTACATTAGAAAAAAAGGAACAGTTGCACATTCCTCTGTGATCTCACCTGTCTGATAGTACTCCTATGTGCTTTCTCCTGTCTGATAGCACTCCTCTGTTCTCTCTCCTGTCTAATAGTACTCCTCTGTGCTCTCTCCTGTCTGATAGTACTCCTCTGTGCTCTCTCCTGTCTGATAGTACTCCTCTGTGCTCTCTCCTGTCTGATAGTACTCCACTGTGCTCTTTCCTGTCTGATAGTACTCCTCTGTGATCTCTCCTGTTTGATAGGACTCATCTGTGCTCTCTCCTTTCTGATAGCACTCCTCTGTGCTCTCTCCTGTCTTATAGTATTCCTCTGTGGTCTCACCTGTCTGATAGTACTCCTATGTTCTTTCTCCTGTCTGATAGCACTCCTCTGTTCTCTCTCCTGTCTAATAGTACTCCTCTGTGCTCTCTCCTGTCTGATAGTACTCCTCTGTGCTCTCTCCTGTCTGATAGTACTCCTCTGTGCTCTCTCCTGTCTGATAGTACTCCTCTGTGATCTCTCCTGTTTGATAGGACTCATCTGTGCTCTCTCCTGTCTGATAGCACTCCTCTGTGCTCTCTCCTGTCTTATAGTATTCCTCTGTGGTCTCACCTGTCTGATAGTACTCCTATGTTCTTTCTCCTGTCTGATAGCACTCCTCTGTTCTCTCTCCTGTCTAATAGTACTCCTCTGTGCTCTCTCCTGTCTGATAGTACTCCTCTGTGCTCTCTCCTGTCTGATAGTACTCCTCTGTGCTCTGCTCTCTCCTGTCTTATAGTATTCCTCTGTGGTCTCACCTGTCTGATAGTACTCCTATGTGCTTTCTCCTGTGTGATAGCACTCCTCTGTTCTCTCTCCTGTCTGCTAGTGCTCCTCTGTGCTCTCTCCTGTCTGATAGTACTCCTCTGTGCTCTCTCCTGTCTGATAGTACTCCTCTGTGCTCTCTCCTGTCTGATAGTATTCCTCTCTGGTCTCTCCTGTCTGATAGTACTCCTTGGTGCTCTCTCCTGTCTGATAGTACTCCTTTGTGTTCTCTCCTGTCTGATGCAGAAGAACAGGAAAAAACTGCGGTGGTGCTCCCAAGGAAGTAACCAGAAGTCGTGGGTATAGGGTATAAAGTAAATTATTTTTTACAGCATAAAGAAATCAAAGAAAATAAAAAACTTAATGCAAGACGCGTTTCGGGAGTCACAGCTCCCTTTCTCAATTGCAGGTGGTGGCTGTATATCCAGCCACCACCTGCAATTGAGAAAGGGAGCTGTGACTCCCGAAACGCATCTTGCATTAAGTTTTTTATTTTCTTTGATTTCTTTATGCTGTAAAAAATAAATTATTTACTTTATACCCTATACCCACGACTTCAGGTTACTTCCTTGGGAGCGCCACTGCAGTTTTTTCCAGTTCTTCTGCATTCTCCATACGGACCCACCTTCTGGGCTCCTTCCACACGCTGCAGGCCTGCATACCAAGCTACCATCACCGGCAAGGGATAGGCTACCCCCCACCTCCCTATACCTCCCTAAGACCTACACCGCACCCGGCGCCACCTCCGCTTTTTTCCACTGTATACTGCTCTCCTGTCTGATGACGCTCCTTTGTGCTCTCTCCTGTCTGATAGCACTCCTCTGTGCTCTCTCCCGTCTGATAGGACTTCTCTGTGCTCTCCCCTGTCCTATCAGACAGGAGAGAGCACAGGGGAGTGCTATCAGACAGGAGAGACCACAGAGGAGTGCTATCAGACAGGAGAGAGTACAGAGGAGTGCTATCAGACAGGAGAGAGCACAGAGGAGTGCTATCAGACAGGAGAGAGCACAGAGGAGTGCTATCAGACAGGAGAGAGTACAGAGGAGTGCTATCAGACAGGAGAGAGCACAGAGGAGTGCTATCAGGCAGGAGAGAGCACAAAGGAGTACTATCAGACAGGAGAGAGCACAGAGGAGTACTATCAGACAGGAGAGAGCACAGAGAAGTGCTAGCTCACCCTCACTTACTCGACATTGTCCATACCTGTGCTTCAACTTGGACAAAGCCATGAATTTATAAGCCATGATTTCTATAAAAAGGAAATAAAATCTAGTGTTGGGCGCGAATATTCAAATTTTTCTGCATATGCGCATAATGACATGTGTGAATATTTGCATATTCCTTCTTTTCACTTGTGGGCCAATTAGAATGATGCAAATACACTTGTCAGAGGTTATCAACAACATCTCTAGCAACCAATAGTAAAGTTGCTGTTACGCCGAGCGCTCCGGGTCCCCGCTCCTCCCCGGAGCGCTCGCTTCACTCTCCCCGCTGCAGCGCTCCGGTCAGATCCACTGACCCGGGGCGCTGCGATTCCGCTGCCAGCCGGGATGCGATTCGCGATGCGGGTAGCGCCCGCTCGCGATGCGCACCCCGGCTCCCGTACCTGACTCGCTCTCCCTCGGTCCTGTCCCGGCGCGCGCGGCCCCGCTCCCTAGGGCGTGCGCGCGCCGGGTCTTTGCGATTTAAAGGGCCACTGCGCCGCTGATTGGCGCAGTGATTCCAATTAGTGTCTTCACCTGTGCACTTCCCTATATCACCTCACTTCCCCTGCACTTCCTTGCCGGATCTTGTTGCCATTGTGCCAGTGAAAGCGTTCCTTGTGTGTTCCTAGCCTGTGTTCCAGACCTCCTGCCGTTGCCCCTGACTACGATCCTTGCTGCCTGCCCCGACCTTCTGCTACGTCCGACCTTGCTTCTGTCTACTCCCTTGTACCGCGCCTATCTTCAGCAGCCAGAGAGGTTGAGCCGTTGCTAGTGGATACGACCTGGTCACTACCGCCGCAGCAAGACCATCCCGCTTTGCGGCGGGCTCTGGTGAAAACCAGTAGTGGCTTAGAACCGATCCACTAGCACGGTCCACGCCAATCCCTCTCTGGCACAGAGGATCCACTACCTGCCTGCCGGCATCGTGACAGTAGATCCGGCCATGGATCCCGCTGAAGTTCCTCTGCCAGTTGTCGCTGACCTTACCACGGTGGTCGCCCAGCAGTCACAACAGATAGCGCAACAAGGCCAACAGCTGTCTCAACTGACCGTTATGCTACAGCAGTTACTACCACAGCTTCAGCAGTCATCTCCTCCACCGGCTCCTGCACCTCCTCCGCAGCGAGTGGCCGCTCCTGGTCTACGCCTATCCTTGCCGGATAAATTTGATGGGGACTCTAAGTTTTGCCGTGGCTTTCTTTCCCAATGTTCCCTGCATCTGGAGATGATGTCGGACCTGTTTCCCACTGAAAGGTCTAAGGTGGCTTTCGTAGTCAGCCTTCTGTCTGGAAAAGCCCTGTCTTGGGCCACACCGCTCTGGGACCGCAATGACCCCGTCACTGCCTCTGTACACTCCTTCTTCTCGGAAATCCGAAGTGTCTTTGAGGAACCTGCCCGAGCCTCTTCTGCTGAGACTGCCCTGTTGAACCTGGTCCAGGGTAATTCTTCCGTTGGCGAGTATGCCGTACAATTCCGTACTCTTGCTTCAGAATTATCCTGGAATAATGAGGCCCTCTGCGCGACCTTTAAAAAAGGCCTATCCAGCAACATTAAAGATGTTCTGGCCGCACGAGAAATTCCTGCTAATCTACATGAACTTATTCACCTAGCCACTCGCATTGACATGCGTTTTTCCGAAAGGCGTCAGGAACTCCGCCAAGATATGGACTCTGTTCGCACGAGGCGTTTCTTCTCCTCGGCTCCTCTCTCCTCTGGTCCCCTGCAATCTGTTCCTGTGCCTCCCGCCGTGGAGGCTATGCAGGTCGACCGGTCTCGCCTGACACCTCAAGAGAGGACACGACGCCGTATGGAGAACCTCTGCCTGTACTGTGCTAGTACCGAACACTTCCTGAGGGATTGTCCTATCCGTCCTCCCCGCCTGGAAAGACGTACGCTGACTCCGCACAAAGGTGAGACAGTCCTTGATGTCTACTCTGCTTCTCCACGTCTTACTGTGCCTGTGCGGATGTCTGCCTCTGCCTTCTCCTTCTCTACTGTGGCCTTCTTGGACTCTGGATCTGCAGGAAATTTTATTTTGGCCTCTCTCGTCAACAAGTTCAACATCCCAGTGACCAGTCTCGCCAGACCCCTTTACATCAATTGTGTAAACAATGAAAGATTGGACTGTACCATACGTTTCCGCACGGAGCCCCTTCTTATGAGCATCGGATCTCATCACGAGAGGATTGAACTTTTGGTCCTCCCCAATTGCACCTCGGAAATTCTCCTTGGACTTCCCTGGCTTCAACTTCATTCCCCAACCCTGGATTGGTCCACTGGGGAGATCAAGAGTTGGGGGTCCTCTTGTTCCAAGAACTGTCTAAAACCGGTTCCCAGTAACCCTTGCCGTAACTCTGTGGTTCCTCCAGTAACCGGTCTCCCTAAGGCCTATATGGACTTCGCGGATGTTTTCTGCAAAAAACAAGCTGAGACTCTACCTCCTCACAGGCCTTATGATTGTCCTATCGACCTCCTCCCGGGCACTACTCCACCCCGGGGCAGAATTTATCCTCTCTCTGCCCCAGAGACTCTTGCCATGTCTGAATACGTCCAGGAGAATCTAAAAAAGGGCTTTATCCGTAAATCCTCCTCTCCTGCCGGAGCCGGATTTTTCTTTGTGTCCAAAAAAGATGGCTCCCTACGTCCTTGCATTGACTACCGCGGTCTTAATAAAATCACGGTTAAGAACCGCTACCCCTTACCCCTCATCTCTGAACTCTTTGATCGCCTCCAAGGTGCCCACATCTTTACTAAATTGGACTTAAGAGGCGCCTATAACCTCATCCGCATCAGAGAGGGGGATGAGTGGAAAACGGCATTTAACACCAGAGATGGACACTTTGAGTATCTGGTCATGCCCTTTGGCCTGTGCAACGCCCCTGCCGTCTTCCAAGACTTTGTTAATGAAATTTTTCGTGATCTGTTATACTCCTGTGTTGTTGTATATCTGGACGATATCCTAATTTTTTCTGCCAATCTAGAAGAACACCGCCAGCATGTCCGTATGGTTCTTCAGAGACTTCGTGACAATCAACTCTATGCCAAAATTGAGAAATGTCTGTTTGAATGCCAATCTCTTCCTTTTCAAGGATATTTGGTCTCTGGCCAGGGACTACAGATGGATCCAGACAAACTCTCTGCCGTCTTAGATTGGCCACGCCCCTCCGGACTCCGTGCTATCCAACGCTTTTTGGGGTTCGCCAATTATTACAGGCAATTTATTCCACATTTTTCTACCGTTGTGGCTCCTATCGTGGCTTTAACCAAAAAAAATGCTGATCCCAAGTCTTGGCCTCCTCAAGCAGAAGACGCCTTTAAACGACTCAAGTCTGCCTTTTCTTCGGCTCCCGTGCTCTCCAGACCTGACCCTTCCAAACCCTTCCTATTGGAGGTTGATGCCTCCTCAGTGGGAGCTGGAGCTGTTCTTCTACAAAAAAATTCTTCCGGGCATGCTGTCACTTGTGGTTTTTTCTCTAGGACCTTCTCTCCAGCGGAGAGGAACTACTCCATCGGGGATCGAGAGCTTCTAGCCATTAAATTAGCACTTGAGGAATGGAGGCATCTGCTGGAGGGATCAAGTTTTCCTGTTATTATCTACACCGACCACAAGAACCTCTCCTACCTCCAGTCTGCCCAACGGCTGAATCCTCGCCAGGCCCGGTGGTCTCTGTTCTTTGCCCGATTTAATTTTGAGATTCACTTTCGTCCTGCCGATAAGAACATTAGGGCCGATGCTCTCTCTCGTTCCTCGGATGCCTCAGAAGTTGAACTCTCTCCGCAACACATCATTCCACCTGACTGCCTGATCTCCACTTCTCCTGCCTCCATCAGGCAAACTCCTCCAGGAAAGACCTTTGTTTCTCCACGCCGACGCCTCGGAATCCTCAAATGGGGTCACTCCTCCCATCTCGCAGGTCATGCGGGCATCAAGAAATCTGTGCAACTCATCTCCCGCTTCTATTGGTGGCCGACTCTGGAGACGGATGTTGTGGACTTTGTGCGAGCCTGCACTATCTGTGCCCGGGATAAGACTCCTCGCCAGAAGCCCGCTGGTTTTCTTCATCCCCTGCCTGTCCCCGAACAGCCTTGGTCTCTGATTGGTATGGATTTTATTACTGATTTACCCCCTTCCCGTGGCAACACTGTTATTTGGGTGGTCGTTGATCGATTCTCCAAAATGGCACATTTCATCCCTCTTCCTGGTCTTCCTTCTGCGCCTCAGTTGGCTAAACAATTTTTTGTACACATTTTTCGTCTTCACGGGTTGCCTACGCAGATTGTCTCGGATAGAGGCGTCCAATTCGTGTCTAAATTCTGGAGGGCTCTCTGTAAACAACTCAAGATTAAATTAAATTTTTCTTCTGCATATCATCCCCAGTCCAATGGACAAGTAGAAAGAATTAACCAGATCTTGGGTGATTATTTGCGACATTTTGTTTCCTCCCGCCAGGATGACTGGGCAGATCTCCTTCCATGGGCCGAATTCTCGTATAACTTCAGGGTCTCTGAATCTTCCTCCAAATCCCCATTTTTCGTGGTGTACGGCCGTCACCCTCTTCCCCCCCTCCCTACCCCCTTGCCCTCTGGTCTGCCCGCTGTGGATGAAATTTCTCGTGACCTTTCCATCATATGGAGAGAGACCCAAAATTCTCTCTTACAGGCTTCATCACGCATGAAGAAGTTCGCGGATAAGAAAAGAAGAGCTCCTCCCATTTTTTCCCCTGGAGACAAGGTATGGCTCTCCGCTAAATATGTCCGCTTCCGTGTCCCTAGCTACAAGTTGGGACCACGCTATCTTGGTCCTTTCAAAATTTTGTGTCAAATTAATCCTGTCTCTTATAAACTTCTTCTTCCTCCTTCTCTTCGTATCCCTAATGCCTTTCACGTCTCTCTTCTCAAACCACTCATCCTCAACCGTTTTTCTCCCAAATCTGTTCCTCCCACTCCTGTTTCCGGCTCCTCGGACATCTTCTCTGTCAAAGAGATCTTAGCTTCCAAAAAGGTCAGAGGGAAAACTTTTTTTTTAGTGGACTGGGAGGGTTGTGGTCCTGAAGAGAGATCCTGGGAACCTGAGGACAACATCCTAGACAAAAGTCTGCTCCTCAGGTTCTCAGGCTCTAAGAAGAGGGGGAGACCCAAGGGGGGGGGTACTGTTACGCCGAGCGCTCCGGGTCCCCGCTCCTCCCCGGAGCGCTCGCTTCACTCTCCCCGCTGCAGCGCTCCGGTCAGATCCACTGACCCGGGGCGCTGCGATTCCGCTGCCAGCCGGGATGCGATTCGCGATGCGGGTAGCGCCCGCTCGCGATGCGCACCCCGGCTCCCGTACCTGACTCGCTCTCCCTCGGTCCTGTCCCGGCGCGCGCGGCCCCGCTCCCTAGGGCGCGCGCGCGCCGGGTCTTTGCGATTTAAAGGGCCACTGCGCCGCTGATTGGCGCAGTGATTCCAATTAGTGTCTTCACCTGTGCACTTCCCTATATCACCTCACTTCCCCTGCACTTCCTTGCCGGATCTTGTTGCCATTGTGCCAGTGAAAGCGTTCCTTGTGTGTTCCTAGCCTGTGTTCCAGACCTCCTGCCGTTGCCCCTGACTACGATCCTTGCTGCCTGCCCCGACCTTCTGCTACGTCCGACCTTGCTTCTGTCTACTCCCTTGTACCGCGCCTATCTTCAGCAGCCAGAGAGGTTGAGCCGTTGCTAGTGGATACGACCTGGTCACTACCGCCGCAGCAAGACCATCCCGCTTTGCGGCGGGCTCTGGTGAAAACCAGTAGTGGCTTAGAACCGATCCACTAGCACGGTCCACGCCAATCCCTCTCTGGCACAGAGGATCCACTACCTGCCTGCCGGCATCGTGACAGTTGCCCACCCCCTCACTGTTTTCTTCCTTGAATATGCGAATATAACAAATACGCGAAATTTGCGAATATGGGACGAATATTTGTCTATATATTCCTAAAATATTGCGAATTCGAAATATGGGCGATGCCGCTCATCACTAATAAAATCTTCTCATGAAGTATATTGGAAAGGTTACAACAAGATGTACAACATATAAAAAGTTTTTGAATCTGATAGTGCCCATTTAAAGATATATGAAGGACTGCTGAAGGACCCCCTATATGCTGCCTTTAAATGTGCCTGCTCGGGGCAGCAATACACCGCTCCGAGAAGACACACTGCGATGTGCGAGTCGCTGTGCGCATGCGCAGTATACTCGCACATCGGGGAAGCTCTCGGCCTAGCTCATTGAGCAGGGGGAGCGGCCGCAATCTGTGCGAGTACACCGCACACATTGCAGTGTGTCTGCCCGGAGCGGCGTATTGCCGCTCCGAGCAGGCATAGTTAAGGGCACCAAACAGAGGTCCTTCAAAGGCAGATATGCAGCATAAAATACACTGTAAATCTGCACATGTGAATGTACCCTAACCCTGGATTTATCAAGCTTTTTCTACTGGGACCTCACTAGCCAGAACTTGACAACATCTTGACAGCTCCCTCCTTGGCAGCTCACAGACCCCCCTCCACCTTACTCAGCTCCATCTGTATACAGTACTGCTGCTGCTATCTATACAGGATCAGGAGTTTTTTATTTATTTTATTACATATTTTTTAGTTTTTTACAAAATTGCTGTGAATTTGCTGTGCATTATGCTTACATTTTTTAAAATCACTCAAAACATGGTAAAAATGCAGTACAAAAAAACCTACAGAAATGCAGAATAAACATGACATGTGAACCAAGCCTGAAGACTTTAGGTTAAATCACTTTTGCCTCATGGTAATATCCCTCTTAAAAAAAACCTTTGTATAAAAAAAAAATAAACAAAACTGACACCAACCAACTTATGAGTCTCCACTACAGGAGTGTAGCCAGGTAATTATATCACCAGGTGATCACCAGGCTCCACATCCTCTCTCTGCAAAACCAGAAGATTCATGGAAATGTAGGCAACATTAGAAAATAATTTATGTGATTCTACCTCAGCTCAGAGCTGGTTTAGATTTCTCCGCCTGAAACAAAGGATAGCCACAGAACCGCTGGATTTACTAAGAGGCACGTGTCTTATTGCAATACTAAGGTGTTTTGAAATATATTTCCTAGACATTCTTGAGCATTTTGTACTTTTCTCTAAATCAGTGTTTCCCAACCAGGGTGCCTCCAGCTGTTGCATAACTACATGTCCCAGCATGTCCAAACAACCTTCAGCCTGTCTTATTAAGGCAGTGTTTCCGAACAAGGGTGCCTCCAGCTGTTGCAAAACTACAACTCCCAGTATACCTGCACAGCCGGTGGCTCTCCAGGCATGATGAAAGTTGTAGTTTTTCAACAGGTGGAGGCACCCTGGTTGGGAAACACTGCTCTAATTCTATACTATATTCTTTCCTCAGTCAGAGATTAGCATATTTAGAACATATCAGTCAAAGTACAAGGCAGAAAATGAAAGATTCTTAAAAATAAGAAATTATTCCCTGTGGAGATAAGCTGGTCTGCACGCGTTAATATGTCTATGTGCATTGACACTGAGAGATAGGTACAGACCAGCTTATCTCTCCAGGGAACAATTTAGAACATTTTAGAGTGCATTTTAATGAGGAGAGAGGAGAGAGAGAGAGAGAAAGAGAGAGAGAAAGAGAGAGAGAAAGAGAGAGAGAAAGAGAGAGAGAGAGAGAGAGAGAGAGAGAGAGAGAGAGAGGAGAAAAGAGAGAGAGAGAATAAGACATAAGAGCAATACTGTACATCCAGTTGAGTGTCTAAAATATATAAACAGACAATATACTGAATTAATATAAGATACAGTGGGGATCAAAAGTTTGGACACCCCAGGTAAAAATTTGTATAAATGTGCATAAAGAAGCCAAGGAAAGATGGAAAAATCTCCAATAGGCATCAAATTACAGATTAGACATTCTTATGATATGTCAACAAAAGTTAGATTTTATTTCCATCATTTACACTTTCAAAATAACAGAAAACAAAAAAAATTGGTGCCTGCAAAAGATTGGGCACCCTGCAGAATTTATAGCATGCACTGCCCCCTTTGCAAAGCTGAGACCTGCCAGTGTCATGGATTGTTCTCAATCATCATCTGGGAAGACCAGGTGATGTCAATCTCAAAGGTTTTAAATGCCCAGACTCATCTGACCTTGCCCCAACAATCAGCACCATGGGTTCTTCTAAGCAGTTGTCTAGAAATGTGAAACTGAAAATAGTTGACGCTCACAAAGCTGGAGAAGGCTATAAGAAGATAGCAAAACTTTTTCAGATGTCAATATCCTCTGTTCGGAATGGTATTAAGAAATGGCAGTCATCAGGAACAGTGGAAGTTAAAGCAAGATCTGGAAGACGAAGAAAAATATCAGACAGAACAGCTCGTAGGATTGTGAGGAAAACAATTCAAAACCCACGTTTGACTGCACAATCCCTCCAGAAAGATCTGGCAGACACTGGAGTTGTGGTACACTATTCCACTATAAAGAGATACTTGTACAAATATGGTCTTCATGGAAGAGTCATCAGAAGAAAACCTCTTCTACGTCCTCACACACAAAAATCAGCGTTTGAACTTTGCAAATGAACATATGGACAAGCCTGATGCATTTTGGAAACAAGTTCTGTGGACCAATGAGTTTAAAATTGAACTTTTTGGCCGGAAAGAGCAAAGATACGTTTGGAAAAGAAGTGGAACAGAATTTAATGAAAAGAACCTCTGTCCAACTGTTCAGCATGGGGGTGGATCAATCATGCTTTGGGGTTGTATTGCAGCCAGCGGCACAGGGAACATCTCACAAGTAGCAGGAAAAATGGATTCAATAAAATTTCCGCAAATTTTGGATGCTAACTTGATGCCATCTGTGAAAAAGCTGAAGTTAAAGAGAGAATGGCTTCTACAAATGGATAATGATCCTAAACACACCTTGAAATATACGGGGATTAAATCAAGAGGCGTAAACTAAAGGTTTTGCCATGGCCTTCACAATCTCCTGACCTCAACATAATTAAAAATCTATGGATAGACCTTAAAAGGCAGTGCATGACAGACAGCCCAGAAATTTCAAAGAACTGGAAGACTTTTGTAAGGAAGAATGGGCAAAGATACCTAAAACAAGAATTGAAAGACTCTTGGCTGGCTACAAAAAGCGTTTACAAGCTGTGATACTTGCCAAAGGGGGCAGTACAAGATATTAACTCTGCAGGGTGCCTAAACTTTTGCAGACGCCATTTTTTTATTTTCTGTTATTTTGAAAGTGTAAATGATGGAAATAAAATCTAACTTTTGTTGACATATTATAAGAATGTCTAATCTGTAATTTGATGCCTTTTGGAGATGTTTCCATCTTTCCTTGGCTTCTTTATGCACATTAATACAAATTTTTACCTGGGGTGCCCAAACTTTTGATCCCCACTTATACATATAAATATATATATATATATATATATATATATATATATATATATATATATATATATGAACATTTATCACATCCGTGCCAGATGAGTAAAACTGGTTTAAATGACAAGCACTGTTTGTAATCTTATTTTGGCATGGATAAACATCCTACAAGGGTTACACCAAATTTTTTATGGACTGGCGGGACCAATGAGGTTCTGTAAAGATCCCATTGTAAATATACGTATGCTCTGCTTTTCTAATAGGTGGAAACCATTTGATATTAGTAAGGTATGACTATACCAGTAGGTGGCAAAAAAAGAGAAAAGTTACTTACCGTATATTCTGGCGTATAAGACGACTTTTTAATCCCGACTTTTTTGGGAAAAGTCGGGGGTCGTCTTATACGCCGGGTATTGGGGTCCGGGATAGGAAAACTTATGACTATCTGCCCGGGCTGGCTCCCGTGTGCGGGGGCCGGCCAGAGCAGATAAAAACGAATTACTGATACTAAAAACCAGGGTGTCTCCAGCTGTTGTGAAACTACAACTCTTTGCCGGTCCGGGCATGCTGGTAGTTGTAGTTACACAACAGCTGGAGGCACCCTGGTTTTTAGTATCACGGGAGCAGATAATCATAGCTTTTCCTATGCCGGACATCCCTGTGTCCCGAAAGATCTTTTCGGGACATAGGGATGTCTGCCGGTCACTCACCATTCCCCGACCGGTGCGCGTCCTCCTGCAGTCCTCCTCCGCTTCTCTGCCTCTATGGTTGTACGCAAGCAATGTCAGTGACGTCCTCCTGCGACCATAGAGACGCAGGAGTACCAGGAGGACCGCAGGACCATTGCAGGAGGACGCACGCCTGCCGGGGCCTGGTGAGTGACCGGCGGCACGTCATCTTCTTCAGTGATCTGGTCACCGCTCCTACAGGCCCGGGACTGCTGCTATGGTCCATAGCAGTAGATGGTGACCCCGGGCCGGAGGAGCGGTAATCAGAACACTGCGGGGGCAGTACAGACATACAGCCTCCAGCCATACATTGTATATGGCTGGAGGCTGTATGTCTGTGAGTGGGGGGGGGGGGGACTGTCTACTAATGTGGGGGAGCCTCCTACTAATGTGGGGTAGCTCCCGACCTAATGTGGGGGAAGCTGCCTACTATTGTGGGGGAACTGTCGACCTAATGTGGGGGAACTGCTGACCTAATGTGGGGAGAGCTGCCTACTATTGTGGGGGAACTGCTGACCTAATGTGGGGGGGAACTGCTGACCTAATGTGGGAGGAACTGCTGACCTAATGTGGGAGGAACTGCTGACCTAATGTGGGGGAGCTGCCTACTATTGTGGGGGAACTGCTGACCTAATGTGGGGGAGATGCCTACTAATGTGGGGGAACTGCTGACCTAATGCGGGGGAACTACAACCTAATGTGGGGGAACTGCAACCTAATGTGGGGGAACTGCCAACCTAATGTGGGGGAACTGCCAACCTAATATGGGGGAACTGCAACTTAATGTGGGGGAACTATACTGCCTACCTGATGTGGGGGGAACTACAAGGTACTGTACATCACGGTAGAAGGGGTAGTCTTATACATCGAGTATATCCCAAACTCTATATTTTAATTGTAAAAGTTGGGGGTCGTCTTATACGCCGGCATATATGGTATGAAACTAATGGAAGGTTTAAATCAGGCAGGATCCATGGTAATAAAGTTAAAGGTCTTTCGAAGAATGATTTATTGATGGCCCATCCATAGGTTGGGATATCAATGCCTGATCAGTGGGGGCCTGATCTCTGTCAACAGGCAGCAATTTCACAGAGAGTGCCTAGTCAAATTTTTTGTAAAGGGCATTGACCTGCAGTTCCTGGCCCATACGGATGAGCACCTGTGTTTGTCTGAACATTAAAGGGGTACTCTGCTGCCCCAGCGTTTGGGACATTCTGTTTCTAACACTAGGAGGGGGCTGCGGTGGTCGTGATGTCACAGCATCCCCTCTTGTGACGTCAAACCATGCCCTCTCAATGCAAGTCAATGGGAGGGGGCATGGCACCCCCTCCCCCATAGACTTGCATTGAGGGGGCGTGGCATGAAGAGGGGCAAGGCCGTGATATCACGACCCCCACAGCCCCCGCCCAGTGTTCGGAACAGAATGTCCCGAGCGCTGGGGCAGCAGAGTACCCCTTTAAATGGGATGTGACACTCTCTGAAGTACTGCATTCCCTTATTCTGGTGTTTAGTGAGATTACTGTAGGTCAGACCTCCATGAGCAAACATTGATGGCCTAGATAGTTAGGGGTGAGTACAGGGTTTTGTTTGTATCCCCAGTCCTATCGCGTGTATTTTTTATTAAAATGGAAAATCTCACTAACTATGCATTTTAGGCAACACATTGGGCCTCGATACTCATGGCCTACACTAGCAGGACGGAGTAGATACAACTATGTTCACTATTTATTTATCATTAATATATTCAAATTGAAAGAGTTTCATTATTGATATGTACTTTGGTAAACAGGCCACAAAACAAGAAATAAGGGATAATCGTTGTACATAAACATGTTTTTTTAACATCATTAATATCTGGCCTTATCATTAATTGACGCGTATTTTACAAAATGTATGTTCACGTGTAAAAAGTCTGTGGGGGAGTTTTATCATTCAAAGTGTACCCTACTCTTTTTTTACCTCCCTTTTTTTTCGGAAATAGGTGTACCGCTACTCAAAAACTTAGGAAACATCTACTACAAAAGTCGCACAAATGTTGCTAATATTACATGACTGCGCCATCACAGCGCCAATGATAGACAGAAAATAACATCTATATTGAATGATAAATCTCCCCTGTATGTGTACCCTCGTTTCACCAATAGCTTGGGTGATGGAAGCTGCACATCACATATCACCTCTTGTGCTAGTAGTATAGTAAAAGAGACAGGAACATTCCAACCACATTCCTTAGTGAGGTGCTAAATTAACTTGTGAAGTCCTAAGATGGCTTGAAGGTCAAACAGATCATTATTCACCTTCAACAATGCAATCTTCCTATTCAAAGGCTTTCCGGTCCTTAGCAAGTAAACAAGGACAACATGGCTGCATCTATCTATGGAATGTTTACTGTCCGCCTATAACAAGTAAGGCAGAGACAGACATTACACACACAGGACATTGCTAAATCACGTGGTTGGCACTAAACTATATAACTACTGATAATAACACTCACTCAATGTGATGAGGGGCATTAGTCCTTGTTGGGAAGAATATAAGTGCAAGTATAGTTTCAGCCATTTCTTCTCCGGATCCCTGATACTTCCTCTATCCAAATGACAGTAATGCTGACGGTTATTATCCTGTCTTCTCCGATTAAGACTCAACCAGTCAGCTTAACCCTTTCCAGGCTAAACTAACCCAATGTGCATGTACTGCTGAGCTTAGATAAGGGTTCAAGAAAAGTAACATATAGGAATGTGAAGATACAGAATGTAAGAAAACAGCATCAAACATTACTTTTCTACATAAATATATATCCTAAAATATATAATGCTATGTGGAATTTGAGTATAATGGAAGATGGCTCTATTGCAATCCTATATAGCCAATACGAATGTTGGCTACATCAGGGGTAGTCTAGTTAAAGGAGTAGTCCAGTGGTGACTCAGTGGTGAACAACTTATCCCCTATCTTAAGGATAGGGGATAAGTTGCAGATCGCGCGGGGGGGGGGGGGGGGGGGGGGGGGTCCGACTGCTGGGGCCCCCTGCGATCTCCTGTATGGGGCCCCGACAGCCCGCGGGAAGGGGGCGTGTCGACCTCTGCACGAAGCGGCGGCCGACACGCCCCCTCAATACAACTCTATGGCAGAGCGGAAGCGCTGCCTTCGGCAATTTCCAGCTCTACCATAGAGATGTATTGAGGGGGCGTGTCGGCCGCCGCTTCATGCGGGGGTCGACACCCGCTATCTTGCCGGAGAGCCGGGGCCCCGTACAGAGAGATCGTAGGGGGCCCCAGCGGTCAGACCCCCGCGATCTCAAACTTATCCCCTATCCTAAGGATAGGGGATAAGTTTTTCACCACTGGACTACCCCTTTAAGTATTGACTGGTGCTATATGTCATCATAACTCATATTACCTATAGGAGTACTCAATCTTTTCAAATCTACTAGTTCCGGAAAGTTAAACAGATTTGTAAATTACTTCTATTTAAAAATCCTAACCCTCCAGTACTTATCAGCTGCTGTATGCTCCACAGGAAGTTGAGTTGTTCTTTTCAGTCTGATCACAGTACTCTCTGCTGACACCTCTGTCCGTGTCAGGAACTGTCCGGAGCAGAAGAGGTTTGCTATGGGGATTTGCTCCTACTCTGAACAGTTCCTGACATGGACAGAGGTGTCAGCAGAGAAGAACAGAAAAGAACAACTCAACTTCCTGTGGAGCATACAGCAGCTGAAAAGTGCTAGAAGGATTAAGATTTACAAATGTACAAATCTGTTGAACTTTCTGGCACCAGTTGATTTGAAAAAAAAATAAAAAATAATAAATTTCCCCGGAGTACCCCTTTAAAAGCAAAGGATGTTATATACAAACAGTATAGAGAGTACTTACTTAGTATCATACAATTTGAAAACTACCTATAAAATTGCATGGAGGTGTGCAGCTGGGGGGCTTAGTGTGAAGAAGAAATATAGCGCAGGTGTCAGCATGAACTTGTTGTTTTCAGTTGGTGGTAATACTGTTTTGTTATTTATTTATTATTATTATTTTTTTTTTTACAAATATGTTTTTTTTTATTAAAATACTGTTTAATAAACATCTCTTACAAGGGTTGTTCCAATGCATCAACCCTTTCCAGCATGTCCTAATAAGCCTTGTTCACAATTTCGGAAATGGACGGCATCTCTTCCTGAAAAATACGGGCGGACTTTCTGCACATTTGTTTGGTTTGGCAGCACTAGGCTTGCTCGGAAATGTGCTGTCTTCCTGGACGGTTCAATGTTTCTGTGGAAGCCAGAATCAGTGCAGCAGAATCCCACTGAAATCAATGGGTGTCTGATGCAGTGGAAATTCTGATTATTCAGATTCCCGTGGAATTCTGCTCGGAATGTGAACATAGCCTTAGGGCGTATGGGCATCATGAAGATGGGCACCTAGTTTGGGACCAACTTCTATTCACTAGGGTGACAAGATACTACAAAAAGACACTCCTGCGTAATAGACATTGATTCTGCAAAATCTACAGTATAAGCCCCTTCTGTAACAAGAACAGATTCTCAACAGCAGTGTTTTCCAACGAGTGTGCCTCCAGCTGTTGCAAAACTACAACTCCCGGTATGCCCGGACAGCCGAAGGCTGTCCGGGCATACTGGGAGTTGTAGTTTTGCAACAGCTAGAGGCAAAATCGTTGGGAAACACTATTCTATAGGATTAGGTCTTATGGTATTCCCACTGCTCTAACCAATTAACAGGTTCCCAGTGATCCCATATGGCAAAGTGATGGACTGCTGTACAAAAGGGAATGATGCTGTTATCCAGCAACACGTCTGCAGTAAATGAGAATCTGGACAATTGTAGAGGCTAGAACAAGAAGGAGACTGCTAATTATTATTATTTTTTTGTCCCGTGCCATAAGCTAAAAATTCACAACTAAAAGGGTGAAAGCCAAAGCACTGAACAGGTTAACTAGGTTTGACAGCCCGTGATGAGATGGACTTCAGTGGCAGAAAGCCAGCTCTAATACCCATTCATCAAAAGCTCAGCATGTGCTGCCACTTCATTAACCCATCGCTTCCCTCCTGTCAAGGGGCTAAGTAGGGAGCTGAGTTGTGATTGGCTCAGTGAGGAACCTGTAACCATATGTCAACTGGTCACGACCCAGGATCCCCAGCTAGTAAAGATGTATTCACTTTTTTTTTTTTTGGCTCAGTAGGGAGTCATGATCTCTGTCGAAGTAAATACATAGCCTTTGCAGTACTACCCAACAGGTTCTTTGTGTTATATACTGCTACAAATTACAGAGCCTATTTATAACAAAATATCAGGCATCTGGACTCTTCACATGCACTCTTCATAATTTTTATTTTATTTTTATTTAATGAGATTTATGATAATTTTAACTTTGTTTAGGAACTTTCATACATGGCATTTAAGAAAAACTACCACAAGAGAACATGGTTTTAAATTAGTGATGCAGCTAGCCAAAAGAGTCTAGACTGAATCCTAAAGGGGTTATCCACCATAAGGTGATTTTAGTATGTACCTACCAGACAGTAATGGATATGCTAAGAAAGGATTCGTACTAAAAAAACTCCCATAGGGGTATCAGAGAGTGGGAGAGAAAAAAAGAGAGATCGGCACAGGCGCCTTGTGCGTTACCACTAAACAGAGATAACAAATTAAAACAAAGTCACAGTGAACGGGCAGGACTTGCCCCTAGGTAGGGGCCGCTCACCTTGAGCGAATAGGATATTCGCATATAACCCACACCGTGGGTGACAGAAAGGCTGGAACTGCTGCTGAGCCTGGGTCCCAGGGAAGGAAAAGATCCGATCCTGATAGAAGTGGAGGCGAAGAAGGAAAATTTGACCCTTACAGAGGCGCTGCTAGTTCCAGAGTAATGTAGATGCCAACCAGAGGTATTGGTATCTACATTACTCTGGAACTAGCAGCGCCTCTGTAAGGGTCAAATTTTCCTTCTTCGCCTCCATAGGGGTATCAGGGAAACTTGTAATTCAACACTATTTTAGGGACTAGTACCTAAGGACTGCCATAAACTAAAGACTCCCCAAATAATTCAATAAAACTTAGCTTTTATTAACACTAAAATTAAAATATTGCATTGAAGTGCTCCAAGGTACCATTAGTGACAAAAATGTTTTAAAATTCCGTGCACCAACTCATGTGATCACTTTTTTTTTAAATATATTTGGATATCGGTCTGAATTTCACTGGTGTGACAATATTATAAAGTGCAAGCTATTCGTTAGCATAAACCTCTGCTTTCTCCCTTATTTAGGAATAGCTGTACTTTAAAGGGGTATTCCAGGAAAAAACTTTTGTATATATCAACTGGCTCCAGAAAGTTAAACAGATTTGTAATTTACTTCTATTAAAAAAATCTTAATCCTTTCAGTACTTATGAGCTTCTGAAGTTAAGGTTGTTCTTTTCTGTCTAAATCCTCTCTGATGACACCTGTCTCGGGAAACGCCCCGTTTAGAAGAGGTTTGCTATGGGGATTTGCTTCTAAACTGGGCATTTCCCGAGACAGGTGTCATCAGAGAGGATTTAGACAGAAAAGAACAACCTTAACTTCAGAAGTTCATAAGTACTGAAAGGATTAAGATTTTTTAATATTAGTAATTTACAAATCTGTTTAACTTTCTGGAGCCAGTTGATATATATAAAAAAAAGTTTTTTCCTGGAATTCCCCTTTAATGTCTCAAAATATTGTGATTTCACATGAGGTGCCGATTTAAAAGCATAATGCCTCCCTCCCTAACATTTCACCAGTTCCCTGGCTTTCTCAAAGGTATGAGCCCTCATTTGAGAAAACCAGGGAACTCATACCTTTCAGAAAGCCAGGGAACTGGTGAAATGTTAGGGAGGGAGGCATTATGCTTTTAAATCGGCACCTCATGTGAAATCACAATATTTTGAGACATTAAAGGGGAATTCCAGGAAAAAACTTTTTTTATATATATCAACTGGCTCCAGAAAGTTAAACAGTTTTGTAAATTACTTCTATTAAAAATCTTAATCCTTTCAGTACTTATGAGCTTCTGAAGTTAAGGTTGTTCTTCAGACAGAGATCCAAATATATAAAAAAAAAAGTGATCACATGAGTTGGTGCACGGAATTTTAAAACATTTTTGTCACTAATGGTACCTTAGAGCACTTCAATGCAATATTTTAATTTTAGTGTTAAAGGGGTACTCTGGCGCTAAGACATCTTATCCCCTATCCAAAGGCTATTTCCTGTTGGAGTTTGTTCCCTCAAACTACAAATCCCATAATTTCTTGTTTGTAAGTGCGAGTTCACTTTTCTCCCTTCCGCACATTAGCCACCCCACCCATTGAAACACATCTGTGATCCCTTCAACGCAATAGACCAGTGTTTTCTGACCAGGGTGTCTCCAGCTGTTGCAAAACTACAATTCTCGCAGAGTGATCTTCCTCCCACCCAGCGGTCGCTCCGCCCATTGAAGCAAAAACAGGCTCCTTATGAACACCTGACTAGTGATGTAATGTCCTGGGCCACACTGCAACCTGGGAAAACCTGGGACAATGCACATTTTGTATGCTGTTAAAAATAAACCTTTGGGCAAAAATCACATAAAAATTGCTAGACCATCATGAAACACAGGTACAGACACTGTATTATGAACTACATTAACTTTACAGCACCCTTATTATAAATTCAAAAATGTAAAAAAATCTGGAATACCCCTTTAATTTTATCTCTGTACCTGGTAAGAGTGAGTAACAATAAGATATCATTACATTTCTGATTGGTCATTCTTTCATTCTAGCTTTCTGCTTTGATTTAATAATATTTATTTTCTGGTATTTTTATTTTCTGGTATAGTCACACTATATTTTAAGACATTGAGCAGAGATTACATTTTGAACATAGGAAATTAATTCACCTATCAACATGTTTTTAGAGTGTGGGAGGAAAACAAAGCACTCTGAGGAATCTCACACATACGTACAAGGGTAGATGTTGTCCTTGGTGGGATATGAACTGGGGATGTAAGGAAGCAGTACTAAGTGCGGATGCGTCATGACTTCAATAATATAACCATTATGAGAAAAAGACATCATTTGGATCACAAGTGGATTACCCAATAATAAGAATACAAATATTAAACAACAGTGAAGGCACAGCAAAGCATGATATGTGAGAGATGATAATGTCTAGATCAAGAAGTAGAAAGGCTGGCATTCCATTCCATCTGCCCATCTGCAAAATAGTCAACAGATGTATCCAATGTGAAGAAGGTTCAAAAACAGAAAAGTATTACTACAGGACATAAGATAGGCAATTTTTGCTGAAGACAACTTCATGTCCCTATTAATACGTAACTGTGGCTCAGCATCATGCTTCATTATTAGGGTGATCGCATCTGTAAGACACTTCTGGGGCCGATACCCAATGGGAGAAACATGGGTTAAACACAACTTGTTAAATCTGTCCTTTCCAAAAACAGAGGGTCTGACTGCACACGCAGCCCTGGAGAGAAATGGTGTCACTAGCGTCCTGGCACAATGTTGTCACTGCATCATGCCATCTGCACCAGACTGCGCAAAGAGGTATCAGCTGCTTTGTGTGGAAATGGTGAGTTTCAGTTTTTTTATTTTATTTTTGTTGGCAAAAAGTAGGCAGCCCTACCTACCTATCAACCTACCCACTTTATACCTACTAAATAGGGGTTCACCTAACTACCATTATATACCTACTAAATGGTTGGTCTACCTACTTGCCAAATATATGGGATCCTACCTACTTTATACTTACTATGCCATCAACCTGCTAGGTACTACCATATTGGGGTCTGCCAACCTGTCTATCTACTAGCTACCTACTATATGGGGGGTCTTCCTGCATAATACATTTCTACCATACAGGGTGAATATGCAATAAGAGTCCTATGGTCCCAGGGACATTTAGAACGTAGGCACCCAGGTCCAAAAAGATAATCAATTTCATTATAAAAAAATATTCCTTTTAAATGTTTGCTGGCAATAGCATGGGAAACATTTTTCGTCTACAGGGCCCAATGCACACTATCTATTTTATGAGCTGAAAAATTCTGCTTGGAAATTCTGGTGCAGCAGCGTCCCATTGCTGCCAATGGGATTCCGCTGGACTGTGTGCACAAAGCTTTCTGCCAATAAAAGTTATCCACCAAAAGAATGAACATGTTCATTCTTTTGGCGGAATACACAGCTAAAGGCGTTGCCAGTGATATGAGAAAACTGTGACCCGTAGCCGAATGTGACTAGAGCTCCTGAGCTCAGAGCTGATCGCTGTTAGGGGTTAGGATTAGGGTTTAGAATTAGAGTTAGGATAAAAATTATTGGTAAGGGTTAGGATTAGGGTTAAAATGAGGGGTTAGGATTAGGAGTTAGGATTAGGGGTTAGGATGAGGGGTTAGTATTAGGGTTAGGACTAGGGGTTAGGATTAGGGATTGGGATCCTAACCCTAATCCTAACCCCTAGTCCTAACCCTAATCATAACCCCTCATCCCAATCCCTAATCCTAACCCTAATCCCTAGTCCTAACCCCTAATCCTAACCCTAAACTAAAAGGGATTAGGATTAGGGTATTAGGGTTTAGAATTAGAGTTAGGATAAAAATTATTGGTAAGGGCTAGGGTTAGGTTAGGATTAGGGGTTAGGATTATGGTTAGGATTAGGGGTTAGCATGAGGGGTTAGGATTAGGGTTAGGATTAAGGGTTAGGATTAGGGATTGGGATGAGGGGTTAGGATGAGGGGTTAGGATTAAGGGTAAGGGTTAAGATTAGGGGTAAGGGTTAGGATTCGAGGTAAAGGTTAGGATTAGGGGTTAGGATTAGGGACTAGGGGTTAGGATTAGAATTTAGGACTAGGGTTAGGGGTTAGGGAGTGAGAGAAAGCTGTATGTAAAGCAGAAAAGTGTCTCTGTGTGGAGGGTCACATTCCACTACAGGGACACAGTTTACTTCATTACACCGGCTATGGGGGCCTGCAATATCCACGTATCCACACTGACGGCCACCCTCGGAATCTCCGCCTGGATAAACTCTAGTTCAGTAGTGTGCATGGAGCCTTTTACTGAAAACTATTAATAACAGTAATATTTATAAATACTGTTATCTTTACTAGTACAACCCAGTGTATACACCTTTGGTCAATAGTCTTTATTTTTGTCCATACGTCGCTGATCTCAGGACTGGCTAGACATGATGTGCCTTGTCTTCTTGCTCATTTTTTTCTGTGTGTGTGGGAACTGTTATGACTATAGCAGATGTGTACACCAGAAGCTGTAAGAGGAGAGGAAGGACATGGGAAAGGCCAGCTGCAGATGACAGACACAAACCATTGTTCCCAAACACACCTGCAATGAAATGTATTCGACTGTCTATAGGCTGTTAGTTTACATCCATTCATTGCAATAGAAATGTGCTGCAACAGCAAAAGGCTAGATACAGTGGAATTAATGTTATTTTTTGATCTAACTCACTATCTCACAGACATATAGGGCAGTGTTTTCCAAACAGTGTGTCTTCAGCTGTTGCAAAACTACAACTCCCAGCATGCCTGGACAGCCTTCGGCTGTCCAGGCATGCTGTGAGTTGTAGTTTTGCAACAGCTGGAGACACACTGTTTGGAAAACACTGGTATAGGGGTTAATTAAAGCAAATCTATCATCAATATATGCTGGGAGTTGTAGTTCCGCAACAGCTGGAGGCACCCTGGTTGGGATATATATCTTAGATTTATAATAATAATGCATAATATTAATGCAGCACTCTAGCAGTGCAAAAAATGTGAAATGGTTTTAACCCATCATAATGTGAACAGCAGCAACGTTTCGACTCTCTCCAGAGTCTTTTTCAAGCAGAAACGTTGCTACTGTTCACATTATCATGGAATAAAACCTATTCACATTTTTTTTCACTAATAGAGAGTGCTGGATTGTTTTGTATACAATGGAGATTATGTGGACCTGATTCCTTTTTCTCTTTGCTTGCACCTGCACTTTAGTAACTTCAGTGGAACTCCACCCCCCAGAGTGTACTGCTGCCTACTGCTTCATAACTACCTATCTATCTATCTAATCCACAAATTGACAACTCCAATATAGTGAAGAAAGTGATGTTTTTTATTTACACAACATGATGTGACATTTTGGCTTGCTCACCAAGCCATCTTCGAGGCTTGAAACTGGCTTGGTGAGCAAGCCGAAATGTTGCATCACGTTGTGTGAATAAAAACCATCACTTTCTTCACTATATTGGAGTTGTCACTATTTGTGGATTGTATATGTGGTGTCCCGGTACTGGACATGGTCCTGTACCTTGTGTTGTAAGTCCCCATAGTCAGAGTTCCTCCGTTCTGTTAGGATTCTCTTAGTGGGATAACCCTCAGTCGCCTCATAAATCTGTAATTTATTGTATATATTTAGAATATTTAATAATATAAAGGTTACTTACAGGACCTTAGGTCATGTGATTTATAGTAAATGTGTTATGCTAAAGTTAAGGACCTTTCAGGTCATGTGATTTAGTCATGTGATGTACCACAATCCTTTGTGATAGGACTGACAAGTTTGGGGAACCAATAAGCTTTAAGCCTGCCCCTTCAGATATAAGGGTGTTGTGTCCAATCATCGCTCTCTTTCCCCGGGATATGACAGCGAGCGGAGCTCTGTACAAATCTACAAGATTAATTAGGCCTGAAGACTATCTCTTCAACTTCTTGACAACCGTGAGTCTACCTAACTCCAATTCAGCTAATTCTAGGTGACTACTGAACCGAAATCAAACCCCTAAATTCAGTGGAACAGCGTAAAGCAAGCCTCAAAGCTTATTCCCTACAAAGTCCCAACCAACCTGTGAGGAGCCTTAAATCCGGTCCTCTGTATAGACTGTTTGCTGATTGCATCCTGCATAAAATCTGCAGTAAAGTTATTTCCAGTTACTACAATTCTGGTTGTGGACAATCCTTTATCCCTCTCTATCGTTCCTGGGATGGGTGGCGGTAGGATATATATATGCAGAGGAACCCGCACCCTGGCGTCACGACAGTTAAGGGTTAATGCTATACCCTTTCATCACTGCACAGCTAAACCTTATTCACCCTGCACCTCCAAGCTACACATAGCCCCCATAGCCATTGGAGTCCGTGGCCAGGACCGTGTCACAGCTGGCACCCGTGCATTGTATCTATGGAGTGCAGCTCTCCTTGGAAATTTGTTTCTCTATCTATCTATATGTATATATAATAAGCAAAAATTGGTCAGTACATCCTAATACACAACTATTGTATGAAATAAGTATACAGGTGTAACTGCTGAACTACAAATACAAACAAGAGGATAACAGCAGAACTCTGCTAGTGCTAAGCTATATGTGAAATATGACATGTTTTACTTTGCAATACTGCTATGGTGAAAAAAAGAGGTTTTTAGCTTACCATTTGGCAAAATAGCGTGTACCATCCCACCACGATAAGGTCACCTCATTTGGGACGGACCCTACATCACTATTTCATTTCAGACTGTAAATTTTTTCATTCTATTGTCATAAAAACAAAACCCCCACTAATATGCAAAATAAAAAAAGGTTAATTTCACAATAACTTCCATAAATATATATATATATATATATATATATATACATATATATATATATATATATATATATATATATATATATATATACATATATATATATATATATATATATATATGGAAATTATTGTGAAATTAACCTTTTTTTATTTAGTTTTTTTTTCAGGTTTTTTAGGTTCATCTAGTCCCACAAAAAAACAAGCCCTCATATCGCTCTGTAAATGGAAAAATAAAATCCTTATGGCTTTTAGAGGCAAGGATAAAAAGAATGAAAACGCAGTAATAGTAGACACGGTCTTGAAAGGAACAGTGTTGGGCTAGGTATGAATTTTGTTGACATTTTCCCACCCTGCTGGTGCTGGCATGCATGTGTTTTCCTGCTGTTTTGGGTGCTTTGTGGCCACATCCTTTCCCATTGTAAAATATCTTATCCACAGATATGTGCAGACATGAGAACATTAGACATGATGATAAGTAGTCCACTCTGTACGTTGCTAGCTACATATAGGCAAGATGGTTGACTTTTATGAATATACCACTGATAAATAGAATGCAACATAAGGTACAGTATTCCGCTTAAAGCAGTTCACAGCAAAACTTTATAAGGAAAGGTAACATAATAGTATGTGATGGGTGGATATAAAAGTATGCGATGGGTGGGTACGCGCCTAGTGGCAAGATTTTAGAAACTGATCCCTGTTGCATGTCACCTTGTAAGTATCACTTTTCAGTATTTGCTGTTGTGTTCTATAGATATTTTTGTTTGCCCTGAAAAGGACACAGCCCAATATTTAACAGTCAAAAGCTTTTACTGTCATGTAAACTGAAATATAATAGCCAGAAGCTGAAGTAGGTCAATTGACACATAAGCAGGAATTCAAAATCGTATTATGCCGCAAAATAATAGTAACTTGTTGCCAATAGGGTTGCCAATGTATTCCACAGTAGTCTACAATATAGACGGAACATGTATATACGACATCAGACTTTACAAAGTACCAACAAATTAATACTTCAAATAACAGGATATGGGCCCTAGAACTTACAATAGGTAAAAGATGATGAATTGTTCAATTGTCCAGCCATCTTTTATAAGAAAAAGGCAATATACATAAAGGTGGATAAGCAAGTTACCAGGTAGCCAGTGTCTGTGTAAGCAAAGAAATAAAATGTCTTAGGAAGCATGGAGTGTGGGAGTTATTTAAGTCCTAAGGAATAGAAGGAGGTGGGGGATATAGGAAGGGAGCCATTCTGGCATAACATCCATTTCCGTTGACTCCCTATCTATCAAGATTTAGCAGAAAAGCCTCAACTCACCATGTGGTCTCAGCTTATTTGCTTTCTAAGGTTACACTTAAAAGTAGAGGAGCTGCTGCAGATATCAGTGCAACTCAATGATTGTACACAGCTTAAAATGTGCAGCAGATCCTGTATGTGTGCATGTACTCTAAGGCTGGGTTCACACCACAGAATCTCCAGGACCATGCGGACTGCATTGCCGTCCCCACAGACAGCAATGCATTTTTAAGTGGATCTTCTGAAAGAATGGGTATACATGAACATCCTTTCGCCAGATCTGCTCAGAAATCCCCATAGATGGCAGTGCTTTCTGTGCAATCCTATTGCTGCCCTCAGGAGTTCTGGCAGAGATTTCTTGGTGTGAACCTGGCCTATACATATGGTCAAAGGTACGTATTTTGCTGCTGATTTTCTTACCTATTAAGTCAGTAGGTAGGAAAATAGTCAACAGAAAATCGGCAGCAAAATACACACGAGTAAACGTATTTAAGGGCTTGTTTACACTGGCGGATTATATTGTGCGATAGTATCATGTTTTCCACTGTAAGTTTGAAACATCGTGAGCTCTCCAATGCAGATTTTCTGCTGACGAAAATCTGCAACAGACCGGTCTTGTGAACAAGCTTTTAGGGTACTTTCACATGCGCGGATTTTCGCAGCGTATTTAGCTGCGGATCCGCTGGTGAAGGCCCCGCTATATGCTGGCTTTATATGTGCCTGCTGATAGCAGCAATACGCCGCTACGAGCAGACACAGCGGAGCGATATGCACTGCTTACTCGCACATCGTGGCCGCTCTCCCTGCTCTGAGCGAGGCAGAGAGCTCCCGCGATGTGCGAGTACACTGCGACTCGCACATCGCAGTGTGTCTGCTGGTAGCGGCGTATTGCCACTACGAGCAGGCACATGTAAAGCCAGCATAGAGCGGGTCTTCACCAGTGGATTTGCAGCGTAAAATACGCTGTAAATCCGTGCATGTGAACGTACCCTAAGGGTACATAAAATGCGCAGTGTTTATGCACAAAAACAAATCAAAGTAGAGCCTGGGGGTATGAGGGAATGACTGTGTTTCCTTACAAATTCCCACATAGGGGGTAAAGTAATGGTGCAAAAGCCTTTGGCTATCCCCTGTTGCAGGTACAGCCACATGATATTGCCTAGGGGCACACAATTATTTAGTCCAGTCACATGTCTTGATGAGCCAATAATGAGGAACTAAATATTAGATCTGGCCACATATATAAGGTGTTTTCTACTGAAGATTACAAGTGGTAGTTATCTGAGGATGTTCTTTGTAAAGTTTAATCCCAAAAAACTGAATTACAAAAAGTTGAACAAACAAGCTTGAACAGACACTCGTGCACCATGGTTGGTCTTCTTAATGGCCAGCGGGCAATGGGGGTGCCATGGCTTTTCAGCATCAACGTCTTTTGAACTTGCTCTGAAATTTCTCAGCATGCAATAGCAGTAAGATCAGTCACATTTACAGTAAAGATTCCAAACTCGGGGCAGGCATAATAATCCTTATCTTAGTCATTGTTGAAAGAATGGGAGTAATGTTCCCTCAGGAATAGATATTGTTCAAGGATTCCTCTATGGCAACAAGTTTTCTTATGACTGGATTTAGATTTGAATTGTACCCTGTTTAATTTGGGTGAAACAATTATCATCGTCTGGAAATGCCTTTCAAACCTAGGTCCAATTTTTACATTTATATTAATAGAAGCTGAAATGTCTTTATGGCATTAGCAAAAAAATGGAACAGATTTTTATTACTGTACTGTATAATATATCTATATACAGTGTTATACAGTGTATAAGAGATTAGGCATAATTTTGCACCCACACACACACAAAAAGAAAATAAATATATATCTCACAGACAACATATGTGTAAGACAATTTTCTACGTACAATATTGAATATTTCTAACATACAATTACTAAATAATACAAGCATACAAGAGACCAATATTATCGCCATATATATTGCTACCATACTGTTAATGGCCAAATCCCTGTATAATGAAACTAATATTACCAATATACATAGTACATATAATAATGCCACAGTGTTACCAAATATAGTCAAATCATGACCATTACCAGCTTACTGTTACTAAATAAATACCCCTATACAAAGACCAATTCTCCTGATGCAGCGACCATATAGTAATATATTCTAGCTGTATATAGGCTCTGTAGACCGGGATTACAGTACAACTACATCCAGTGACTCACAGGTAACATCTTCTCTAATCTGAGTCAGACCTTCATGAAGACTTCTTCCGGGCGGGAATCATCATTGCAGTATCTGCCAGACAAACATCTTAGGCACCTTATTTTTCCAGAACCATCCCCTCCTCTATATCAACTTACAATGTCCTCCCAAACAGTAATAGGGCCTTTATATCCAAAGTAGGCAGAAAGAAGAAGCGGTTCACTCACCAGTCCGTTGCTGTGCTATTTATTGAATAGAATAGTTACATTGGCAATATACAGTCAGATGGAACGGCAGGGCAAGTGGAGTTGCGGAGCCCCGCCCGAAGCGACGGCGCCGTTTCACGCCCCCTGGGCGTTTCTTCAGGCCCGCAATTCCGGGCCTGAAGAAACGCCCAGGGGGCGTGAAACGGCGCCGTCGCTTCGGGCTGGGCTCCACAACTCCTCTTGCCCTGCCGTTCCATCTGACTGTATATTGCCAAAGTAACTTCTCTATTCAATAAAGAGCACAGCAACGGACTGGTGAGTGAACCGCTTCTTCTTTCTGCCTCCTTTGGATATATGTCTTATGGAACTTTGCTAGCGTGAGCACCACTGTGTCCGGTTAATGTGAAAGCGCACAACCTAGTGACCACAGTACACATTGCATTCAGTTCCTGGGAGCAGTGCCAGGTGTTCTGTGAACAAGTGTAGTAATAGGGCCTTTTTTTATGGCCCTATCTGTGGATAGAGTTAAGTCCCTTCTCTGTGCCCTTATCTGTAGTTAAGTCACATTTTTGTGCCCCTATCTGTAGTTAGTATTTAGGCCCCCACTTTGTGCCCACATCTGTTGTTAGGATCCTCTTTCTGCCCCATCGCTAGTTAGGACCCCTCTTTGTGCCCCATCTGTAGTTAGGCCCCCTCTTTGTGCCCACATCTGTAATTAGGACCCTCTTTCTGCCCCATCTCTAGTTAAGCCCCCTCTTTGTGCCCCTATCTGTAGTTAGGCTCCTCCCTTTGAGTCCCCATCTGTAGTTAACATGTAGAGATCGGTTCAGCACTCGTCCACAAAGATCATGCAGATACCAGAGTTTCATGAAGAAATCTCGGCTCTCACGATTTTGCTGAAATAACGTCTTGTGCATTATTAACATATCGAATATGCGGCACACAGGATGTGTTTTACAGGTTAACTAATACTGTGCCCTTATCTGCAGTTAAACTCCCTGTTTATGCCTCTATTTGTAGTTAAGCCTAACTTTTTGTAGGCCACAGGCCTAAAGCAGCCTGCAGCCTATGATAGCAAGTGGCAGGACTGTGTTCCACTGTAGATCCCAACTGTCTCTGTGTACAGAGCATTGGCCCTGGATCTTTAGGCAGGTCTTTTTTTTCTACCTCTGGGCCCCGAGGTGGCCATTACCTTGGTCGGTGACTGAGCCCTCTGACGGGACAGTCTGACACTAAATATATAACAGATATCATAATATTTACACATAGTTCTGGTCTTAATTGAATTGTTGAATAAATTGAAAAAAATGAAACATCTAAATTGATTTGTTAGAGATTTTGTAACAAAAAATTAAAAACAATTCTATAAAAAGCTCAACATGTCACGATCGTTTTGGTTGTATTTAATCCATCTGAAAAAAGAGACAGAAGAGTGACTGCTGGTTTTTGGCACCAATGCCAGGCTCCATGTGACCCCTCCCCATTAGATAAGATCTATTTATGTAAATTGTCAGAGTCGGAGGTGGTTAATTAAGCCCTTCAGAGTCTATGCAAATCTAGTGCATGGCTTCAGTGCCGAGACTCTGCAGGGCATGTCACAATGTGTTCATCAGCCTAGTGCTATGGTACCAGAAAGGGTGAAGCTTGGATGTATACAGGAGGTTGTCTAGCTACTATATACGGCGTTGTCACAGCTTCATCTTGTTGCTATAGAAATGACATCTGTTATATTCAATATAATGTATTAAATACTGCAATACTATTCAGGTTTGTCTCTCTTACAATACCATGTAAAAATAAGTTATTATAATGTTCCTACAGCTATAAGCTAATGGAATTGATGACACAGGTGTGAACAGAGCCCAAAAATTCTGTTTCAACTTTTTTTCCGATCTGCATACATGGGATCTGCATACATGATCATCCTACCACATAGAGGCAAAAGTGACTGCAGGGGATTTTAAAACGTATGCAGGTGGAGAAGCAGAACATCAAAGCACTGTATTCTAGAAATGGATCACATTGTTAAGGTGCTTGTTAAAGGACCCTAAACTTCATGGCCCACAAAATAAATGAGAGATGAGACAGCAACAGATGTTCACAAGAAGTAGCATGCAAGTCCGCAAAACAGATGTTAATGGTCTATCTTTACCATGAGATGGTAAGCAGTCAAAACATTACTTCCCTCCGTATAGTGGCTTGGGTGTAAGAAAGTTGGACAACCTATCATTACTACTTTATCTCACATTATTTCCAGTTCTCATGTAAATATACCCTAATATAAACCATTTCTGTAATTTAAAATATAAACAAAACAAAAACACATGACATGTCAAAAGTTTTAATCAGTCAGGGTCTGATTGTTCAGAAACCAGCTGATCTCTAGATATGGCTAGGAGAAGCATATGGCTGTGTACTTCACTCCCTCTGTGACTCATTGCAGAAGAGAGACTTCATTGTATGTCTAAACAAAAAAGGCAGTGAGTCGAAGAGTGAAGCACATAACCGCGCGCTTCTCCCTGCTGATTTTAGAGATCGGTGGGGGGTCCAAACACTCAGACCCTGACCGATCAAAACATTTGACATGTATCTGAAACATATCAAAAGTTTAATTTAATGATGGGGACACTTTAACAAACACATTTCCTTTTAAAGGTACCAGTCACGACCATCCAGTGACAGGAAATGTATGAACTGACCGGGCATTCTCATAGCCTGAGACTTGGCCAGACATGACGTGATCAGAAGTTGAAATGTCGGAAGTCCTATAGACTTTGCTTGGGACTTTCGGTATTTTGACTCTTGATCGTGTCATATCGGGCCAATTCTCGGGCTATGAGAATACCTGACCAGTTTACACATGCCTCTGCCGATTTGTCGTGACAGGTACCTTTTAAGCTCAGCCTGCCAAAATATATCACATTTCTTAACAACACCTGAAAACATTAGGGTATCCCCAACCTATGATTCATGGTACACCCAGTACATGTGTTTCTGAGGCTGTCAATTACAATTAAAATCAACTGCAATAACATGAAACAGGAAGATGGCTGTTCAAATCATGAATAAAATCTGATGTTCTATAAATCTAAAGCTGGTGGCATACTGGCAATCCAAAAAAACAGAGTTTGGATGTGCACGGTATAACTGGCACTGTATATAACTGGCACTGTATGTGCATCAGAAGAACATTGTTACTATTTGGCATTGAGATTACCAACTGGCTCTTAAAACTGTAGCTTAAAGGGGTACTATGGTGGAAAACTTTTTTTTTTTTTAAATCAACTGGTGCCAGAAAGTTAAACAGATTTGTAAATTACTTCTATTAAATAATCTTAATCCTTCCCGTACTTATTAGCTGCTGAATACTACAGAGGAAATTCTTTTCTTTTTGGAACACATAGCTCTCTGCTGAATCACGAGCACAGTGCTCTCTGCTGACTTCTCTGTCCATTTTAAGAACTGTCCAGAGTAGGAGAAAATCCCCATAGCAAACATATGCTGCTCTGGACAGTTCATAAAATGGACAGAGATGTCAGCAGAGAGCACTGTGGTCATGATGTCAGCAGAGAGCACTGTGCTCGTGATGTCAGCTGAGACCTCTGTTTCCAAAAAGAAAAGAATTTTCTCTGTAGTATTATAGCAGCTAATAAGTACTGGAAGGATTAAGATTTTTCAATAGAAGTCATTTACAAATCTGTTTAACTTTCTGGCACCAGTTGATTTAAAAAAAAAAAAAAAAAAAAGTTTCCCCCCGGAGTACCCCTTTAACCCCTTAAGGACGCAGGACGTAAATGTACGTCCTGGTGAGGTGGTACTTAACGCACCAGGACGTACATTTACGTCCTAAGCATAACCGCGGGCAGCGGAGCGATGCCCGTGTCATGCGCGGCTGATCCCGGCTTCTGATCGCAGCCAGGGACCCGCCGGCAATGGCCGACGCCCGCGATCTCGCGGGCGTCCGCCATTAACCCCTCAGGTGCCGGGATCAATACAGATCCCGGCATCTGCGGCAGTTCGCCATTTAAATGAACGATCGGATCGCCCGCAGCGCTGCTGCGGGGATCCGATCATTCATAACGCCGCACGGAGGTCCCCTCTCCTTCCTCCGTGCGGCTCCCGGCGTCTCCTGCTCTGGTCTGTGATCGAGCAGACCAGAGCAGGAGATGACCGATAATACTGATCTGTTTTATGTCCTATACATAGAACAGATCAGTATTAGCAATCATGGTATTGCTATGAATAGTCCCCTATGGGGACTATTCAAGTGTAAAAAAAAATGTAAAAAAATGTAAAAGTAAAAAAAAAGTGAAAAATCCCCTCCCCCAATAAAAAAGTAAAACGTCCGTTTTTTCCTATTTTACCCCCAAAAAGCGTAAAAAAAGCGTAAAAAAAAAAAAGTCCAAAATTCCTACTTTTTTAATACATTTTATTAAAAAAAAATATATAAAAAATGTATTAAAAGTTTTTTATATGCAAATGTGGTATCAAAAAAAAGTACAGATCATGGCGCAAAAAATGAGCCCCCATACCGCCACTTATACGGAAAAATAAAAAAGTTAGAGGTCATCAAAATAAAGGGATTATAAACGTACTAATTTGGTTTAAAAGTTTGTGATTTTTTTTTAAGCGCAACAATAATATAAAAGTATATAATAATGGGTATCATTTTAATCCTATTGACCCTCAGAATAAAGAACACATGTCATTTTTACCATAAATTGTACGGCGTGAAAACGAAACCTTCCAAAATTAGCAAAATTGCGTTTTTCGTTTTAATTTCCCCACAAAAATAGTGTTTTTTGGTTGCGCCATACATTTTATGATATAATGAGTGATGTCATTACAAAGGACAACTGGTCGCGCAAAAAACAAGCCCTCATACTAGTCTGTGGATGAAAATATAAAAGAGTTATGATTTTTAGAAGGCGAGGAGGAAAAAATGAAAACGTAAAAATTAAATTGTCTGAGTCCTTAAGGCCAAAATGGGCTGAGTCCTTAAGGGGTTAAATGTATCTCAGAATCATAGTTAACAAAAAAATATCATTGCCACCAGAACTGCAGCTTCTCAAGAAGTGAATATAGAGGCCATCATAGTATCAATAGCTTTTGTACCAACATCCACCTTGGTTGGTTTGAAGTATAGGGAAAACTGATGTCCACCTTGGCCACCATTGAGGAATGGAAGGATGGGGGATAAGTTATTTTCCACAACAGTATTCCTTTAGATATGGCAAAAATCATGGACTGAAAAAGGAAAATAAATTAAAAGATTTAGATTCTTTGTACACTTAACTGGATTGTTCCATTTGAGCTGTAAGTTCTTAAATTATATCTGTCATTTTAAAAGTAAAAAAAAAAAATGCATTGTTTTGTTACATTAACCCTTTAGAGAGGTAACAGGGTGATTTTGCTCTCATTGCACAGAACTGGGCTGTTTGCCAGTAGTACACACACAAGCATTTCCTTTCTCTTACTTCCCTGGTCAATTATAGCACAAGACTTAAAGGGTATTCCAGGCAAAACCTTTTTTTCTATATATCAACTGGCTCCGGAAAGTTAAACAGATTTGTAAATTACTTCTATTAAAAAATCTTAATCCTTCCAATAGTTATTAGCTTCTGAAGTTTTCTGTCTAACTGCTCAATGATGATGTCACGTCCCGGGAGCTGTGCATGATGGGAGAATATCCCCATAGGAACTGCACAGCTCCCGGGACGTGAGTCATCAGAGAGCAGTTAGACAGAAAACAACAACTCTACTTCAGAAGCTAATAACTATTGGAAGGATTAAGATTTTTTAATAGAAGTAATTTACAAATCTGTTTAACTTTCGGAGCCAGTTGATATATATATAAAAAAAAGTTTTGGCCTGGAATACCCCTTTAAGACTTGTTCTTCTGGAATAAGGAGTCATTTTCAGTAAATTAATTGATTTACATATATGTTAGGAATCATGTCGGCTATCATAAGGAGGGAAGTTGCTTGAAACAACAGTGTCCATTTAAGGACATGAGGAAACAGTACCAGTTACACAAAAGAATAAATGTACAGTATTGAAAAGAGTTATGGTGCAGGGATAGATAGGGCTGTATAACACAATCCGACTGATGCCCAATACTCACTCCTAACCTATTATACAGCTTGGTAATGGGCAGCCAAGGCTGTATCAAAGATTGCTGGATCATTTGCACAGCCTTTTATTTCTCTCATTCACTGGCTACACATAACCTATTACACATGTCAGTGTGTGGCCGGTGAATGAGGATTATTAAACCAATCAAAACATCTTAAACAGCCTAGGAATGGGAATTGTAATAGAGCCCAAACTGCAGGTGCCTATAGACTAAGAATATACAGTACAGTGGCCAGCCTAACACTGAAAACACTGCAAATGTGCGGAGAGGATGAGGTAGAGTAAAATGAGGAGAATATGTACTATTGATCAGTAAAATAGGAATTGGTGGTAAATAATGGACACACGGGAAACTTAATGGGTGGGTCCACATGGCTCATGGACCATGGGTCAGTGGGTCCACATGGTTCAGGGACCATGGGTTGGTGGGTCCAAAGCACATTTTAAAAAGCCCCAACTAAATAGATCGGTGGGTCCATAAGGTTCAGGGAACATAGAATGATAGGTCCATAGCACATTCTAAAAAGCCAATCTTGAGTATCAATAAAGCTTGACTTACCCCTGACATCAAATCAGTATGCTACCATGTTATATAAGATTACTGACCCATGATAACATAGGCTGTATAGATGTATATGCTGAGATACATCTTGGGCCATCACTCAGAAGAGGGCCGGAGGGTGCAGGAAGAGCTCTGTCCTATTAATGGGAGGTCACTCATTTCTCTGAACTTTCTCCACATTTAATAAAATCTGCTCAATTTCTTTAACATAAAACTGGCTTAACTGTTTAATTGATGTGCCCCCCTACAAGTTAGGCATTGACTCTGAGTCTCAAGGCAAGTGAAGAGACAGATTTTCCCTTGATACAGATATCATGAAAAGTGTCCTAAGATGGGATCACCCCAACTTTTACCTTGTAGGGATTTTTTTTTTTTTACTAGAACAAAAGACTGCTTCTTTGCATTACTGTAGACTCCTTTATGGTCTATTCACACAGATTTGATGCGCAGGATTTTCTGCTGTAGATTTCAATGTAAACTAAATGACTGAGCACAGCTTCTAATCAGCAGTTACAAATCCTGCGCATCAAATCTGGGTAGGATCCTGTACGTGTGAATAGACCCTTAGTGCATATCTGTTATAAATTCACATAAAAGAGAATGGATAAAACAAAGCTATTCTAGCCATGCACTGTCTGGTGTAGATGTGAACGTAGTATAAGAATGCTCTGCTGCAGCAGTTGTTGTGTTCCATCACAAAAGCCATGGAATGTTCTGTCAATGTGTACTCAGCTTTGTCATTGGAACAGAGCGGCATCATTCAGCCCAAACCAGGACAGGTGTATGCTAGAAAGAAAGCGCCTATCTTTAGACTCCTCTCCCTTTCCCACAAGCTTTGCTTTGTTGTCTGTCTGTTTGCTTAGGTAACCGAGGTCACATCTCTTCATATATTTCTAGAGTCTGTTCCTGTATAAAGGTGTATATACACTCATAGAGGGGAATTCATCAAGAGTGGAGTAGGTTCACATATATCCGGCGTCCGGAATAGTTTTCCTCTGGCGTGCATCGGAGGGAAACTGATGCTAGAACTGATCCCATTCATTTGAATGGGACAGTTCACAATCATCCAGTGTCTCAATTTTGACGCCGGATGGTTGGACATAATGGAGAGCACCGGACAGGGGAACGCAGCTTGTTGGTTACCCTCTCCGATTTACAGAAACAATGGACGACGGATGCCATACAACTGATGACAACTTGTGGCATCAGTTGCGTCGAGATCTAGGCTGAATTTACCTATGCCGGACATATGTGAACCCAGCCTTAGCCAAATCAATGCTGGTGTAGGCTTGCACCTCACTTAGCGAAGAGTTGCCAAAAGATGCAATAAACTTAAAAGTCACAAGTTCCTTCCCAACTTGGTACGCTTTTTCAGAAAAACCTTCTAAATGAAAAAGTTGCAAAAATCTGGTGCAACAAATAAGGTTAAACCATTCATAAATTCCCCCATAGTCAATAGGACACACATAGGGGGGTATTTATCAATTTTGCTTGTTGAAAGTTTCTTTTAACCCTTTTTTTTCACTTTGGGTTTCGTGGACATGCACCAAATTTATCATTTGGTGCAAGTTGTTAGTAATTTTGGCTCAAATGTTGAAATCAGCTGTTCACAGCGCCTTTTACACAGAACTTACCGCCACAGGGGACGCGTATTTTACCCTGTAGAGCAGCCATTTCGGAGTCCCTCCTGCAGTATATCAGCAAGCGACGTTAGGTATTTCCTTTTGTGGGGTTTATAGCCACCATATGAAATGGATTTTATTTTTAACTTGAGTAGTTTTCTTTTTTTGTGGTCATGTCCAATGCTGGCTCAACAGAGGGTGAAGGTCCCTCAGAGACAACTATGTCGCAGGATAGTATTGCGCAGCCCCGGTGCTGTCGCTGCTTTCACAAACGTATTTTTTTATGTATTTTGACATTTTCTGACATTGCTATGTGTGTTTTCCATGTGCAAAATTTCTTGGTGTTGAATTACGCCAAAAAGCACCCCTAAAGGCGCAACATTGCCCCAAAGATTGATTGGCGCAAATGATGAATTTCTGACCAAAGTAAAAATCACACACAGGACCGTGTCATTTTGAGAAAGTTTAAAAAATGACAGTGGAGAGAATGCGCCAAACTTTGGCGCAAAAAGACACTGCGCCAAAGTGTTGCGCCAAAGTTACGGGGAAAAAAACACATAACCTTTGATAAATACCCCCCATAATGCCTGTCTTCTCTGACTTTAAAGAGATATGTAACCAGCTTCACACTATAAAATGAACCTTTTTTTTTTTATTTTACAGCCACCATGAAAGCTGCTAAAAAGCATATAAAACTGCTGGATCTTACCTATTCCCATACCCAATGACTGACATGTCCAGACAGATCTGTCAGACGCGTTAGAGAAGAAAGTATAGTGCGTTCGGAAGTGTTCTGCACGAGGAGAATTAGGTAGATTAGAGGTCTGTATGTGATGAGGGTATAACTACATAGCAGTGCTATCAGATGTCTATATGGTACTATTAAATTATCAATATGCCAATAGTAAGTAGATATAGTGATATTGTAGGCACTTTCTTTAGGAAATATTATGGTCCCAGCACATAGTTATGTAAGCTACATAGCTACATATTTCATATACTTCGTCCTTTTGAGACATATTTACATTTCTTAACACAAACAATATTTGCCATTATTTGTAAATAACCTTCTAAATAATAATTGTAAATAATCATCAAAATAAACAACTTCTTGTTTAGCCAACATGGTCCAGGGATTCTAGACACCCCCCATACACACCTAAGTGAAAGATTTGGGAAAGGCACTCTTTGAGTAAACATTCTTTATTGTAAGACAGTGCTTTCCAAACGGTGTGTCTCCAGCTGTTGCAAAACTACAACTCCCAGCCGTTGGCTGTCCGGGCATGCTGGGAGTTGTAGTTTTGCAACAGCTGGAGGCGCACTGTTCGAAATACACTGCTGATATATAATATAAGGATATGGTGGAATAACAAAGCAAATTACTGCTAATATGTATATATATATACATATATATATATATATATATATATATATTTATTTTATTTAAAAAAATGTATGTTGTTATTCTTGTGTGTATAGTAGATTTCTTACCAGCTCCTGCTTTAGCCTTCTAATGTACTGGTCCATAGTCCTCATGAATGGGATCAGTTGTTGGAGTCCATGTGCCTACCCTTTTTAGGAATTTCAGCAGTCAGTCTTGGTAACACATTGTCAGATCCAGGCTGATTCAGCTCACTTCTCTGTCTTCATAGAAAACTTAAGATCCAGAAGATCTATGAAATTAATGTCCATTGAACCCCCCCAGCACCCTTGGAGCTTCGCTTGTTCTTCTGCTGGACTTTAGCTGCTCCTGTGAGGGTGGTAGCTGAGAGTAGTTGACAGTCTGATTCCTAAGCAGGCAATATTTTCCCAGAGCAATGTGCAGGAATAGCAGCTTCTCCCTACAGCCAATGGCAGCTCATCCATCCTGATGAATAGACAAGCCTAGCTGATGAGACATGAAGCCCACAAGAGGGGGTTGCTGAAGCACACTTCACCCTCCTGTGTGAAGGCAACAATACATCTTATATATGCTTTAGTGCTTGAGCAAGCAAACATTACATAGAGTTTACAGGCTGAACAGATTACAATTGTAACTCAGCTTAGGCTGCATTCACATCTCGTTTTTACACTATGGGTGCCGGATCCGGCTGGGGGAGGGGCAAACCGGGCTCTCCCGTACCCCAGCATGACCAGCGCTGAACTCCATTGACCACAGTATACTACGGTTTTAGGTCCGGTCACAAAACTGGATACCGGTCAAAAATGAGCCGACCGGAGTCACCGTTTGACTCCGGTCAGCTCATTAAAGGGGTACTACTGTGCTGACAACTTATTCCCTATCTAAAGGATAGGGGATAAGTTGCCTGATCGTGCGGGGGACCCCCGCAATCTCGCACACAGCACCCCGCTCTTATCAGGCCCCGGAGCGAACATCCGCTCCAGGTCTGATGACGGGGCCGGTGATCGTGACGTCACAGCTCTGCCCCAGTGAGACGTCACGCACCGCCCCCTCAATGCAAGTCTATGCAGGGGCGGGACAGCCATCTCGTGACCTGCCATAGACTTACATTGAGGGGGCGGAGCGTGATGTCACATGGGGGCAGAGCCGTGACATCACAATACTCCGACCCCGTAATCGGCAGTCATCAGACTCGGAGCGATGTTCGCTCCGGGGCCTGATGAGAGCGGGGTGCTGCGTGCGAGATAGCGGGGGTCCCCAGCGGCGGGACCCCGCGCGATCAGGCAACTTGTCCCCTATCCTTTAGATAGGGGATAAGTTGTCAGCATGGTAGTACCCCTTTAAAGTGAATGGAGTTTAGCGCTGGTCCTGCTGGGGTACGGGAGAGCCCGGTTTGCCCCTCCCCCAGTGGGATCCGGCAGCAGTAGTGTAAAAACGAGATGTGAATGCAGCCTTAGGCTGGGTTCACACCACGTTTTTGCAATACAGTTCCCGTATCAGGTTTTTGATTAAAAAAATGGATTCCTCAAAACCTGACTAAACTGTATCAAAACGTGTGTACAAATTTTAATCCCTATATGGTTGAAAACCGTTTACAGTTTGAAAAATAATATGTTTTTAACTTTTCATTCCATTATAAATAAAGTTTCACTTGTTTTCCACTTGTTTCCCCCCAGAGTTTCCCTTTAACTACAGATTCTTCTGTTTAAGGACATTTAAGGACATGTACAGGAGACCTCGGGGTGTCCCAGTGGTCAGACCCCCCAATGATCAGACACTTATCCCTTATCCGTGTGTGGTGGCCCAGTACAGGAGTTGTACCTTTGCTGCCCCGTCAGGCAGCCTCCATATAGTGTCCCCAGCCCCCCCCCCCCTCCCATGCACCTGTTCCAATGTCAATTCATTTGTATGCGTGTTATATAATGTATTATACATAAAATGTGTTGTAGCTTTAAGAACAGTTTACATGTAAGTAATCTGTTGTCATGTGATTGTAACCCAGTGAGGTATCAGTGACCATGTGACCTAAGGGTGACCTATGGGACCCCTCCAGAGTCTCCCCCATATAAGCCCTGGGTGAAGCCTCTGCTCGCTCTCTTGTATGCTGAGTTGCAGTGAGGTCAAGTCGCCGGTGCCTGAAGCTGTCAGTACTGCCACATCATTGTCCCCAAGTCTGGTCGGCCATTGGAAAATGCAGTGCTGAGATTTAAACGGATTCACCCTGAGGTCGAAGGCCGGCCCTCAAGAAAACAATCACCAGGTCCAACGACCTAAATCAGGACTCTCACATTATGTCGCCTCCTGCCCCTTTGTAAAAGTCGTTGTAGACGGTGTGCCTTTAGAGGCTTTGATAGATACAGGGTCATGTTACGCCGAGCGCTCCGGGTCCCCGCTCCTCCCCGGAGCGCTCGCAGCGTCCTCTCATTCGCAGCGCCCCGGTCAGACCTGCTGACCGGGCGCGCTGCGATATTACTCCCAGCCGGGATGCGATTCGCGACGCGGGACGCACCCGCTCGCGATGCGCATCCCGGCTCCCGTACCTGACTCGTTCCCCGTCTGTGTTGTCCCGGCGCGCGCGGCCCCGCTCCTTAGGGTGCGCGCGCACCGGGTCTCTGCGATTTAAAGTACCACTGCACCACTGATTGGCGCAGCAGGCCTAATCAGTATCCTCACCTGTGCACTCCCTACTTATACCTCACTTCCCCTGCACTCCCTCGCCGGATCTTGTTGCCATTGTGCCAAAGCGTTTCCTTGTGTGTTCCTAGCCTGTGTTCCAGACCTCCTGCCATTGCCCCTGACTACGATCCTTGCTGCCTGCGCTGACCTTCTGCTACGTCCGACCTTGCTCTTGTCTACTCCCTTGTACCGCGCTTATCTCAGCAGTCAGAGAGGTTGAGCCGTTGCCGGTGGATACGACCTGGTTGCTACCGCCGCTGCAAGACCATCCCGCTTTGCGGCGGGCTCTGGTGAATACCAGTAGCAACTTAGAACCGGTCCACCGACACGGTCCACGCCAATCCCTCTCTGGCACAGAGGATCAACCTCCTGCCAGCCGAATCATGACAGTAGATCCGGCCATGGATCCTGCTGAGGTCCCGCTGCCAGTTGTCGCCGACCTCACCACGGTGGTCGCCCAGCAGTCGCAACAGATAGCGCAACAAGGCCACCAGCTGTCTCAACCGACCGTAATGCTACAGCAGTTACTACCACAGCTTCAGCAATCATCTCCTCCGCCAGCTCCTGCACCTTCTCCGCAGCAAGTGGCCGCTTCCAGCCTCCGATTATCCTTGCCGGATAAATTTGATGGGGACTCTAAGTTTTGCCGTGGTTTTCTTTCGCAATGTTCCCTGCATTTGGAGATGATGTCGGACCAGTTTCCTACTGAAAGGTCTAAGGTGGCTTCCCTAGTCAGCCTTCTGTCTGGGAAAGCCCTGTCATGGGCCACACCGCTCTGGGACCGCAATGATCCTGTCACTGCCTCTGTACACTCCTTCTTCACGGAGATTCGAAGTGTCTTTGAGGAACCTGCCCGAGCCTCTTCTGCCGAGACTGCCCTGCTGAACCTGGTCCAGGGTAATTCTTCTGTTGGCGAGTACGCCATCCAATTCCGTACTCTTGCCTCCGAATTATCCTGGAATAACGAGGCCCTCTGCGCGACCTTTAAAAAAGGCCTATCCAGTAACATTAAAGATGTGCTGGCCGCAAGAGAAATTCCTGCTAACCTGCATGAACTTATTCATCTTGCCACCCGCATTGACATGCGTTTTTCCGAAAGGCGTCAGGAGCTCCGCCAGGATATGGACTTTGTTCGCACGAGGCGGTTTCTCTCCCCGGCTCCTCAATCCTCTGGTCCTCTGCAATCCGTTCCTGTGCCTCCCGCCGTGGAGGCTATGCAAGTTGACCGGTCTCGCTTGACACCTCAAGAGAGGACACAACGCCGCATGGAGAACCTTTGTCTGTACTGTGCCGGTACCGAACATTTCTTGAAAGATTGTCCTATCCGTCCTCCTCGCCAGGAAAGACGCACGCTGACTCCGCACAAAGGTGAGACAGCTCTTGATGTGAACTCTGCCTCTCCACGTCTTACTGTGCCTGTGCGGATATCTTCTTCTACCTTCTCCTTCTCTGCTATGGCCTTCTTGGATTCCGGATCTGCAGGAAATTTTATTTTGGCCTCTCTCATCAACAGGTTCAACATCCCGGTGACCAGTCTCGCCAGACCCCTCTACATCAACTCTGTTAACAATGAAAGATTGGACTGTACCGTGCGTTACCGCACGGAACCTCTCTTAATGTGCATCGGACCCCATCACGAAAAAATAGAATTTTTGGTCCTCTCTAACTGCACTTCAGAGATTCTTCTTGGATTACCGTGGCTTCAACGCCATTCCCCAACCCTTGATTGGACCACAGGGGAAATCAAGAACTGGGGTACTTCTTGCCACAAGGACTGTCTTAAACCGGCTCCCAGTACTCACAGTCGAGACCCTGTTGTTCCCCCGGTATCTGGTCTTCCTAAGGCCTATCTGGACTATGCTGATGATTTTTGCAAGAAACAAGCAGAGACTTTGCCTCCTCACAGGCCTTATGACTGTCCTATTGACCTCCTCCCGGGTACTACTCCACCCCGGGGCAGAATCTATCCTCTGTCTGCTCCAGAAACCCAAGCCATGTCGGAATACATCCAGGAGAACTTAAAAAAGGGGTTTATCCGCAAGTCCTCCTCTCCTGCCGGAGCTGGATTTTTTTTTGTCTCCAAAAAAGATGGCTCCCTACGCCCTTGCATTGATTACCGCGGACTTAATAAAATCACGGTAAAAAAACGCTACCCCCTACCTCTTATCTCGGAACTATTTGACCGCCTACAAGGCGCCCACATCTTTACCAAGCTGGACTTAAGAGGTGCTTATAATCTCATCCGCATCAGGGAGGGGGACGAATGGAAGACTGCATTTAACACCAGAGATGGACACTTTGAGTATCTAGTCATGCCCTTTGGCCTTTGCAACGCCCCTGCCGTCTTCCAAGACTTTGTAAATGACATTTTTCGTGATCTTCTATATACCTGTGTTGTGGTTTACCTGGACGATATTCTGATTTTTTCTGCCAACTTGGAAGAACACCGCCAACATGTCTGCATGGTTCTTCAGAGACTTCGGGACAATCAACTTTATGCCAAAATGGAAAAATGTCTCTTTGAATGTCAGTCTCTTCCTTTCCTAGGATACTTAGTCTCTGGCCAAGGACTACAAATGGACCCAGATAAACTATCTGCCATATTGGATTGGCCACGCCCCTCCGGTCTCCGTGCTATCCAACGTTTTTTGGGGTTTGCCAATTATTACAGACAATTTATTCCACACTTTTCCACTATTGTGGCTACTATCGTGGCTCTAACCAAGAAAAATGCCAATCCTAAGTCCTGGTCTCCTCAAGCGGAAGACGCATTTAACCCCTTAAGGACTCAGGGTTTTTCCGTTTTTGCACTTTCGTTTTTTCCTCCTTACCTTTTAAAAATCATAACCCTTTCAATTTTCCACCTAAAAATCCATATTATGGCTTATTTTTTGCGTCGCCAATTCTACTTTGCAGTGACATTAGTCATTTTACCCAAAAATGCACGGCGAAACGGAAAAAAAAATCATTGTGCGACAAAATCGAAAAAAAAACGCCATTTGGTAACTTTTGGGGGCTTTCGTTTCTACGCAGTGCATATTTCGGTAAAAATTACACCTTATCTTTATTCTGTAGGTCCATACGGTTAAAATGATACCCTACTTATATAGGTTTGATTTTGTCGCACTTCTGGAAAAAATCATAACTACATGCAGGAAAATTTATACGTTTAAAAATGTCATCTTCCGACCCCTATAACTTTTTTATTTTTCCACGTATGGGGTAGTATGAGGACTAATTTTTTGCGCCGTGATCTGACGTTTTTATCGGTATGTTTTTTGTTTTGATCGGACTTTTTGATCACTTTTTATTCATTTTTTAATGATATAAAAAGTGACCAAAATACGCTTTTTTGGACTTTGGAATTTTTTTGCGCGTACCCCATTGACCGTACGGCTTAATTAATGATATATTTTTATAGTTCGGACATTTACGTACGCGGCGATACCACATATGTTTATTTTTTATTTTTTTTACACTGTTTTATTTTTTTTATGGGAAAAGGGAGGTGATTCAAACTTTTATTAGGGAAGGGGTTAAATGACCTTTATTAACACTTTTTTTTTACATTTTTTTTGCAGTGTTATAGGTCCCATAGGGACCTATAACACTGCACACACTGATCTCTAATGCTGATCACTGGCCTGTATTAACACGCCTGTGATCAGCATTATCGGCGCTTGACTGCTCCTGCCTGGATCTCAGGCACGGAGCAGTCATTTGTCGATCGGACACCGAGGAGGCAGGTAAGAGCCCTCCCGGTGTCCGATCAGCTGTTCGGGACGCCGCGATTTCACCGCGGCGGTCCCGAACAGCCCGACTGAGCAGCCGGGTCACTTTCACTTTCACTTTAGAAGCGGCGGTCAGCTTTGACCGCCGCTTCTAAAGGGTTAATACCGCACATCGCCGCGATCGGCGATGTGTGGTATTAGCCGCGGGTCCCGGCCGTTGATTAGCGCCGGGACCGACGCGATATGATGCGGGATCGCGGCGCGATCCCGCTTCATATCGCGGGAGCCGGCGCAGGACGTAAATATACGTCCTGCGTCGTTAAGGGGTTAAACATCTCAAGTCTGCCTTTTCTTCTGCTCCCATACTCTCCAGACCTGACCCATCTAAACCCTTCTTATTGGAGGTAGACGCCTCCTCAGTGGGAGCTGGAGCAGTTCTTCTACAAAGAAATTCTTCCGGGCATGCTGTTACTTGTGGTTTTTTTTCTAGGACCTTCTCTCCGGCGGAGAAAAACTACTCCATTGGTGATCGAGAATTACTGGCCATAAAATTGGCACTTGAGGAATGGAGGCACCTGCTGGAGGGATCCAAATATCCAGTTATTATATACACTGATCACAAGAATCTCTCTTATCTCCAGTCTGCCCAACGACTGAACCCTTGCCAGGCTAGGTGGTCATTGTTCTTTGCCCGTTTTAACTTTGAAATCCATTTTCGCCCTGCTGACAAGAACATTAGGGCTGACGCCCTCTCTCATTCATCGGATGCCTCTGAAGTGGAAACCTCTCCGCAACACATCATTCCTCCGGACTGTCTGATCTCCACTTCTCCAGCTTCCATCAGACAAACTCCTCCAGGGAAGACCTTCGTTTCTCCACGCCAGCGCCTCGGGATTCTCAAGTGGGGACACTCCTCCCACCTCGCAGGCCATGCGGGCATCAAAAAATCCCTTCAACTCATCTCTCCATTTTATTGGTGGCCTACTCTGGAGACTGATGTTGTTGATTTCGTGCGGGCCTGTACTGTCTGTGCCCGGGATAAGACTCCTCGCCAGAAGCCTGTTGGTCTCCTTCATCCTCTGCCTGTTCCTGAACAACCTTGGTCACAAATTGGTATGAACTTTATTACTGACTTGCCCTTATCCCGTGGCAACACAGTTGTTTGGGTGGTCGTTGATCGATTTTCCAAGATGGCACATTTTATCCCTCTTCCAGGCCTTCCTTCAGCGCCTCAGTTGGCAAAGCAATTTTTTACACACATTTTTCGCCTTCACGGGTTGCGCACGCATATCGTCTCAGATAGAGACGTTCAATTTGTGTCTAAATTCTGGAGGGCCCTCTGTAAGCAGCTCAAGATCAAATTAAACGTCTCTTCTTCTTATCATCCCCAATCCAATGGGCAAGTAGAAAGAATTAATCAGGTCCTGGGTGACTATTTACAACATTTTGTTTCCTCCCGCCAGGATGACTGGGCAGATCTTCTACCATGGGCCGAATTCTCATACAACTTCAGAGTCTCCGAATCTTCTGCTAAATCCCCATTCTTCGTGGTGTACGGCCGTCACCCTCTTCCTCCCCTCCCCACTCCCATGCCCTCTGGTTTGCCCGCTGTCGATGAAGTGACTCGAGATCTTTCCACCATATGGAAAGAAACCCAAAATTCTCTTTTACAGGCTTCATCCTGGATGAAAAAATTTGCTGATAAAAAAAGAAGAACCCCCCCCCCCCATTTTTGCTCCCGGAGACAAGGTATGGCTCTCCGCTAAGTATGTCCGCTTTCGTGTCCCCAGTTATAAACTGGGACCACGCTATCTCCTTCTTCCTCCTTCTCTTCGTATTCCCAATGCCTTCCATGTCTCTCTCCTTAAACCACTCATCCTTAACCGCTTCTCTCCCAAAGTTGTTTCCCCCACTCCTGTTTCCGGTTTGTCTGACGTCTTCTTGGTGAAGGAGATTCTAGCGTCCAAGACAGTCAGAGGTAAAAAATTCTTCTTGGTTGATTGGGAGAATTGTGGCCCAGAGGAGAGATCTTGGGAACCTGAGGACAACATCCTAGACAAAAGTCTTATCCTCAGGTTCTCAGGCTCCAAGAAGAGGGGGAGACCCAAGGGGGGGGGGGTACTGTTACGCCGAGCGCTCCAGGTCCCCGCTCCTCTCCGGAGCGCTCGCAGCGTCCTCTCATTCGCAGCGCCCCGGTCAGACCTGCTGACCGGGCGTGCTGCGATATTACTCCCAGCCGGGATGCGATTCGCGACGCGGGACGCCCCCGCTCGCGATGCGCATCCCTGCTCCCGTACCTGACCCGTTCCCCGTCTGTGTTGTCCCAGCGCGCGCGGCCCCGCTCCTTAGGGCGCGCGCGCGCCGGGTCTCTGCGATTTAAAGGACCACTGCGCCACTGATTGGCACAGCAGGCCTAATCAGTATCCTCACCTGTGCACTCCCTACTTATACCTCACTTCCCCTGCACTCCCTCGCTGGATCTTGTTGCCATTGTGCCAGTGAAAGCGTTTCCTTGTGTGTTCCTAGCCTGTGTTCCAGACCTCCTGCCGTTGCCCCTGACTACGATCCTTGCTGCCTGCCCTGACCTTCTGCTACGTCCGACCTTGCTCTTGTCTACTCCCTTGTACCGCGCTTATCTCAGCAGTCAGAGAGGTTGAGCCGTTGCCGGTGGATACGACCTGGTTGCTACCGCCGCTGCAAGACCATCCCGCTATGCGGCGGGCTCTGGTGAATACCAGTAGCAACTTAGAACCGGTCCACCGACACGGTCCACGCCAATCCCTCTCTGGCACAGAGGATCCACCTCCTGCCAGCCGAATCGTGACAGGTCACAAGTGTCTACTGTATCTAAACGTGTTTTGTATCAGCATTGGGATGCTATTTTACTATGCAAGCCTGATGATGTTCATTTCAGGGTAGTAGCAGGTAATGGACAACCAGTCACCAGACATGGATACTGGGAGCTAGCTATTCTGTTGGGAGAGCATGTACTTACCGGGAAGGGAGTCTGTAATTAATGTGACAAATAAGGGGTCTGCTGAGTTTTTATTGGGGATGAACATTACGAAAAACTGTTTCACTGAGATATTAGATGCCGTGTATGACTCTCTTCCCCATATGTCCCCTTCAAGACAGTGGGCTGTACTGCACCAGTTCTACAGGCGGAGAACAAGTTTGCCAACAAGCAAGGTGAAATCTGCAGAGTACGAGTTCAAGACATCAGGTCGGTGACCTTACAACCCAATACGGAGAACATCATCTAGTGTCGTGCATGTCCCAGAGTCAAGAATAGAGACTATCTGGCCCTGCTGGAACCTATGCAATTAGAAGATCATCCTCTTGTCTGAGCTGCAAGAAGCCTTGTCACCGTCACCAACGGGAGAGTCCCGATGCGGTTAGTAAGCTACTGTCTTACCCAAATACACTCCAGTGACTCAGTTGTACCTCCTAGAGTCGAAGGACACTGTGACAGAACATCTGGTGGCCCGACAGGGTGCAGCTCAAGACTTGGAAGGATCCAGTGCTAACCCTCCAGAGCCCTGGTGGGCACAGCTCCAGGTTGGGGACGACACTACCCCAAAAGACCAGGTCAATGGAGTCATCAATGTTGCCAAAAGGTATCACGAAGCTTTCAGCAAACACCCCACAGACTTCGGGAAGACTTCGATGATCCAACACTGTATCCTCACAGGCGACAGCCCGCCTATAAGGAAAGGCACCGCCCCATCACGCCAGGCATGTACCAAACTGTCAAGAAGATGCTGACCGACATGAAAGAGGCGGATGTAATACTAGAATGTCAGAGTCCCGGGGTGGCACCACTTGTCCTGGCACTCACAAGATCTACGTGTCAGGATACCTCTATAACAGACGGGACAATTCATAAGAAGATCACAGGTATTTTTACAGTCAGGCCGGGTGCGCTGTGAGCACCAGCACCTGTGCCAACCTGCACACCGCTATTCCTTAACCTTAATAGACAATACTAACTGTTTCATCATCAGGCACTAAAAGTCTTTTAAGTTACATTATGCTGTTTTCATTTCCAGCGCTGCAACCATTTTATGAATGCTAGAAAGAAACAATTTTACATTCACTATTATTAATATTGGTTATTATAATCCTCAATGAGTTAATATGTATGAACTGCTTTTATTGTCTACAAATAGTGTTGTCTCTGTAGCAAGGGCCCTACTCAGAGACTTGACTACTACATCTTAACTATTTTATTGCATATTTTATTCAAATAAAGCATCTAATATATTTGATACCAGCCACGTCTCTTTACATTTTATTTCCCAAAACTATATACATATACACTTACCAATTGCTAACTCTGCCTTGAGGTCTCATTTTTCTATTTTTATTACTGGTCTTTCAAGTCTTGATCAAGCATGGGTTGAAGATCAAACCATCAAAGGGTTGAAGATCAAACCATCAAAGTGTCACTTGCTCAAACCTCAAGTCCAATATTTGGGACATGTTGTCAGCGCAGAAAGAGTCCAGCCAAATCCTGAAAAGGTGGATGCTGTCAAGAACTGGCTTACCCCGAACCCAGTGAAAGATGTCAGGAGCTTCCTGGGATTTGTTGGCTACTACCACCGCTTCATTCCACACTTTGCCCAAATTGCAGAACCCCTCACAGCTCTCCTATGGGGTAGGAGGAGAACTACAATGGAAGACTACCTATTGAATGGGCAGAAGAGCAAGAGTCAGCGTTCCGAGCTCTTAAACGTCTGCTGACAAAACCACCCATCTTGGCATATCCAGACTACAGTCAGCCATTCCTGCTATATACTGATGCCAGTTTTGAAGGTCTGGGAGCTGTCCTGTCCCAAGTCCAGGAAGAAAAAGAGCAAGTAATTGCCTATGCCAGTCATAACCTGCGAGGAGCAGAGAAGAACAATGCTCCTTCAAGTTGGAAATTCTTGCCCTGGTATGGGCCGTGACTGAAAAGTTCAAAGACTATTTGGCTGCCACGCCTTTTACTGTCTACACGGATAATAACCCATTGGCCTACCTGAACACTGCCAAGTTGGGTGCTATCGAACAGCATTGGACTTCAAGATTAGCTAATTACAGTTACACCATCAAGTACAGAAGCGGCAAGTCGAATGTCAATGCCGATGTACTGTCTCAGATGACCCCCGGAGAGGAGCCCCCCCGTCAGAGACGTGTGGAAAGACATGGAGATGCCGACATTTTATCAACAGTTTGTGAACCAGAATGTTGTGACCGACCTCATGGACGGTGAACCCTGGTCCAAGAAGGTTAAAGAAGACCTATACACCTAGAAGACTCTTCAGGACAAAAGTCGAGTCATGGGGGATTTGTTGGACTACCTTCTGGCGAAAAAGGTACCAACCCGTCTACGCCTGGCCCAGTGTGATTACGAATTGAAATGTCTGTGGCGACAAAGGAAGCGACTGTTTGTGCACAAAGGACTGTTGTACCGAAATTCTTTGGATCTGGTCTCCGGTGATCGACTTCATCAGATTCTGGTTCCCTGAAGAGATGCGGCGATGGTCCTCAATGCATACCATGACCATTTGGGACACTATGGAGTCCACAAGACCGAAGTTACTGTCAGGCAAAGGTTCTATTGGATCGGAATGTGGAGCGACATTGAAAAATGGTGCAGTGAATGTGCTGTCTGTAATGTCACCTAGAATGTGCGCAAGGATGCAAGAGCACCCCTTTATTCCATCCATAGTGACAGACCCAACCAGTTGGTCGCACTAGACCATGTAAAATTGTCTCCTACCTGGTCTTGGTATACCTAAGCTCTCACCATGGTGGATCATTATTCCAAGTGGGTTGCTGTTGTACCTTTCAAAGATCTCACAGCCAAGACAGCGGCTCAGATTTGCAAAGCCTTGGGTGCCCGGAGTCCGTCTTAACTGACCGTGGAACAGCCTTCGAGGCCCAACTCTTCCAAGACTGCAAGAAACTCCGGACCACCACCTATCACCCCCAGGGGAACGGGCTCTGTGAACGTATCAACCAATTCTTCATCCACATGCTGCGAGCAGCTTCTGTATCAAGGCAAGAAGAATGGCCTGGGTTATTGCCCGAGTTGTTGGAAATCTACAACACTACAGTACACTGTTCCACCGGATACACTCCCTTCTTCTTGATGATTGGTCGACATAGGCAACTGCCAAAAGACTGAACGTTTGGATTGCAGGCCCAATAATTCTCCACAAACATCCCTGGAGTGGGCCTCCAACCATCATAGGAGGATTCAAGAAGCCAAGGAGATTGTCAGAAAGAAAATGGGCAGCACCCAACAAAGACAACAAGAAGACTATAACCGCCATGCCTCTGCCAATCCACTCAAGGTGGGCGATAAAGTCTGGCTACGGAAGTTCCTGAAAACTAACAAGTTAGACTCCCTCTGGGAGACAGAACCCTATACGTTGACGGCTATACCCTATCCTGAGCCCGATGAATACGAAATACAGAAGCCTGGGTATGAGCCACAAGTTGTCCACCGAAATCATGTCAAGCTCTGTCTCAAAGAAGATCTACCAGTGCTCCCAGCACCGTCTCCTCCAGATGTCCGACCTGCAAGGGAGTATGTTCCTGGTGAGGGGGTCCATCCAGCCAAGGATTTTCCCATGTTTTCTCCAAATCAGCCAACTTTCTTCTGTATATCTCCAATCTCGGGATTAGTTCAACCAGCATTAGTCAACACGCCAGTCCCAGTCCTGTCACCATTGGCTCTGGCCTATATACCTGTCTCCAGAGTGCCATGTCTCCAATGTCTCCAACACAGATGCCAGCAACCCAGAGTCCAGCAAGTTCTGAACCAATTCCAGCACCTGACTTCGCTGAAGAAGAGTCAGCTAAAGTTTCACAAGCTCCAAGGGTTCCAGATTCCCCAAAGATGGTGCTGCGCAGATCCCAAAGGTCAACTCAGGGACAATTACCAGCTAGGTACAGAGAATAGTCATAGTACCTTGTATAAAGTTGTCAGTGTAAAGTCTAGTCATATTTAGTCAGTCTAGCATAGATAATGTTAAGAGTCATTTTGTACAATCAAATGGAGTACATAGTGTATTGTGTATAAACTAGTCAAATGTAATGTCTAGTTAGGACTGTATCTAACATAAATATATTCCAGTCCATAATAGTCAGTAATGTCAAATGTTAAAATGTCTAACCATTTTCCTGTCCATTGTGTACAGGGTAATCTACTGGCCAGAGCGTTCTCATGGGAGCTAGATAAACACGTATAGTTACAAAGTTGCCATGTATAAAGGTAATCTTGTGATATTGTCCAGAAATGTGCGTAGTGTTTTGGGGAGAAGTTGCTAGTGTCAAAGGGCCCCATTAGCTAAGGCATTTGGCTAGAAAGCCTCCGGCAGCCCGATCTATATCAGGTGTGTTCAATGTGTTCATGTATGCAGTTGCAAGACTCAAGAACCTCATATGTCTTGTTATCCCCGTTATTCATACCCTAACAAAAGGAGCATGTTAATAATGTTACATGGACTCGTCCCCAACTGTTATTTAGTCACCAGACCTGTGAAGGACATTCAATATCAATGCCCCAGGAACTGTTGGCATCACCAGGCCCCAGTGGCCACTTTTATGTCGTCCGCTCTCCAGGACTGGGCGCCGAGGATGGCTGTTGTTAAAAGGGGGAGTTTGTGGTGGCCTGTCAGGCATCCTCTATACAGTGTCACCTGGTGACCTATGGGATCCCTCCAGAGTCTCCCCCATATAAGCCCTGGGTGGAGCCTCTGCTCGCTCTCTTGTATGCTGAGTTGCAGTGACGTCAAGTCCTAGGTGTGTGTCTGGAGTCCAGAGGAGGCCTAAAGTCAGTCAAGCAGCCATGGATTCTCAAGTCCATTGCCCCACAGGTCAAGTCAAAGCCTGGTAGGCTACAGAAGGGGCAAAGTCAGTCATAGTCTGTCATAGTCAAGTCAGTCCAAGTCATCTTGTCTCAAGTCAACGTGGCCTGCATCCAAATTATCCAAGTCCCAAATTATATAAGTCCCAGCAAGCCCTAAGGTCTCTGAAGTCACTGGTCATCTCCGTGGGCCTAGCCAAGCAGTATAGACTGTTACACCTGTCTGACTCAGTATAGCTGCCGTTGTTCTGTAACTTGGCGTCTGAGTCATTATTTGCCCCCGTGCCTAGCCCAGGATTCAGCGGTATTCCTTCGGTTGGTGTAGAGGATAAACCATGCCCTGGCGTCATGAACACAAGGGATTAATGCCATCTGCCCCTAGGGTCATTCCATCTCCCCCACATCACACCCTCACCACACGTGGATATGGGATAAGTGTATAAAATATTTAGTTCTCTGAACCACTCCTTTAAAGAAAAAAAACAATCCTGTAAAGAAAGCTGATGTATTTCCACACAGTTCTCCTTTTCCCTCTTCATGCAGCTACAAAGGGAACTGTAGTGGTACTGTAGAATTCAGCTACTTGCCTTAGAGCACCATAGTTGTAACCAATAAGGACAGAAACCATGGGGGAGATTTATGAAAACTGTCTAAAAGAAAGAGCATCTTAGTTCAGCTCTCATGTCTTATAGTTCTCCAGAAAAACAGAAGCTGCACTGTTTATACATCACTTTCTTTATGTTTCCATCACCCCAAGAAAAGGAGAATTTTAGTAGGAAAAAGGATAAAAGGCAATGTATCACCTAGATTTTATTATGGGGGCAGCCATCTTGCCTAAGCTATTTTTAACAGCAGTTAGAGATATGCTTTACAGCAGGCCCTTGCACAAAAGATACAACAGACTGGTCAAGAACTGCTGCTGACACCTTTGTGTCAGGAACTGTCCAGAGTAAGAGCAAATCCCCATAGCAAACCTCTCTTGCCCTGGACAGTTCCTGACATAGACAGAGGTGTCAGCAGAGAGCACTATGGTCGGACTGAAAAGAACAACTCAACTTCCTATGTAGTATACAGAAGCTGATAAGTACTGGAAGGATTAAGATTTTTTTAATAGAAGTAATTTACAAATCTGTTTAACTTTCTGGCACCAGTTGATTTGAAAAAAAAAAAAAAAATAATAATAATTTCTACCGGAGTACCCCTTTAAGTAGCTTCCAGAAACTTCTGGAAAAAGTTATTCCACAGCTAAAAAGGACTCTCTCAGGTTTTGCAACCAAATATTAAGTTAAGGGTGCCAATAATTTTGTCCAGCCCATTTTTGGAGTTTGGTGGGACATTATGTCCAATTTGCTTTGTTTCCTCCCTTTTTGGTTTAGTTCCAATACACACAAAGGGAATAAACATGTGTATAGCAAAACATGTGTTACTGCAATCCTTTTCTGTGAGAAATACTTCATTTTCTTGAAAAATTTCAGTGGAGCCAACATTTACGGCCATGATTGTAAAGGACTTGGTATTTATATAGTCAGAATTTGGGGCACAAATTTCCCCTAAAAATCTTATTCATATTATGATTCATTCTACAAACAGCTGACAGCAATTTACTAAAACCTGAACTCAGCTTATAGGTATATAGAGGGGAGTGCAGGGTGCAGCGGTGAGTAACCAGAGGTATCTTTAAAGATGATCCGCGACATTGAATTTATTTTTTTATCTGACCACAGTGCTCTCTGCTGACATCTCTGTCCATGTCAGGAACTGTCAAGAGCAGGATGGGTTTTGCTATGGGGATTTGCTTATACTCTGGACAATACCTGACATGGACAGAGGTGTCAGCAGAGAGCACTGTGGTCAGTCAGAAAGGAAATTAAAAAAGAAAAGAACTTCCTGTGGAGCATACACCAGTGATAAGTACTGGAAGGATTAAGATTTTTATATAGAAATTATTTACAAATCTGTTTCTGGCACCAGTTGATTTAAAATAAATTGTTTTCCACCAGAGTACCCCTTTAAATATTAGTTAGATTTAGTGTCATAAACACATATCACATACTCTAAAAACAACCCATCACAATCATTTTGTATTTTATGAAGAATTCTACAGAATATAAGACAACAATTTAAATCGTGAATCAAAGCTGTAGGTTTCAAAGTTGTCATGGCAATAAAATCATCTAAATAACATTTCTAGATGAATCATAGACACTAGCGGAATGAATTAGGCCCTTCACACCATAACATCTATCGTGACTGCTGATAATTGTTTTATTAACCCTGCACATACTGGGAATTCTCACAATTCCATGCTAACAGGTCAGAAGCATCTTAAAAGCATTTGCTAGTCTTGGCATGAGTGGAAGGCCTGCAGCTTCATTTTTACTTGCACTTTTGGTTGTACCTTAATCATCTCTTAGTTCCTTATTAGAGGACAAGCATTAACCTCCCTAGCGGTATGATTCTGTCTGGAAATTTGTACCAAAAGCGGTACAATTTTTTGCATTGAAATTCCACATCTCCCCCCGTCACATTCCCCCTCCCTTGTCACATTCCCCCCCCCCCATATCACATTCTCCCCTCCTTGTCACATTCCCCCCCCTTGTCACATTCCCCCCCCTTGTCACATTCTCCCCCCTCCTTGTCACATTCTCTCCCCCTGTCACATTTATCCCCCCCTGTCACATTCATCCCCCCCTTTCACATTCCCCCCCTTGTTACATTCTCCCCCCCCTTGTTACATTCTCCAAACCTCCATGTTACATTCCACTCCCCCCCCTGTCACATCCCCCCCTTGTCACATTCATCCCCCCCTGTCACATTCCCCCCTTGTTACATTCTCCCCCCCCTTGTTACATTCTCCCCCCCTCCATGTTACATTCCACTCCCCCCCCTGTCACATCCCCCCCTTGTCACATTCATCCCCCCTGTCACATTCCCCCCTTGTTACATTCTCCCCCCCCTGTTACATTCTCCAAACCTCCATGTTACATTCCACTCCCCCCCCTGTCACATCCCCCCCTTGTCACATTCATCCCCCCTGTCACATTCCCCCCTTGTTACATTCTCCCCCCCCTTGTTACATTCTCCCCCCCTCCATGTTACATTCCACTCCCCCCCTGTCACATCCCCCCCTTGTCACATTCATCCCCCCTGTCACATTCCCCCCTTGTTACATTCTCCCCCCCCTTGTTACATTCTCCCCCCTCCATGTTACATTCCACTCCCCCCCCTGTCACATCCCCCCTTGTCACATTCCTCCCCCCTTGTCACATCCCCCCTTTCATGTCACATTCCCCTCCCCCTGTCACATCCCCCCCCCTTGTCACATTCCCCCCTATGTCACATTCCCCCCCTAGTCACATCCCCCCCTCTGTCACATTCCCCCCTCCGTCACATACCCCCCCCCCCCCTCCCCCTTGTCACCTTGTCTTGTCCTGCAGCAGCATACTGTACACTAGGTTTGCCGGGCAAATTTCAAACCTAGTGTATTTGCTGAAGAACAAGTCCTTTCCCCTTCAGCCAATCACAGGCTTTACACCACTGTGGCCTGTGATTGGCTGAAAAGGGAAAGGTCCTGTAAGATGAATAGTGAAGAGAACAGTGACCAGAGCGCACGGAGGGGAACAACATCTACAGGGACCGGGATTAGGTGGGCAAAAGTTTTTTTTTATTTTCCTCCTTTTTACTTTTACACTTAGCTCAGTGTTTTTCTAACAGGGGGCCTCCAGCTGTTGTGAAACTACTGCTCCCAGCATGCCCGGACAGCCTTTGGCTGTCCGGGCATGCTGAGAGTTGTAGTTTTGCAACATCTGGAGGCCCCCTGGTTGAGAAACACTGACTTTTAGTATATGTCTTTACCTGCTCTGGCCGGCCCCCGCCACGGGAGCCGACCCGAGCAGATAATCACATATTTTCCCTGGGGCTGCATCACTATATCGCAAAAAGCAAAAATCGCGATTCGATTGCTTTTGCGATATACTGTGCAGCCCGCACAGCAACTCTGCAATTCTACCCCGAGCGTGACTCGGGGTTACCGCTTCTAGCAGCGAAAATTAACCCCGAGTCACGCTCGGGAATACCGCTAGGCTGGTTAATAGAGGTGTTTTGTAGCTATAGATTTAAATCTTGATTGAACGTCACCAAGTTTTCTTTTATAATCTCTATATTGTGAAAACACTAATACTAGTACACTGCTCAAAAAAATAAAGGGAACACTAAGATAACACATCCTAGATCTGAATGAATGAACAAATTGTATGAAATACTTTCCTCTTTACATAGTTGAATGTGCTGACAACAAAATCACACAAAAATTATCAATGGAAATCAAATTTATCAACCCATGGAGGTCTGGATATGGAGTCACACTCAAAATCACAGTGGAAAACCACACTACAGGCTGATCCAACACTACACACTACAGGCTGATCCAACACTACACACTACAGGCTGATCCAACACTACACACTACAGGCCGATCCAACACTACACACTACAGGCTGATCCAACACTAGACACTACAGGCCGATCCAACACTACACACTACAGGCCGATCCAACACTACACACTACAGGCCGATCCAACACTACACACTACAGGCCGATCCAACACTACACACTACAGGCCGATCCAACACTACACACTACAGGCCGATCCAACACTACACACTACAGGCTGATCCAACACTACACACTACAGGCTGATCCAACACTACACACTACAGGCTGATCCAACACTACACACTACAGGCTGATCCAACACTACACACTACAGGCTGATCCAACACTACACACTACAGGCCGATCCAACACTACACACTACAGGCCGATCCAACACTACACACTACAGGCCGATCCAACACTACACACTACAGGCCGATCCGACACTACACACTACAGGCCGATCCGACACTACACACTACAGGCCGATCCGACACTACACACTACAGGCCGATCCAACACTACACACTACAGGCCGATCCGACACTACACACTACAGGCCGATCCGACACTACACACTACAGGCCGATCCGACACTACACACTACAGGCCGATCCGACACTACACACTACAGGCCGATCCAACACTACACACTACAGGCCGATCCAACACTACACACTACAGGCCGATCCAACACTACACACTACAGGCCGATCCAACACTACACACTACAGGCCGATTCAACACTACACACTACAGGCCGATCCAACACTACACACTACAGGCCGATCCAACACTACACACTACAGGCCGATCCAACACTACACACTACAGGCCGATCCAACACTACACACTACAGGCTTATCCAACACTACACACTACAGGCTGATCCAACACTACACACTACAGGCTGATCCAACACTACACACTACAGGCTGATCCAGCACTACACACTACAGGCTGATCCAACACTACACACTACAGGCTGATCCAACACTACAGGCTGATCCAACACTACACACTACAGGCTGATCCAACACTACACACTACAGGCTGATCCAACACTACGCACTACAGGCTGATCCAACACTACACACTACTGGCTGATCCAACACTACACACTACAGGCTGATCCAACACTACACACTACAGGCTGATCCAACACTACACACTACAGGCTGATCCAACACTACACACTACAGGCTGATCCAACACTACACACTACAGGCTGATCCAACACTACACACTACAGGCTGATCCAACACTACATACTACAGGCTGATCCAACACTACACACTACAGGCTGATCCAACACTACACACTACAGGCTCATCCAACACTACACACTACAGGCTCATCCAACACTACACACTACAGGCTGATCCAACTTTGATAAAATGTCCTTAAAATAAGTCAAAATGAGGCTCAGTAGTGTGTGTGTGGCCTCCACGTGCCCGTAGTTGTAGTTTTGCAACAGCTGGAGGCACACTGGTTGGAAAATGCTGAGTTAGGTAACAGAACCTAACTCAAGGTTTTCCAACCAGTGTGCCTCCAGCTGTTGCAAAAGTAAAACTCCCAGCATGCACAGTGCATGTCAGTGCATGCTGGGAGTTGTTTTTTTGCAACAACTTAAGGTTTGCCCCCCCCATGTGAATGTACATTTTTCATTTGTACACTGTTTCAAAGATCTGTCAAACGCCAGTGGGGTGTAAATGCTCACTGCACCCTTTATTAAATTCTGTGAGGGGTGTGGTTTCCAAATTGGGGGTCACATGTGGGAGGGTCCACTGTTCTGGCACCACGGGGGGCTTTATAAATGCACATGGCTCCTGACTTCCATTCCACACAAATTCTCTCTCCAAAAGCCCAATGGCGCTCCTTCTCTTCTGTGCATTGTAGTGCGCCCGCAGTGCACTTGATGTCCACAAATGGGGTATTTCCATACTCATAAGAAATGGGGTTACTAGTTTTGGGGGGCATTTTCTCCTATTGCCACTTGTAAAAATGTAAAATTTGGGGAAATCCAAGCATTTTAGTAAAAAATTTGTTATTTTTATTTACAAGTCCAACTTTAACGAAAAGTCGTCAGACATGTGTGGGGTGTTAAGGCTCACTGGACCCCTTGTTACGTTCCTTGAGGGGTGTAGTTTCCAAAATAGTGTGCCATGTGTTTTTTTTGCTGTTCTGGCACCATAGGGGCTTCCCAAATGCGAAATGCCCCACAAAAACCATTTCAGCAAAATTTGCTTTCAAAAGCCAAATGTGACTCCTTCTCTTCTGAGCATTGCAGTTCGCCAGCAGAGCACTTGATGTCCACGTATGGGGTATTTCCATACTCAGAAGAAATGAGGTTACAAATTTTGGGGGATATTTTCTCCTATTACCCCTTGTAAAAATGTAAAATTTGGGGAAAAGCCCGCATTTTAGTGGAAAAAAAAATTCATTTACACATCCGACATCTAACAAAAAGCTGTCAAACACCTGTGGGATGTTAAGGCTCATTGCACCCCTTGTTACGTGCCTTGAGGGTTGTAGTTTCCAAAATAGTATGCTTGTTTTTTTTTTTTTGCTGTTCTGGCATCATAGGGGCTTCCTAAATGTGACATGCCCCCCAAAAACCATTTCAGCAAGATTCACTCTCCAAAATCCCATTGTCGCTCCTTCCCTTCTGAGCCCTCTAGTGCACCCACAGAGCACTTTACATCCACATCTGAGGTATTTCCTTACTCGAGAGAAATGGGGTTACAAATTTTGGGGGGATTTATCTCCTTTTACCCCTTGTAAAAATTCAAAAAATGGCTCAACAAGAACTTAAAGGGTTAACACCTAAAGGGTTAACAAACTTTCTGAATGTCATTTTGAATACTTTGAGGGGTGCATTTTTTATAATGGGGTAATTTATGGGGTATTTCTAACATGAGGCCCCTCAAATCCACTTCAAAATTCCGGTTTTGAAATTTTCTGAAAAATGTGAAAATTGCTGCTATACTTTGAAGCCCTCTGATGTCTTCAAAAAGTAAAAACTTGTCAACTTTATGATGCAAATATAAATTAGATATATTGTATATGTGAATCAATATATAATTTATTTGGAATATCCATTTTCCTTAGAAGAAGAGAGTTTCAAAGTTAGCAAAATGCTAAATTTTCAAAATGTTCATGACATTTAGAATATGTCATGAAAAAACAATCTTGGAATCAGAATGAAAGGTAAAAGCATCCCAGAGTTATTAATATATAAAGTGACAGTGGTCAAATTTGCCCCCTTCCAAAGACTTGCATTGAGGGGGCAGGGTGTGACAACTTGAGGGGGCGGGGCTATTCTGCCACAAGCTCCCTGCGCCAGTTCCAGCGTTCGGAACACTTTGTTTCAAATGCTGAGCAGTGGAGTGCCCCTTTACTCTTAAGGGGTTAAGTGTTCCCTTTATTTTTTTTGAGCAGTGTATATCTCGACCCGATGCTAATGTCAAGTGTGCAAAATCTGCCACAGCAGAATAGAAAAGTGATGTATAAACTAATAAATCAGTTCGTAGATACATATAACAAACACTAATCTGCAGGCTTTTCCATCTGTCTCCTACATTTTAATCTTGCAAATCTTTCATTGTTTCAAAAGATGACCATACAGATACATGATTTATGATACAGTGACCTCCCGACCTACGATGGCCCCGACATACGATCATTTCAACATACGATGGCCTCTCAGAGGCCATCACATGTTGAAGGCAGCATCAACATACGATGCTTTTGGATGTCGGGGCCATCGCATAAACGGCTATCCGGCAGTGCAGACTGCTTCAGCTGCCACCGTATAGCCGTTTACGGTGCCCCGTGTGGTCCGCTGACGATCACTTACCTATCCTCGGGGCTCCGGCGCGTCCTCTTCGGGATCCCCTGCATCGTCGGCGCTCTCCATCGTCGTCATCACGTCGCTGCGCACGCCGTCCCGTCATCCAATAGGAACGGCGTGCGTAGCTACATCATGGCGATAATGGAGAGAGAGGATGCCGGGAAAGCAGAGACCTTGCCGGAGCGTCGGAGACGCAGCAACAGTGATGGAAGGTGACATCCAGGGCAGCGGTGATGAGCGGTGAAGGTCTGGAGCAGCCGTTGGCTGTCCGGGCCTGCTGGATGTTGTAGTTTTTCAACATCTGGAGGTCCGCAGGTTGTAGACCACTGTCCCATACTTTATATTACACGGATCCCTCAACATACGATGGTTTCAACAAACGATGGTCCATTTGGAACGGATTACCATCGTATGTTGAGGGATCACTGTATATGATTTACAATGAACATTTTCATATAATGGCTGATTATATAAAATGAAAATAAATTTCTGCTATCTGGAAGTGATTACTTTGGTATAGATGGCATTTTATAATTTTACTTAAAGAGCTAGACCAGTCCTATTAAATCATATCATTTTTGGTTGTAGACACAGAAGACTTAGTTCCCATTTAGGGCCCTAATAAATGGCCCAGTAAAGTAAACGAGTGCTAATCTCATAGAACTTGCGCTCAGTTATAGAACCCTTTCTTTCATTTCTGCAATCAGTTGTTTGCCTCATTTTCTCCTATTACACAGGAACATGTGCTGCTGCTGTTTTTGTGATGGGTCAAAACGAGCTGATGAATCAAAGCTTCTGCTGCTGGTGTGGGGTATTCTATATGTTTAGTACTATGAAAGGTGCTGGACTCTCCAAATATACTTTGTGCAGAATCCCCTAGACTGGATACACTGTAGAAAGCCTTCAGAAGGCTAAAACAGTAAATAGCGAGGATTTAAATGAGAACTGTCAGAATTTAATTTTTTTTTTATATGTTGTAAATCTTGGCAAAGCATTAAAGGGGTTATATATATAAGGAAAAAACTTTATATATATATATATATATATATATATATATATATATATATATATATATATATTTATCAACTGGCTCCAGAAAGTTAAACAGATTTGTAAATGACTTCTATTAAAAAATCTTAATCCTTTCAGTACTTATGAGCTTCTGAAGTTGAGTTGTTCTTTTCTGTCTTAGTGCGCTCTGATGACACGTGTCTCGGTAACCGCCCAGTTTAGAAGAGGTTTGCTATGGGGATTTGCTTCTAAACTGGGCGGTTCCCGAGACACGTGTCATTAGAGAGCACTTAGACAGAAAAGAACAACTCAACTTCAGAAGCTCATAAGTACTGAAAGGATTAAGATTTTTTAATAGAAGTCATTTACAAATCTGTTTAACTTTCTGAAGCCAGTTGATATATAAAAAAAAGTTTTTTTCCTGGATAACCCCTTTAACATTTCTTATATACTTCATAGCATTTTTTATACCCTTTAAAAAACATAATCCTGTCTGGCTGCAGCATTATCTTTGTCTCAGCTGAAGCAAAGGCTGGGGCAGAGTCCAGGAAGGGACTAGCACTTCTTTGTGCTCACCCCTGTTCTATCAGACTGCAGCAGGAAAACAGAGAGATGGAGGTTACAGAGCAGCCTGCAGTGATTGGATGAATAGACCCAGCACAGCACAGCAGACTCAGGTGGGAAGTGAATACATGGGGAGTGAGGGTAGGCTCATTGCTCCTTTCTGAGCAGAAGAATTGAGGGATTTCTGAGCCAAATAAAAAAGCTAGACACACAAAAAAGACATGTAAAGCATCTGCACGAGTAAACATATATTAGCAATATTCTTTAACTGTGATATGACAGGTAATCTTTAAAACACAATTTTTTTTTAGAAAGTTGCAGGATTTGCTTACAATTGAGCTATAATTCCTTTATTCACTACAGTTATACCTGGCACTTAGTCCTTGCAGGAAATGGATTATTGGTCTAGTGAAATAATTCCAGACAGATCATAATACATGACCAAAGGTCAATAAGATCCTACATAAATATTCATTGTTTGCGAATCTGCAGTCTTTACAGGTCTTCCTTAGATGTCGAAAATATTCTATTTTAACACATGTCGTCCTATTTGTAGATGTACTTACCCCTGACCTAGAGACATTTGCTACCAAGTATACTTTACTTTTGAGGCAGTGCCAGCATCCCATTCTCCACCCAAGAATGTGACGGAATAACATTTCTGCTGATCCCACATCTCCCCATACTAACATCTTTCCTTCAGCTGTTTGTATAGAGGATTACTGGGGTCATTCTAGAAAAGGACAGAAAACAGTTGTTCCTCTGCATAGTGGTAATATACCATCTTCCTTACAGTCTCGGCTATAGTGTCGGAGTAATATGGGTCAGAGGAAGCAATAAAGCCCGGACTAAGTTCTGCTCATCGCACTGTTTTGCAGCGACACTGCTGATGATTTTATTATGTGATAAAAATATATTGGGGAAAACATTTTCCAGAAAAATAATTATCACCTTCCCTGGTAATGTATTTCTGTACCTCCCAGACCGTGGCGCAGCGTGTGTTCTTCATTGGTATAATTAGCATTAATCGCACTTTCATAATTAAAATAAGCAGGAATACTGCCCAATTATTCTGACTCACCAATGCTACCCACCTCATAGACTAACAAAAAGAAGATTGCAACACTGCAAATGTTATAGTATTCCTCTTACCAACAACTTTATATCACCAAACAAACATAAGGCTATTACTCACAACTAGAGATGAGCAAATTTACAGTAAATTCGATTCGTCACGAACTTCTCGGCTCGGCAGTCGAGACTCTTTCCTAGGACTGTATCCACCTTTTCCAGCCCACTGGAGCACCTGAAAGCTGAACTCATTTATGCAGGATAAGTCATCAACTGCCGAGCCGAGAAGTTCGTGACAAATCGAATTTACTGTAAATTCGCTCATCTCTACTCACAACCATAAATGGAAAGCGCTGTGCCAAAATAAAATGATAAACACCAAATAGAAAAAAGGCACAACTGCACCAATGTATAAAATAATTGTAATTCTTTATTAAGCATACATCAAAAATAGAAGACAAATACCACAAAAAAGAGAGACGGTACCCAAACCAACCCCCACAAAAACCATGACCACCTGAGAGGAGAAAAATAATAAAAGAGTAGACCATGAACTACTCACAGGTAGCAAAAAAAGAAGGGGAAAGAAGAGCATATGTAAAAGAAGGCCAGTATGTAAACAGCAAATACATCATTGTATAATACAGAATAACCATAAAAACAGCCACCGTACAAAATGAGGACCCATCAAAGAAATACAAGCTACCAAATATCTGCCATGTAAGAATCCTTACCCTAAGGGTGCATGTACCCCAAAGCACATTTAGGTCCTACTGAGTTTTGTCAGGGAGCTCATTTTTAATGGTATTTGTCTTGTATTTTTGATGCATGTCTAATTTAAAATTATATTTGTATCTGAAGATGCTCAGGGTGGGTATATAACAAAGAAATGTACTCACCTGCCAGCAATTTCACCCCAGCGCCAGAATCATACACCGAAATTCTGACACATGTAGCCCATGCCCCCTTTTTTCAGAAGCCACACCCCTTTCTTGACAAGCCATGTCCTGTTTTGGACAAGGCAAAAAAGTATCTGAATAGGGTAAATAATAAATCTAAAACCACTTTTTCAGCCTGTTTATTAAAAGGGCATTCCAGCATTTAAAGAAAAATAGTTATAGCGCTTAGGCCGTAGGAAAAAAAAAAAAGATACTTACCTTCCTTCAGTCCCCTGCAGGTCCTGTTGCAGCTTCCGTTTTCTCCACTAATCCTGACTTTTTCCTGCTTTCAAGATGAGATCTCAGAGCAGGATTTGCCAGCTCAACCCAGTGGTGGATCCAGAGTCGAATCTCGGGAGGGGCACTATTAGAGTATTTTGTGTTGGTGGACAAAAAATAAGATTACGGAACTTACAATATTATTAAATGTATCATACAGTCCTAGCCTTGTTTAAGACTCTTATGCTGTGCTCATATGTCAGAATAATAATCAAATATACCAATTGCCACAGAATGGGAAAGTGCTAAAGAAATGTTTACCATTTAAAACTACAGCTCCCAGTATGACCTAAGCAGTGGTAAGGGGATGCTGGGAGTTGTTGTTTCACCCATCATAACTGCAGAACTTACAAGTAACTCCAGCTCTGATGGGACATAGTGAGGAGAATACAGAATGATATCAGTGATTACAGATGACCTCTTCTCTATAGTGAGGAGAATACACAATGATATCAGTGATTACAGGTGACGTCTCCTCTATAGTGAGGAGAATACACAGTGATATCAGTGACTACAGGTGACCTCTATAGTGAGGAGAATACACAATGATAAGACAAGACGTCACCTGTAATCACTGATATCATTGTGTATTCTCACTATAGAGAAGACGTCACCTGTAATCACTGATATCATTGTGTATTCTCCTCACTATAGAGAAGACGTCACCTGTAGTCACTGATATCATTGTGTATTCTCCTCACTATAGAGATCAGTGATTACAGGTGACATCTTCTCTATAGTGAGGAGAATACACAATGATATCAGTGATTACAGGTGACGTCTCCTCTATAGTGAGGAGAATACACAGTGATATCAGTGACTACAGGTGACGTCTTATCATTGTGTATTCTCCTCACTATAGAGATCAGTGATTACAGGTGACATCTTCTCTATAGTGAGGAGAATACACAATGATATCAGTGATTACAGGTGACGTCTCCTCTATAGTGAGGAGAATACACAATGATATCAGTGATTACAGGTGACGTCTTCTCTATAGTCTTTCCTTATCTAATTCAGCTGGTACATACCGCCAGGATTTGTTCCAGCTAAATCTTCTCTCTGCAGAACTTGATGCCCAGACGTCTCCTCACTATGTCAGCGGATTCTGATCCTCTATATGAGAACAATAATTATTACAATACAGCCAAACACTGTATTCTTTGAATATAATACTGGCACACACCCTCTGAATATAATTCTGACACACTGTACCCCCTGAATATACAACACACTGTACCCTCTGAATATAATACCGCCACACACCGTACCCTCTGAAAATAATACTATCACACACTGCACCCTCTGAATATAATACTATCACACACTGTGCCCTCTAAATATAATACTACCACACGCTGCACTCTCTGAATATAATACTGCCACACACTGCACCCTCTGAATATAATACTACCACACACTGCCCTCTCTGAATATAATACTACCACACACTGGGCCCTCTAAATTTAATACTACCAAACACTGCACCCTCTGAATATAATACTATCACACACTGCACCCTCTAAATATAATACTATTACACACTGCACCCTCTAAATATAATACTAGCACACACTGTGCCCTCTAAATCTAATACTATCACACAGTGCATTCTCTGAATATAACTTGCTGTGCAGTACACCCTCTGAGTAAAATACCGTAATGTATTGTGGCCCCTAAAAAACTTACCACCCCAGAAATTCCTCATAATATACACTATACTTCTGAAAGGCAAAACACTCTGTGCCTTCACATATAGTAACAATGCCCCTACATATAATAATTATGACCTGTCCTGTTCCCCCACATAATAATGCCCTCTGTGCTGTGCCCCTCACATATAATGCTCCTGTCATGTGCCCCACACATTTAATGCCCCCTGTGCTGTGCCCTTCACATATAATGCCCCCATTCTTTGCCCCTCACATATAATGCCTCCATCATGCGCCCCTCATATATAAAGCCCCCATTCCCGCACATCTTAATCTTAATCCTTCCAATAAAAAATCTTAATCCTTCCAATAATTATCAGCTGCTGAAGTTGAGTTGTTCTTTTCTGTCTGGCAACAGTGATCTACTACTGACATATCTGCTTGCCTCAAGAACTGCACAGAGTAGAAGAGGTTTGGGGATTTGCTTCTACTCTGGACAGTTCCCGAGACAGGTGTCATCAGAGAGCACTTAGACAGAAAAGAACAACTTAACTTCAGCAGCTCATAAGTACTGAAAGGATTAAGATTTTTTAATAGAAGTAATTTACAAATCTGTTTAACTTTCTGGAGTAGGTTGATAGTTTACATGATATAATTTCTGGTTGCATACAAAGCTATCTAACAAAAGACTCCTGCAATGAATTTATGAAAAAACACAATGAAACCTCTCCCAAAGGGCACCTCTTTGCAAAGAACAGATGTTGTGTAATGAATTTTCAGACCACCACACGTTTTGTATAGTGGCGGTTTCCTTGGGAAAACTACTTCCATAGAAGGCCATTTTTTTGTGCAATTTTTGGTGGTCTTCTTAGGCTGGGTTCACATATCTCAGTTGTCCGGCACAGTTTCCCTCCGGGAAACTGATGCTAGAACTGATCCCATTCATATCAAGGGGACAGTTCATAATCATCCAGCATCTCAATTTTAATGCCGGATAGTTGGACACGCCAGAGGGCACCTGACAGGGGAGCGCAGCTTGCCCTCCAGAACAATGGTTGCCAGATGCCATACAACTGATGACAACTTGTGGCATCAGTTGCGTAGAGATATAGGCTGAGTTGACCTATGCCGAATGCCAGACATATGTGAACGCTGTGTGCGGGCTTCCGTGTTCGCAGCCGCCGGGCGTGACGCCCCCTTCCCATAGACTTTGGTAGAGGGGGCGGGCGTGATGTCACGAGGGGGCGGGCGAGACGTCACGAAGGGGCCGGGCATGACGTCTCGCCTGGCGGCTGCGAACACGGAGGCCCACAAACAGCGTTCGGAGTAATGAACTTCTGGACGCTGTGAGCGGAGCTCCGAACTGCAGGACAGCGCACAACCCCTTTAAAGAGGTTTCACTGTATACAGAAATTCTGTAAGGAGTGAACATACTCTAAGTTTACACAGACATTTTCTGTATAAATGCTGTTTTGTCCAGTCATATATAGTCTGCCTTTCAAAACTCTGCAGGTGCCGACCCATTCCGATCCTCAGAATAAACTGTAAATAATGATGAGACTCCTTTGTGGACTTTCCATGCATAGCAATGCCTTTACTTGAATGGGACAATGTTGAAGCCTCCTGCACAGTGGGTGGCCATGAGCGCTGCTGTGTCAGCGAGCTGCCAAAGGGACATTGATACCTTCATTCCTGCCTTTGTAGAAATTGGACCTCAACCAATGAGAATGTTATTGTGAATTCTAGTAATATCATATAATATTACTACTAGGATTACCGTATTTTTCGCCCTATAGGACACACCGGTGTATAAGACGCACCCTATTTTTAGGTGCAAAATCTAAAAAATTTTAGATTTTGAACCCAATAGTGGTCTTCAACCTGCGGACCTCCAGATGTTGCAAAACTACAACTCCCAGCATGCCCGGACAGCCAACAGCTGGAGGTCCGCAGATTGAAGACCACTGCATAGGAGGTAATACTCACGTGTCCCCGCCGCTCCGGACCCGTCACCGCTGCCCTGGATGTCGCTCCATCGCTGTTGCCATCGCTCCGGAATGTCTCTGCTGCCGGCCGGGGATCCTCGCTCTCCGTCGCCGTCATCACATCGTTACGCATGCCGACCCACGTACGCGACGACGTGATGACGAGGAAGGAGAGCGCCGGCCATACAGGGGATCCCTGAACGGAGAAGACACCGAGGAGGCAGGTAAGGTCCCTCCCGGTGTCCTGTAAGCACTAACCCGGCTATTCAGTCGGGCGGTTCGGGACCGCGGCGGTCCCGAACAGCCCGGCTGCACAGCCGGGTTAGTGTCACTTTCCCTTCAGACGCGGCGCTCAGCTTTGATCGCCGCGTCTGAAGGGTTAATACAGGGCATCACGGCGATCGGTGATGTCCTGTATTAGCCGCGGGTCCTGGCCGTTGATGGCCGCAGGGATCGCCGCGATAGGGGTGTATTCGCCGTATAAGACGCACCAACTTCCCCCCAAGTTTTGGGGAAGAAAAAGTGCGTCTTATAAGGCGAAAAATACGGTACTTCATTGATAGCCTCAAAGTGACTTTTCTACCGTCAGCTACAAGTCTGTATGATAGCATAGGACCATGAATATTTCATCTAGACTTATTGGGGGAAATTTATCAAATCCTGTCCAGAGGAAAAGTTGCTGAGTTGCCCATAGCAACCAATCAGATCGCTTCTTTCATTTTTAACAAGGCCTCTGCAAAATGAAAGAAGGGATCTGATTGGTTGCTATGGGCAACTGGGCAACTTTTCCTCTGGACAGGTTTTGATAAATCTCCCTCATTGTTTGTAATCTTGGCTCTGAATTTACTGATGAAGTTTAGAATAAATATAAGTATTTAATGCTAAATAAATGCTTGGCGGCAACCTACAAGATCAAATGAATGTATTGAAAGGATACCAGAAACTAATAAGTGAGACAAAAATGTATGAGTCACACTAAGACAAGCACACCTTTAACCATTTGACTCCTGAGGGTAATGTTCTTTAAGGTTAAATAGCTTTTTTCCCCTCCCATTTTCTTTGTCGGGACTGGTTTCCAAGTCTCACTTTGTGAAAGATAGAATTGCTTTGCGGTCACTAATTGAAAGCGTGGTACCCAGCTGTTTCATGAAAATATCACTTATCCCTACTTATGAGACATGCAAGACGTGCCTGAGGGAAATATGTCTGCTCCAATGGTGAGATCATGAAATACTAGTAAAATTAATAAGATGGCAAATAGCTAGAATGATTTCTTCCTCACATCATGTCTAGTTAGTGAAAGAAGTCTGATAGATCAGTGCTATAGTGGATTTATTAGACTGGGGTTCCATCTGAGCGTGCTTAACAACTGCCTCAGATAGGGTCAGGTAGATAGATGCACAAAGAAAGTGGAGGACATTTATAGATAAAGAGAAAAGACAACATTAAGGGGGAGATTTATCAAAACCTGTGTAGAGGAAGAGTGGTGTAGTTGCCCATAGCAACCAATCAGATGGCTGCTTTCATTTTTCAAAAGGCCTGTGAAAAATGAAAGAAGGGATCTGATTGGTTACCATGGGCAACTACACCACTCTTCCTCTACACAGGTTGTGATAAACCTCCCCCTAAGAGTGTATCTCATATGTATATACAACATACATATACAACAACATCCACGTGTCATTTAGGTGAAGAAAAACGTTGAAACTTCTGCATAAAAAATGTTAAATGTTATCCGTTACATAACATTCTGGTAGCGATGTCTTCATATGGGGCTAGTCCAGCATCATAAATATAAAATTTAACACTAGGGCCATGGTAAAATAAAAAAAACATAACAAAAACAAAACTATACTTATTTACCTTAGGTTCCCCACTGGTGCCGCTGCAGCTCCCGTTCTTCTGCTTCCGGGCCCCCACTGCTCATCTCTTCTGAATGCGTCAGAGATGAGCACGCAGAGCAGGACCTGCTCGCTCAGCCAATCACTGACATCAGCAGTTCCCCTGTTTTAGCCATTGATTGGCTGAGTGGGAAGGTCCTGCTGTGAGTGCTCATCTCGGAAGGAGACAGAAGAGACTCCCATCAGGGAACCCGAACAGAAGAACGGGAGCTGCAAGGATTGAGTAGGCAAGTATAGTTTTTTTACTTTAACAGTACAATCTCCGGCTCTGCCATAGCACTGTATTAAGGGGGCATGTTAGCCGCCACTTCGTGCTGTGGTCGACACGCGCTATCTGGCCGGCGAGTCGGGGACCCTGTACGGGAGATCGCGGGTGACCCAGCGGTCGGGCCCAAGCCCCCCCCCCGCAATCTGAAATTTATCCCCCATCCTTAGGATAGGGGATAAGTTTTTTAATACTGGACTACTACACTACTCACGTGAATATACCCTGTTTTTTGTCAACAATGCTGTACTGTATAACAAGTGAAAAAGTCTAACTATAATGGAAAAAATACAGCATGGCAGCAAAAGGCATATCCGACAAAGCTGTTGCTGGAAGTCTTGTGTGTCCTTTGTTTCCCAGTAAAATTTTACATTTTCTTCCTCTTCTTGAAAATTCTAGGCAGGACACCACATACAGACCATGTATATCAGTATATATTTCAGTATATAGGGTAATTATAGGGCTGAATTACTTCCTTGACCTTTTTGTCTGTTGATTCAAGAGTGTTAATGGATTCTTCTACGGAAACATTATCCCAACCATTCATTTTCTAGCACAGTCCTTAGAGATATGGAAATGGGGCTCTAATCTCCAATATCATCCAAAGGTCACAAGACTTGGCTGAAATGTCTTATTGATTAAACCCTCCACTGACTTGTATTACAGCTTTGTATTGTGCTTCCATTACATACACGTCTCCATTATTTTAGCTTTTTCATTCAGGAATTCTGGATCAATTATCCTCACTTTTTTTTAATTGACTCAAAACGCTAAAATAAATCAGCTTTAAAGTAAAACTACATTGTTTCAATTGTTGCTGCTGTTCATATTTTGCTTAGATGTCTATGTGAGGATTTTTGTGCATGGGCTGGTCAGTCCAGGGTGCCAGTCATTATTCAGGGTCCCCTCAAGGCGCACAGCCATTTCTCATTCTATTAATTCCAGAGGGTAGAACCAGCGACGGATTCTCTGTGCCAATAGTATACACATAGTTACTTTCTCCTTTACTTCTGTAGCCAATCACAGCCCAGCACAATACATCACATACTCCCCTCAGCTATGCCATACCACTGTGCTGGTGAAAGTGTGCTGAACAGGCTTATACTGTGTTAGGCTGATGATATATAGAGGGAGAAGAGGTTACTGATGCACTGGGTTTGTGCAAGGAGCTTTTTGAGCAGACATGAAAGAAACTGCAGGACAGGATGGAAAGGATTACCCTAAGCACTGAACAAACTGATGCTGTGCTGGGGGATCATTTTCTACAGTCCACTACTATAGATGGCAGAAGGGGTTACTGGTTTACTGGCTTTGCAAAGAGCTATGAGCAGAAAGAAAATAAACTGCAGCACAAAGTAATCAAAAGGTTGTCCTAAGCACTGTTGCTGCTGAGATGAGAAAGAAGCCTTGATTTAGGGTGCGTTCCCACAGGGCGTATACGCAGCGTATTTGACGCTGCGCAAAATGTATGGCAGCAGCGGGAAATACGCTGCGTATCCCTTGCTCACTATACACACAGGGCTTTCCGGCGACAGCCCTATGTGTGTAGTGAGTTTTGGAGGCGGGGCCGCGCGTCACAGATACGCCGGCACACGGCCCCGCCTCCAAAACTCACTACACACATAGGGCTGCCGCCGGAAAGGCCTGTGTGTATAGTGAGCAAGGGATACGCAGCGTATTTCCCGCTGCTGCCATACATTTTGCGCAGCGTCAAATACGCTGCGTATACGCCCTGTGGGAACGCACCCTTACATTGTATGGACACTGCAGATTCGCTGGATACTCACAGATGCAGTTACACAGACTTTCTCTCTCTCCTTTCTCCAACACAGAGCACATGGCTATGCCCTACCCCCACTACTTTTTTCTGTTCTGCTAAAGCTGGGTTGAGGCTAAGTTTTAACTTGGTATTTTTGTGGCCACAAAAAAAAAAAAAAAATCCACATTTTTTCAAAATTTGTTGGGTACCAGAAAAAAAAAAAATGCATTAGTGATGGAAAAAATGTCTTTTTAGAACAACATTTTTATTAATTTATAAACAGGGATCAATTTATGTGGGCAAGCAGGGCACTAAAAATGTAGCCAACAATAATAAAAATGTAGTGTGTGTGTGTGTGTGTGTTTCACTTTATTTTGATTTATTTTTATATTTTTTAGGAAGTACTACTACTCCCAGCATTAAACACACTGTTCCATGATGGGAGTAGTAGTTCCTGTACTAATAGACAGATAGCGCCGGGTGTCACTCCTGACCATAATATAGCATGTCTGCACTATACTCCGGGCCGGCTAGTGATGTTAATAGAAATTCACATCACTCATTCATATTTTCTGCCCAGAGTGGGGATTGGCCGGATCGTGGCAGCCAATCCCCGCTCTTAGACGGAAATATGAATGAGTGAATGGCCGGCCAGAGTACAGAGCAGAGATGCAAGTGCAGGAGAAAGCCGCTCTGCATCTCAGAGATGAAGGATGATCGCAGCTGGTGTCAGGAGTGACACCCGCTGTGATCTGTCCTTAATTGCAGGTACTACTGCTCCCAACATGGAGCAGAGTGTGCTCCATGTTGGGAACAGTAGTACCTGCAGTTAAGGGCAGATCACAGCGGATGTCACTCCTGACACCCACTGTGATCCTCCTGTATAATGTACTCTTCTATGGTCCCCTGCACTGACGTATATATACACCTATTCATATTTTCCACAGAGAGCTGTGATTGGCTGGAACCATCTAACCAATCACAGCTCTACGGGAAATATGAATATGTGTATATATACGGCAGTGCAGGGGACCATAGAAGAGTGGCCAGCCTCATCTATATATGATACAGCAGGATCGCAACGAGTGGCAGAAGTGACACCCCGGGCGATCTGTCAATTAGTAGAGGTACTACTTCTCCCATCATGGAACAGCTAGGGGTAGTAGTACTACCTAAAAAATGTAAAAAAAAAAAAAAAGTGGAAAACACAAACTACATTTTTTATTATTATCGGCTATATTTTTTGTGTCCTGCCCGCCCACATAAATTGATCCCTGTTTAACCCCTTAACGACGTATATTTACGTCCTGCGCCGGCTCCCGCAATATGAAGCGGGATCGCGCCGCGATCCGGCATCATATCGCGTCGGTCCCGGCGCTCATCAACAGCCGGGACCCGTGGCTAATACCACACATTGCCGATCGCGGCGATGTGCGGTATTAACCCTTTAGAAGCGGCGGTCAAAGCTGACCGCCGCTTCTAAAGTGAAAGTGACCCGGCTGCTCAGTCGGGCTGTTCGGGACCGCCGCGGTGAAATCGCGGCGTCCCGAACAGCTTGCAGGACACCGGGAGGGCCCTTACCTGCCTCCTCGATGTCCGATCGGCGAATGACTGCTCCGTGCCTGAGATCCAGGCAGGAGCAGTCAAGCGCCGATAACACTGATCACAGGCGTGTTAATACACGCCTGTGATCTGTGTAAAAGATCAGTGTGTGCAGTGTTATAGGTCCCTATGGGACCTATAACACTGCAAAAAAAAAGTTAAAAAAATGTGTTAATAAAGGTCATTTAACCCCTTCCCTAATAAAAGTTTGAATCACCCCCCTTTTCCCATAAAAAAATAAAACAGTGTAAAAAAATAAATAAATAAACATATGTGGTATCGCCGCGTGCGCAAATGTCTGAACTATAAAAATATATCATTAATTAAACCGTACAGTCAATGGCGTACGCGCAAAAAAATTCCAAAGTCAAAAAAAGCGCATTTTTGGTCACTTTTTATACCATTAAAAAATGAATAAAAAGTGACCAAAAAGTCCGATCAAAATCATACTGATAAAAACTTCAGATCACGGCGCAAAAAATGAGCCCTCATACCGCCCTGTACGTGGAAAAATAAAAAAGGGGTCAGAAGATGACATTTTTAAACGTATAAATTTTCCTGCATGTAGTTATGATTTTTTCCGAAGTGCGACAATATCCAACCTATATAAGTAGGGTATCATTTTAACCTTATGGACCTACAGAATAATGATAAGGTGTAATTTTTACCAAAATATGCACTGCGTAGAAACGGAAGCCCCCAAAACTTACAAAAATTGCGTTTTTTCTTCGATTTTGTCGCACAATGATTTTTTTTTTCCGTTTCGCCGTGCATTTTTGGGTAAAATGACTAATGTCACTGCAAAGTAGAATTGGCGACGCAAAAAATAAGCCATAATATGGATTTTTAGGTGGAAAATTGAAAGGGTTATGATTTTTAAAAGGTAAGGAGGAAAAAACGAAAGTGCAAAAACTGAAAAACCCTGAGTCCTTAAGGGGTTAAGGAAATACCCGGGGTTTTTCCATTTTTGCACTTTCGCTTTTCCTCCTTACCTTTACAAAAATCATAATTCTTTCAATTTTGCACCTAAAAATACATATGATGGCTTATTTTTTGCACCACTAATTCTACTTTGTAATGACACCAGTCATTTTAACCAAAAATCTACGGTGAAACAGAAAAAAAAATTATTGCGTGACAAAATTGAAAAAATGCCATTTTGTAACTTTTGTGGGCTCCAATTACACTTTCCTTATCATTTATGATTGGTTATTCAATAGTGTTGCATTCTACTAGTGTTCTTGTCACTATAAGTATCATGATGTGATATCTGCCTGAAAACGCAGTGTGAACCTAGTCCAATGTTGTTACAAAAGACAGAGTTCCCCTAACAAAAAGCAGTGAACAGGAAGGGAGATAACTAGGGGGAGATTTTTGTAGAGGATTGCTTTTATTCTTTCACTGTAAAATGATTGGTTATTATGGGCAACTGCACCATTTTTCTTCTATGCAAGTTTAATAACTCCCCCCCAGTGTCCAAGACTTAAGCGGGTTCTTTTTCCGGCGTTAAGAGTCATTTTTGGTAAATGAAATGATTTACAAAAATGTTAGAAATCACTAAGGTTATCACAGTATTTCAGCCTCTAAAAAATTCAGTTTGATTTGTTTGATTTTGGTCCTAGAATATATATCCGATTCTCCCTGCTGCATGGCGCGGTGGATCAGCATGCACTGCTGATGCAAGGCAATGCTCCATGTATTGTCTCTCGGGGCACTGGAGTTACCCAAGCGGCTGTATGCTGCCCTTACCACTTTGAAAAAAGTAGGTGTTGCTTAGCATAATGGGACAGATTCTCCACAGTTAAAGGGGTATTCCGGCTTTATGCATCTTTTCCCCTATCCAAAGGATAGGGGATAAGATGATCGCTGGGGTCCCGCCACTGGGGACCCCGCGATCTTGTTGCTGTCCCCGGCATTCCGTGCCGGGCGCTGCCTCTGAGACAGGGACGTGACGACCACGCTCCCTTCATTTATGTCTATGGGAGGGGGCATCACAGCCATGCCCCCTAGTAACATCACACCACGTCCACTCCATTCATGTCTATGGGAGCGGCCGCCACGCCCCCTCCCATAGACATGAATGGAGGGGGTGTGGCCGTGACATCACATCCCCATCTTGGAGACAGCGCTTGGCACAGAATGCAGGGGGCTGCACCGAGATCACGAGGGGTCCCAAGCGGCGGGACCCCTGCGATCATCCATCTTATCCCCTATCCTTTGGATAGGAGATAGGATGTATAAAGCCGGAATACCCTTTTAAGTAGATTCTCTATATTTCATGCCAGTAACTGTATACTGATAGTTTTGTATTATTAGTAGGTTGGACTCACTTCTAGGACTTGCTCCAATCTTGAGAACTATAGCCCCCAAGCCTCATCCTTTCTGCTTGGAGCAGCTGGAGATTTTCAGGAAGCAGAAAACAACATAACAGAAGATAATAGGAGTTGTGTAAATGGCACAGTACCCCAAGCTATACTAGATAATATCCCTGATAGCCATTATAATAACCCAGTAACCAAAATCCCTAGGTCTGCTTTCAAAGACCAAAATATTGAGCACTATATATTTCATTAAGGCAGTATATCTGATTGATAAACTATGGAGTAGATACTATGGGGATCAGATTGCTCTTTTCATTTTTAAAAAGGCCTCTGAAAAATTAAATATGCAATCTTATTGTTTGCTATGGGCTTTTCCTCTGCACAGGCTTTGAGAAATCTCCCCCTATGCTCCCCTACTAGGGCTTTATTACTATTAAACCATTCCAGAGATTTACACAGCTTTCAGATACTGCTATTGACTATTGTTATTCTGTCAGCTGCATGTAGTGACATTGGTAATAACATGATCTGTATCTTGGCAGGACTAAGGCCATTCATTCTGGCTGCTGAATACCTGGAGAGGCGGGATCAGGTATAATTCAGGTTTCTATGTATAAGCAGCGCGCCTTTAGACATTTTTGACAAATGAACAGTCTAATTCAATTCCATTTTAACGCCACACTTGCTTATCTACAGCTGCACAGCTAATAAATCAGGCGGTGGATATTGTTAAATTACAAATCAGCTGCACATTAATAGCCGGAGGATACGTCCATCCACTCAGGCACGCAGTCCCAGCCCCTTCACTCAGGGGACATTGCTCGACTGGAGAGGTATGTAATTAATCATATTAAGGAAGGAACGCTCTTACTGCCACATCTGAGCCGCACTCCTTTAAGACTCTGCGCTTTATTAAACACTTCACTTATTGAATCATTATTAATCATAGTACATGACTGATCTATGGAAATGGATTTCCGCTGCTGAATCCATTGCTATAACTGTTGTTTGCTCTATACCCTCAGCATACAGTACTCAATGGCACAAATGGCTACTTGCTGTTCAGGAGCCTCTCTCATAGTAGTGTAGGGTCTTTTGGGAAAAGTCTGCCCTAATCTTGACTGTAGTCTTAAATCTGTACTGGATTGCCTCCCAATCTAGTGATGCCAGGGACCCCTGAAATGTTCCAGTCTGTAGTGTTCACGACGGACTTTCCCCACCATAGAGATGCATTCTGCCTAAACAGTGCTGCTATCCAACAAAATATAGTGGGAGATTTATCAAAATCCGTGCAGAAGAAAAGATGACCACCAATCAGATTGCTCCTTTTATTTTTTAGAGGGCTTATTAATAAACTGTACCTCCAAGCACTATAAAATACTTATCTGTCCCATTCCTGCACTGACCTCAGTATCTGCTGCTCTGGCCTCTCCTAGTCAGGCCTGGCACCTAGGGGCATTCTGACAGGGCTGTACACTGGCAACCGTTGCTTTTTTAACTATACCAACTTGCTAAAGGCACAGTTAATATTGAATACAGGAGAACTGGTGATTTTTCCCCAGTTATTGGGAAACCTGGCTGAATGGCGCCTGTACTGTGAGAAGCAGCACAGCAATGCTCACATCTATCTCTTCCTGAGGAAAACAGTCAGCACTGGAGAAGTCCTTCTAGGACTGATGATACGTCAGAAGGTCATTCTAGTAAGGTGCCAGGAATATTTCCAGACTGTTTTACTGAATTCTTGATAGGAAGGAGGATCCTAAGCCACACTGTGCCCATTGTTGATATAGTAAAATGGTTGGAGGACAGGTCAGTTACTTTGAGGGTTGAATGACCACCTCAGGGCAAAACCCAAATCTTTATAAAGGACATTTATCATTCTTGTCTTTAGAAAGTTTTGAAGTCCTTTATTTATGCTTTGATTTAGCTCACGTGCAATGTCTTTATCATAATATCTCACATGGTTGATAGATTTGGCGCATGTAAGCAAAAAACAAATCCCTTTAGAACATTACTTTGTATTATTCCTCATCTGCATCTTTTTAGTCTGTTGCTCAAAAAAAGTGTGACGTTTTTTAAAACGCTCTCCACAGCCAGTTTTTTTTTTTATCCAGGTCTGGGCTGGTGTACAATTGAGATAACATGAGGGCTTTGCAACAAACTTTTGACTTAACAAAAAGTCGCATTTCATAAGCCAGCTACAACTTCAAAGTAAAAAAGCTAAAGTGTGTACCAAAGTAATTTTAGTCAAAATTCCTTTAGCATAAAGTCGCACCAATCTTGCGCAGCAGAGACATTTCTGCGAATTTACTACAGCCCATAAAAGGGCTCTAAACCAAAAAAATGGGACACCTATGTACTTAGGTCAATCCCCTAGTTTTTGCCCCACATGAAGTAATCTTTCTACTGTACACCCTGTTAATGTCTGTTTATCTTGTAGTAAATAAATTTAACTTGTTTAGGACACAGGCTGTAAATTTACGCCCCCTTGACAGCCGGGACTTAACGCATCAGGGTGTAAATGTACGCCGTAGAGTATTAAGTTACTTTATACCGGATGGGTGTTGGCTACTAGTAGGCGGTAGTAGGCGGACACTCACTGCTAATGACGGGGAGAGACGATCCATCTAAAACCCTTGTGACACCATGATCAATGCTGATCACCGTTCTTTTTCCCCTTTTACTCCCTGCCCCAAAAAATACATAATAAAAAACAAGTGGAATCGCTACTTGCGTATTTGTCCAAAATATAATTGTGCATGGTTAACGGCATGGACGTAAAAAACCCCAAACGCCAAAAAGTTTATAAAAACCACAGATCACGGTACAAAAGAAAGCCCTCATCCAGCCCAATATAAGAAAAATGAAAAAGTTATAGGGGTCAGAAAAGTACAATTTTACTAATTTTGTTTTACATTTTTTTTTTTACTTTTTAGGAAGTACGTTAGAAAAACTATATACAGTTGGCACCCCTGAAATTTTTCTAGAAAATGAAGTATTTCTCACAGGAAAGGATTGCAGTAACACATGTTTATTCCCTTAGTGTGTATTGGAACTAAACCAAAAACTGGAGGAAAAAAAGCAAATTGGACATAATGTCACACCAAACTCCAAAAATGGGCTGGACAAAATTATTGGCACCCTTTCAAAATTGTGGATAAATAGATGCTCCTTTAAACTTACCTGGAGCAAGTCTATGCATTGTGTGTCTCTGTGTGAAACACTTAACATGGACAACAGAAAGAGGAGAAGAGAACTGTCTGAGGACTTGAGAACAAAATTGTGGAAAAATATCAACTATCTCAAGGTTACAAGGCCATCTCCAGAGATCTAGATTTGCCTTTGTCCACAGTGCACAACATTATCAAGAAGTTTGCAACCAATGGCACTGTAGCTAATCTCCCTGGGTGTGGACGGAAGAGAAAAATTGATGAAAGGTGTCAACGCAGGATAGTCCGGATGGTGCATAAGCAGCCCCAAACAAGTTCCAAAGAAAAATGAGAAAGGGAGTCAGCTTCTCCTAAACCAAGCGCCCGGCAATCTCCACAAATATGTAGAAAGGAAGGCAGGAGCCAGCGCTGAGTCTTCAGATTTATTCGAGGTAAAAGCAAGGAACAGGATATACACACTTACCAGCACACTGGGAAGAAAGTACTCTCTTCCTGGAGTGCCGGTATGCATATATCCTGTTCCTTGCTTTTACCTCAAATAAATCTGAAGACTCAGCGCTGGCTCCTGCCTTCCTTTCTACAAGTTCCAAAGATATTCAAGCTGTCTTGCAGGCTCAGAGAGTTTCAGTGTCAGCGCAAACTATCTGTCAACATTTAAATGAAATTAAACGCTATGGCAGGAGACCCGGAGGACCCCACTGCTGACACAGAGACATAAAAAAGCAAGACTACATTTTGCCAAAATGAACTTGGGTAAACCAAAATCCTTCTGGGAAAAAATGTCTTGTGGACAGATGAGACCAAGATAGAGCTTTTTGGTAAAGCACGTCATTCTACTGTTTACCGAAAACGGAATGAGGCCTATAAAGAAAAGAACAAAGTACCTACAGTGAAATATGGTGGAAGTTCAATGATGTTTTGGGGGTGTTTTGCTGCCTCTGGGACTGGGTGCCTTGAATGTGTGCAAGGCCTCATAAAATCTGAGGATTACCAATGGATTTTGGGTCGCACTGTACAGCCCAGTGTCAGAAAGCTGGGTGTGCGTCAGATATCTTGGGTCTTCCAGCAGGACAATGACCCCAAACATATGTGAAAAAGCACCAATAAATGGATGGTAACAAAGCGCTGGAGAGTTCTGAAGTGGCCAGCAATAAGTCTATCTAAATCCCATTGAACACCAGTGGATAGATCTTAAAACTGCTGTTGGGAAAAGGCGCCTTCCAATAAGAGAGACCTGGAGCAGTTTGCAACGGAAGAGTGGTCCAACGTTCCGACTGAGAGGTGTAAGAAGCTTATTGATGGTTATAGGAAGCCACTGATTTCACTGATGGACTTTATTTTTTCCAAAGGGTGTGCAACCAAATATTAAGTTAAGGGTGCCAATAATTTTGTCCAGACCATTTTTGGAGTTTGATGTGACGTTATGTCCAATTAGCTTTTTTTCCTCCCTTTTTTGGTTTAGTTCCAATACACACAAAGGGAATAAACATGTGTATAGCAAAACATGTGTTACTGCAATCCTTTTCTGTGAGAAATACTTCATTTTCTTGAAAAATTTCAGGAGTGCCAACATTTATGGCCATGACTGTATATTGGGTATTGTTTTATTCGCATTGACCCACATTATAAAGAGTACTGGGGGGAATGGCTTGGCACGCTGGCTGCAAGTTGCACACCATGAGAGCCCCTGCCCGGGCCCTGCATTAGGAGACAATCTAAGCCTTAATGGGGGGCAGAAACAAAAGTAAAAAGGAAGCAGGGACCCCTCAAGACCTCCTAGAAGCCGTGCAGCAGATTACCTCCTACTTTCGCCCGCAGGCTGCGGCCACAGCACCTCTGACACAAACGTGGCCCGGGACTGCGCTGCCTCAGCCGGCACTGAGAGCCTCCTCTCCGTCCTCAGCTCCCTCCACGAGCCGCACGGCATAAGTTGCGAACCTCTGCGCCGGCACAGTGGGGAACGCTCCTGCCTGCCTCCAGCACCACGCTACAGCCCGCAGTAAGTTGTCCTGAAGAGATCTTCCTCCCACTCTGAACACACTACCCGGCCAAAGTGCCTGCCGCCATTACCACTCTGCTGGTGACTGCTCCTCCCCACAACATCATGTCGGCTCCCCAGCTGCCCCGGAGTCCTTTGCCCTCTGACCCTGTGGCCCCAGCTCCTCCCCAAATGACTGCCACCTCACAGCTGCTGCAGGCTCCATGTCTTGTGCCCACTGCAGCTCTTGCCACATTAACCACTGATGCCTATGTGGAAATTAACCCCATGGGGGCTTGGCACCTTCCACCATCCCAGCGGACCCCCTCACCTCATCTCCTGCAGCCTGCTTTGGCCACACCAAGTTATGGCCACCCATCCGCTATGCCTTATGGTCCACCGCTTCACACATCCACTTCTGCTGTTTCAGAGCACTCACACCATATGGACTCAGACATGTCCCTCTCAGAAGATGAGTCCCCTGATCATGATGGCATTCCTGACTACTGTGGGGAAAGCCCCCCCAGCGAAGAATTTTTTTTCAAAACTCCCAAGAAATTACACTCACCAGCAAGTAAATATGCGGATACTCCTCATCTGAGGACTCACGTACCTCACCTAGAACCCGAGGTCCCAAACCTTGCGTGCCTAACCACTACCCCTCGCCTCCCGCTCACTTAGTCACTGACCTATGGTCCCACCTTAGCGGGAGTCCTGCGCTCCCGAGCCCAGAAGCTGCTGTTCATACCTTGAAAAATGACTCAGAGCTACAGGCTCTGGACTTGCTGGCAGTGGATATGAAAAGGGCATGAAAACAAGACCTGGCTCCTGTCCAGGCTGAGGTTACCCATCTAACAACCCGAGTCACTGACCTAGAGACTTTCCGCTCCTCTATTGCATTTCAAGTTCACACATTGCGGACCGCTACTTCCTCCCTCCTGGCTCAACAATCAGTGCTTGTCAACCACATGGATGACTTGGACAACAGAAATAGGCACAACAATATTCGCATAAAGGGCCTCCGTGAATCTGTTGTCCCACAGGATCTACCTACTACTCTCCAAAAGGTGTTCAACGACATCCTACAGAGACCAGCAGACTCCCCTGTAGAACTAGACCAGGCCCATCGGGCACTGAAGGCGAAGAGCCCTGATCCATTAAAGCCGAGGGATGTCATCTGTAAAGTCCAACATTACCTCCTGAAGGAGGAAATCATGCGAAAATCCAGGCACTTGAGATCCTTGCAGTTTCAGGTTACTGAGATGCATCGTTTCCCATACTTGTCACTGCATACCCTGCGCCTACGCACTACCTTGAAGCCTCTACTGACTACTCTCCAAAATGTGAAAATCCTCTACTGCTGGGGCTATCCATTCTCTCTCACTGCACGCTATGGATCTACAGTTGCTACGCTACGATGCCCAGAAGACCTCCCAGAGTTCCTGTCCACCTTCAAACTGCTGCAAGTGTCCTTACCTGATTGGGAAATGTTCTTTTCCCCAACTATTCCATCGGCTCGACATTCTTTGGACGTACGCTCTGCTCTAAGAAGATCCGGTGGATAGAAGCTCCTTACTCCTCTCCCGCAGAGAAGAGGACGCACGACCTGACTCACCTTCAGAAAGTGATATTTTTGTCCTAGCTGCTTACTTGGCCTTCCCTGTGTTCTCTGTAGTTCCCATGCCTTAACCTGTCACCACTACCAGATGTTCGTTTTGCTCTTCCCCCACTAAATATGGCCCTAGATGACCATTGTTTCCTTTTCTTGTTTGTTTCCCCTACAACTATATGCTGTTACACACTGTTCCCCAGGTGTCTGTTACTCTAGCCCCCTCCTGACATATAATTTATTGTTACGTGTAAATTTACCCCCCCCCCCATTTCTCTGAGTCATTGGTGGTTATACCGCCTCTACCGATTTCAGTAGTTTCCTTAGTGTTCAGCGTTTCTCCTGCTTTAGAGCGGAGGAACTCCTTTAGCCCCCAAATGGCCCTAGGCCATAGTCTTTCTTTTCTATTAGCTTGTCCTGTACGATATGGGGCTACTTGTTGCTGTCGAACCTTCTTCGTTTCCTTACTAGCTTGGTACTTAGACTGGTTCTGCTTGTGCCTTACTGTGGCCCTTATGGCCCACTTCTTTAGACCCTGTATTCCCGTTCTCTTACGGCTGCTTTTTCTGTACCTGACTTGTGTTCCTCACCTTTTCCCTCTTCTTCTTTCCCTTCCTAACAGACAAAGATATCATCTTTTCGGATGACCTTGGTGGACAATGGCGTGGGCCCGGCCCAGGAGTGGCAGTGAGTCTCATCATCATCATACTATCATGGCAGCTGACATTAATATAGCTACCCTGAATGTGAAAGGGTTTAACACACCTGAGAAACGCGCACAAATCCTATACTCTTTCCCCAAAAACGAACACACTTCTTAGCCCTACAAGAGACACACCTCAAAGAGGGCCACCTACCTACTCTCTCTACCAGATATACTAAACTTAGCTCCACAGTACTAACCCTGAAACCAGAACTAAAGGGGTTTCCCTAGCCTTTCATAAATCCCTCCCTATCTCTGTTTTAGATACGGCCATTGACCCAAATGCCCATTTTCTCTTCACGAATTGGGACCTGTCAGGTCACCTTCTTACGATAGCTTCCATATATGCCCCCAACCATAATCAAGTGGCCTTCCTTATCAAAACCTTAGAGACCCTGTCCTCCTTTGCGACTGGTCACATACTGCTCTGTGGAGACTTCAACCTACCCATTTCCCCCTTGATAAATACCTCCTCGGGTCACTCCTTCCTCTATTACCATAAGTTGCGGACCCTCCGCACTTGCTTACATGCCTTACAGCTCAGTGACTCATGGCGAACTCTGCGTCCCCAAACCCGTGATCACACTTTCTATTCACACCCCGTAACTCTTACAGTAGGATAGATTACATCTTTTGCTCACACCATCTCTTACCTTCGGTGACGAGCTCAACCATTGGCTCGATCACCTTCTCTGATCATGCACCTGTCCTGCTCACCTTTTCCCTTCCCTCGTTCTCCAAGCCCCACTCCACTTGGAAACTAAATGAATCTCTCCTGCTGGATGCTCTATGTTTTCAAGAGCAATACATATTTAGGTGTCCATGTCCCTAGTGATCTTAAAGATACCTTTTGCCTTAATTTTCCTCCCATACTATGCTCCATTAAAACTGACTTGACCAGATGGGAGCGAAAAGACTTCTCTTGGTTGGGAAGGGTCAACATTGTAAAAAATGAATATTCTTCCCAGACTCCTTAATATCTTCTCATATATTCCTTCTAACCTCCCTAAATCCTTTTTTTGGGGACTCTCTTCACTCCTATCTGATTTTTGTCTGGGCCCGAACACACCCGAGGGTGGCCCGTCGCATCCTGTCTAAATGCAAAACTAATGGAGGTCTGGGTCTCCCTGACTGTCTTTTCTACTTCTTAGCAGTAGTGTTGACCAGGGTCTTGGACTGCCGAGCAGACCCGACTACAAAACAATGGGTGGCCCTTGAAGGCTACGCTTCTCACCTAGATGCTAAGATGCTATTATGGCTCCCTTCACACCCCCTGACGTCTGCTCTCTCCTCTGAATTACCTCCAATCATTTCCTCAATTGCGAATGCTTGTCACTCCTACCTGACTAACACTCCTCTCTTTTCCCCGGATGGGCCCCTGACTCCAGAATTTGGTAACCCAGTCTTTCTGCCTGCACTCTCCTTGTCCTCATTTCTTGGCCACTCTAGGTCTGAAGGTGTCTCCTTCTCTGACTTTTTAAACTACTCCGGACCGCGGCCATTGTGCGAACTTGTGTCTGACTCCTCTGCTACTCCTCGCCAGCACTTCTAATAGTCTCAGCTTAGAAATTTTCATTCCTCCCGAGGAGTTTCCCTCAATCTACAGCGCCCCCTTTCCTCATTTGAAAAACTCTGCACCTCCACGTCATGGCCACATCGCCCGATTAGTGCTATCTACGTACATTTCCTTGACTCTCTTAGTATGGATCCTCTCCCATTCCGAATGAGCTGGGAGAGAGAATTACAACACGAGTTCTCTGACGAGGAATGGGGCAGGGCGGTCCGCATGTGCCACAAATCAACTATATCTTGTAAAGCCCAAGAAACTAACTATAAAGTTCTGACAAGGTGGTACAGAGTCCGGCCCTATTGTCTCAATTCTATCCAGGCGTCCGGGACGTCTGCCTGCGATGTGGCGAGGAGGGAGGCACAATGTCCGATAAATATCGCTGCACTATCCCATACTGGTTCCATTCTGGACACTCATTCGGGAGATCATCTAATCATCTAATCTACAAATTGACCTCAGTGCGACTTGACCTAGCCCCCTTCTTTCTATTTTCCCCCCATCTGTTCCAAAATGGAGCGCCCCTCTGATTGGATTTATGCTCTTGGCGGCCAGGACAGTGATCCCGAGACTTTGGAAATCCACTCCCCCCCCGGGCCTTCTTTGCTTGGGCCCAGGAACTTTCACATATTCATAGGATAGAGGAACGTATTACAGACTCCAGAAGCCAAGTGAGAAAACACCATTTGATCTGGAGTCCTTGGATCATATTTCTCTACTCGGATGACTATAGGACCTCATACTTACCATCCTAACTTCCCTCCTACCCTGTTGCGCCTCTCTCAGGTGTGTTCCCCGCTCAGCATTGTCAGCATGCCTGCCTCTTCGGGACCTCTCCTGGGTTTGTCGTCTCCTGAGGTATGTACTCCCCCTGACTTATCTCCCCTTCCTCCCCTTTATTCCCCTTTTCTTCTTTCCGCTCTCCCCCTTACTTTTCCTCCTTCTGCTTCTTCCGTTGTCCACCTTGCCTAGTGACATGTATTTCTTTTATGGATCACTTATTTGCACCCTCTGAGTCTCATTGGTTGTCATGTATTTTCTATATGTGGTTATATACTCGATTACCTATGTTGTTTTACTATAGCTATGACTCTTTGGCCATACTCACTAATCTGCTATTCCATGGTATATGCTGACCACACTGTACGTTGGTGCATTTCACCCTTTATTACGGTTATCAGGCACCCCTTCTCTGTTGACTGTTACCTATCATTTGTTTGATGCAAATTCTTTGACTTGTCTACCTGTTTTTTTTGACTTGATGTTTTTTTCTATTGTAAAACTTAATAAACTTTCACTATTCAAAAAAAAAAAAATAAAGAGTACTTATTATTTTTATCATAAAGTGCACTGCGTAAGGGGTTAAGTTAACTTGCTTAAATGAATATCTTTATAGAAAATCTCTTCTCACCAGGTATCAGAAATAGGAGGATTTAAACGTACCATTTCCCATGAATTGGTCATGTAAGGGTTAAAGCATTGGAAAAATAGTGATGAGGGCTAAATGTACAAATAGCCAAAATAGCAACAACAATAATAATAACAACAATATCATATTTGCGTTTTCACGGTTGCTCATAATAAAGCATGCATCTCAGTCTAGAATGGAGTGTAAAAATGAAATGTACTACTGTACTGCCCTCTCCTGGCTGAACCTGTTACTTACACATTGATAGGATGCACAGTAATTGTGATAGATGCAGTTGGCAAACAATTCAGAAGGATTAAGCTATTGACAGCTAAGACTGTAGATCAGATTTTCCTAACCAGTGTGCCTCCAGCTGTTGCAAACCTACAATTCCCAGCATGCCTGGACAGCATGCTGGGAGCCCATTTTGGCCCTGTGGACACAGTAAACTTCTTTTTTTGAGGTTTTGTTTTTCCTCCTCACATTTTAAGAGACATAGGGGGAGATTTATCATTGCTTTTAGAGCATTCTTTTTTCTGTCTATGTTTTGGCGCAGTTCAGGCGCAAGCAGCATATTTTGAGACTTTTACGTGTGTTTTGATATAGACAGTTTCACTCCTTTTGCCTACTCTTAGAACTTTTTCTTTTTGACCATGCAGTGATCAAGTATTTATCTTTTGCGACTTTTGTCAAAAGTCTCTATTTTGTGCGCAAAGGTACTATTTAAGGAACAAAACTACACCACCTACCAGTATGCGTGAGAATCACTTCTACCTTCCACATTTCAACCTTTAACCTCTTCCATGACACGTGCTCAGGAGCTGAGCGCGGGTCATAGCTGGGTGGTTCTGGCCGCTATCTGCCACCAGGACCCATCTCTAATGCTAGACATCACCGATCACGGTGATGCCCGGCTTTAACCCCTTAGACATCGCAATAAAATTTGATTGTAGCGTCTAAAATGCAAGTAAAAATGTCCAGGCAGCTCTGTGAAAGTGAAATTCATCATCCTGCTGCACCTTCTTAATAAATAAGATGCATGCTAGTCAAACCCACCAACCAAATAAACGTAGGAAAATAGCTCTACCATAGACATTCTTTGATAAATCTGGGCCATAGCGATTTTATTTTTCCATCTTCAGACCCAAATGAGGCTTGTTTTTGGTGCAACCAAATTAATTGTCACGATTCGGCTTCCAGGTAGTGGATCCTCTGTGTCAGCGAGGGATTGGCGTGGACCGTGCTAGTGGACCGGTTCTAAGAGGCTACTGGTTTTCACCAGAGCCCGCCGCAAAGCGGGATGGTCTTGCTGCGGCAGTAGCAACCAGGTCGTATCCACTAGCAACGGCTCTACCTCGCTGACTGCTGAGAAGGCGTGGGACAGAAGGACTAGGCAGAGGCAAGGTCAGACGTAGCAGAAGGTCGGGGGCAGGCGGCAAGGTTCGTAGTCAGGATGGGTAGCAGAAGTTCAGGTACACAGGCTTTGGACAACACTAAACGCTTTCACTGGCACAAGGCAACAAGATCCGGCAAGGGAGTGCAGGGGAGGAGACCAGATATAGCCAGGGAGCAGGTGGAAGCCAATTAAGCTAATTGGGCCAGGCACCAATCATTGGTGCACTGGCCCTTTAAGTCTCAGAGAGCTGGCGCGCGCGCGCCCTAGAGAGCGGAGCCGCGCGCGCCAGCACATGACAGCAGGGGACCGGGACGGGTAAGTGACCTGGGATGCGATTCGCGAGCGGGCGCGTCCCGCTGTGCGAATCGCATCCCCAACGGCCATGACAGTGCGGCGCTCCCGGTCAGCGGGACTGACCGGGGCGCTGCAGGGAGAAAGACGCCGTGAGCGCTCCGGGGAGGAGCGGGGACCCGGAGCGCTAGGCGTAACATTAATCTTGTAATGACAACTTCATTTTACCATAAAATGTACAGTACAACCAAAAATAAATAATTTGTGGAGGGAAATTGAAAAAACAAAAGCAAAAAAACCCCCCACATTTTTAACACAGTAAAAATGACATGTTCTTTTTATTCTGTGGGTCAAATGGATTAAAATGATACCCATGTTTACATGCCTTTCTACTATTCCTGCTTTAAAAAAAATCTAACTTTTTAAACAAAAGCTATTTAAAAATTGCTGTATTCTGACCGTAAAACCTTCTTTTTTTCAGTGTATGAGGCTGTATTTTCAACAGTACCATTTTTGAGCATATATGTCTTTTTAATAACTTTATATTCCATTTTTTGGGGGGATATTATGTGATCAAAAATGTTTTTTTTTATACCTTTATACCATTTACCATACATGATGATAAACATTATGTTTGAATAGTTCAGACATTTTTGTCCGATACGAAATGTGTTTTTTTTTTTTGTAAATCTTTTTTTGAAAAACGGGAAGAGAATGATTAAAATTTTTATTAGGGGAGGGCTTATTTGTTTTAAATAACATTTATTATTTTATTTACACTATTAAAGTTCCCATAGACGGCTTTTACATGCAGTATTTCTTACACAGAGTAATGTTATGCTGTTTTCTATTTTTTAAAATGGAAAGAGAGGTGATTTTCCTTTTTATTAGGGTAGGGGCTTTTATATAATTTTGAAAACATTTTACACTTTTTAAGTCCCTATAGGGGATTATTATATGCAATCATTGGATTGCATTCTCTACAGCATTGTACAGGGAGTTTGGTGCTACACAATTCTGGTATTTGTTTTTAACCTCTTGGGGACGAAGGGCGTACAGGTTCGCCCTTGCTTCCTGGTACTTAAAGGCCAAGGGCGTACCTGTACGCCTGTGGGAATTTCGGTGCCTGCCGCACGGCGGGCGGGGACTGGACCGGGATGCCTGCTGAAATCATTCAGCAGGCATCCCGTGCAAATGTCTGGGGGGTCCTGAGACCCCCCCCCCATGTCAGGAATCGCCACAAATCGCCAATCAATTCAGATCGGCGACATGCGGTGATTCCGGGCTGATCGGGTCTCTGATGACCCGATAGCCCGGAAAATAGGGATGATCGGAGCTGTCAGAGACAGCCCCGATTGTCCTGAAGGATAGGAGTGAGGTGGTGCCACCTCCTCCTATGCCCTGCGATTGGCCGGTCAGGACTGGATATCAGGGCAGAGCGGGGGAAGATGGCGGTGAGGTGCAGGGGCTGTGGATGCGGGGAGGGGGGGGGGACGACGACACCGGCGGCAGTTACCTGGGATTACGCGGGGACCCGGGACCGGCGGCAGGCAAGTGGTGCGGCGGTGGTGTCAGATGCCGCAATGAAGGTCGCTGCAAAGTGATCTTCACTGCAGCTTCTAGGAGTTTAAAAACTACAACTCCCAGCATGCCCAGACAGCACTAACATGCTGGTGTTGCCCCATACTTTTCATTTTCATAAGAGGTAAAAGAAAAAAAAGACCCCCAAAATTTATAACACAACTTCTCCCAAGTATGGAAATACCCCATATGTGGATGTAAAATGCTTTGCACGGCACACAACAAGGCTCACTATGGGGGAGATTTATCAAAACCTGTGCAAAGGAAAAGTTGTCAAGTTGCCCATAGCAACCAATCAGCTTGCTTCTTAAATTTTTAACAAGGCCTCTGCAAAATGAAAGAAGTGATCTGATTGGTTGCTATGGGCAACTGGGCAACTTTTACTCTGGACAGGTTTTGATAAATCTCCCCCTATGTGAGAGCGCACTATGTACATTTGAGGCCTAAACTGGTGATTTGCACAGGGGTGGCTGCTGGTTACAGCGGTTCTGACATAAAAAATAAATACCCACATGTGACCACATTTCGGAAACTAAACCCCTCACAGAAGGTAACAAGGGGTACAGTGAGCATTTACACCCCAGAGGTGTCTGACAGATTTTTGGAACAGTGGTCCGTGAAAATTTAAAATTTTATTTTTAATTTGCACAGACCACTTTTACAAAGATCTGTCAAACGCCAGTGGGGTGTAAATGCTCACTGCACCCCTTGTTACGTTCCTTGAGGGGTGTAGTTTCCAAAATAGTATGCCATGTGGGGTGTTTTTCCCTGTTCTGGCACGATGGGGACTTCCTAAATGAGACATGCCCACCAAAAACCATTTCAGCAAAATTCGCTTTCCAAAAGCCCAATGTCACTCCTTCCTTTCTGAGCCCTCTAGTGCACCCACAGAGCACTTTACATCCACATATGAGGTATTTCCTTACTCAAGAGAAATGGGGTTTCAAATTTTGGGGGACATTTTCACCTATTACCCCTTGTGAAAATGAAAAATGTGGGGTAACATCAGCATTTTTGTGAAAAAAAATTTTTTTTTCATTTTCATGTCTAACTTTATTGAAAATTTGTCAACCACCTGTCGGGTGTTAAGGCTCACTGTACCACTTGTTACATTCCTTGAGGGGTTTAGCTTCCCAAATAGTATGCCATGTGGGGTGTTTTTTGCTGTACTGGCACCATGGGGGCTTCCTAAATGTGACAAAAACCATTTCAGCAAAATTCGCTCTTTAAAATCCCATTTTCGCTCCTTCTCTTCTGAGCCCTCTAGTGCGCCATATGAGGTATTTCCTTACTCGAGAGAAATTGGGTTACAAATTTTGGGGGGATTTTTCCCCTTTTACCCATTGTAAAAATAAAAAATATGGGTCTACAAGAACATGTTGGTGTAAAAAATGAAGATTTAGAATTTTCGCCTCCACTTTGCTGCTATTACTGTAAAACACCTAAAGGGTTAACAAACTTTCTGAATGTCATTTTGAATACGTTGAGGGGTACAGTTTTCATAATGGGGTCCATTATGGGGAATTTCTAACATAAAGACTCTCAAATTCACTTCAAAACTGAACTGGTCCCTGAAAAATTCAGACTTTGAAATTTACTTGAAAAATTGGAAAAATAGCTGCTAAACTTTAGTAGGCATAAAGTAGACATATTGTATATGTGAATCAATATATAATGTATTTGGAATGTCTATTTTCCTTACAACCAGAGAGCTTCAAAGTTATAAAAATGAAAAATTTTGTAATTTTTCATGACATTTTGGAATTTTTCACCAAGAAATTATTCAAGTATCGACGAAAATTTACCACTAACATAAAGTAGAATATGTCACGAAAAATAATGTCAGAATCAAATTTATAAATAAAAGCATCCCAGAGTTATTAATGCATAAAACGATAGAGGTCAGATTTGCAAAAAATGCTCCGGTCCTTTGGGTCATAATGGGCTCTGTCCCCAAGAGGTTATCATTTACACAATTTACCATGTGGGGCAATAACATTATATTTTAATAGTGTAGACAATTCCAAATATGCATATATTGTTTTTGTTTACATTTTGTAATTAGAAAAATAGGAAAACAGTGGATTATTCCCTTAACATATTTACATCCTGTGTCCGCTCCCGCCATATGAATTGTACTCAGGAGGTGAGCGCACTTCATACTCGGTGGGTCCCGGTAGTTGTTAGTAATCGGGACCCATGGCTAATGCCAGACCTTGGCTATTCGTCCAATGTCTGGCATGAACACTTTAGACACAAAGTTGATCACTGTGTCTAAAAGTTGTAAAAATGTGTGCTGGTTAGCTCAGGTTGCTGATTGGGACCACCGTGAAAAAATTGTGTGGTCCTGGCCAGCTGAGAGGACGTATGGAGCATCCTCCACTGCTACAGAAAGCCAAGGCAGCCTGGAGCAATGGAGAGCAGATAAAATTATGTAAACAAAAATAAACATAAAAATGTGAGGTATCGCCGTGTGCGTAAATGTCCGAACTATTAAAATAAGTTAGTAAACCATATGGTCTATGGCGTATATGTAAAAAAAAATCCCAAAGTTTAGAACTGCGTATTTTTGATCACTTCAGATATTATTAAAAAAATTTACAAAAAGCAATCAAAAAGTCCCATCAAAACAAAAATGATACCAATAAATACTACAGACCACGACATCTCCATATACAGACAAATAAAAGTTATAGAGGTCAGAAGAGGACAATTTTAAGCATACTAATTTTCATGCAAAAAGTTATCATTTTATAAGTAGTAAAACAAAATTAAACCTATATAAATTGTGCATCATTTATAAATTGTGTAGCGATTTTTTTTCATAATAGATTAGTTGGCCGATTATTGTTTCGATTAATCAACTAATCGGATAAAAATAACCATAATGGAGAAAAAGATAACTTATGAGTTAGATTAGGGAGGGAGTTAATGAGGGGATCGGACTGAAGATCTTCTGTGTGTTTTAGGTTTCATTGTGTGTTAAGAAAGAGTTTGTGGGGTTGGCTAGATGCTGAGCTTTGCAGAGGCTGAGAGGAGGAAGCTTTTTATTATATTTAAATATGTATTATAATAATAATAATAATAAAAACTTTCATCCTGTTCACCCACACTAAATCCAATATACTGGATTATGGTGTGGGTGAACAGGAGTCCATTTACTAAGGACTAAGGAGTCACTTACTAACATACGTACCTTAGTTCCGAAGTAATGTCCCACTGAAGATCCTCTTCTATCTTCACTGAATTGCGCGCTGGAAGCGGGCTCAGTTGGCTGTATTTGCATTTTCATTGGCGCTGGTCTCCGCGTCCTAGTGCTGGTCATGTGAGCAATTATAAAGCCGACGGGGCCCGCCTCCAGCACACAATTCAGTGAAGAAAGAAGAGGATCTTCGATGGTACATTGCTTCGGACCTAAGGTAAGTATGTTAGTAAGTGACTCCTTAACGGACTCCTGTTCACCCACACTATAACCCAGTGTATTGGGTTTTGTGTTTGTGAACAGGATGACAGTTTTCCTTTAACTTATAATAAATATAAATATAATTTTTTTTTTTCTGTAATGGCTATATCCCCCCGTTTCTTACCTGTGGGCAGATAGGAGGGGCCGCACATTCCCTGGTTGTCCATCCTACCTGCCCCCAGCAGCCTATTTAGTAAAGAGGGGGCCAACACACACAATCTTCCACTTCCTGCATCTTCTCTCTGAAATTGTTGCCTGGCCTTTAGCACAGAGCCTGACAACCGGGGACTCATGATAGCTGCAGGAAGGAGCAGGAAACAGAAGATGGTGTGTGCTGGGCCCCCTCTTCACTAAACAGGCTGCCGAGGACCACAGCTGCATATATACATAGTGATAATCGCTAAGTGTATGTGAACTTTAGAAATTGGTGGCAACTAATCCACCAACCGATTAATCGGTTAAAAAAATAGTTGACAACTATTTTCATAATTGCTTAGTTGACGATTAATCGATTAGTTTTGTTTCAGCCCTAGTATCGTTATGATCATTTGGACCTACAGAATAAAGAGAAAGGCCCATATTTATCAATCAGCCTGAAACCCTAATTGTCTGTTTTTTCCCACAGTAACCAATCACAGCTCAACTTTAACTTTACAAGAACTCGTTATGATATGAAAGCTGAGCTGTGATTTGTTGCTGTGGGAAAAAACTGAAAATTAGGGTTTCAGGCTGATTGATAATTCTCCCATAAAGTGTCATTTATACCCAAAAATGCACTACGTAATACATGAACCCCCTAAAATTGACAAAATGGTGTTTTTTTTTTTTCTTTTTTCAATTTTGCCCCTTATATCATAACATTTTTGTGTCTCTGTTGATTTGGTGGTGAAACGAGTGATGTCATTACAAAGTACAATTGGTGGTGCACAAAACACAAACCTTCATATAAGTCTATAAGGGGAAATCTAAACCATTATGGCTATAAGATGGCAAGAGGGAAAACATCCCTGTGTTAAGGAGTTAAGGATATCAGGTGTACTCTCTAGTCCTGCTCTGCGTTTCATACCCAGAAGGCCACGGTTGCTATCTGCAGCCAGGACCGATTGCTAATGCCAGACATCGCAGATTGTGATGATGTCTAGCATTAACCAATTAGAAACCACAATAAAAGCTGGGGAAAAACACATGCTGGTAGCTCAGTGGAGCTAATCAGGACACCCGCGGCAAAACCGTCGGGTCAAGATCAGCTGAGAGGACGGAAGGAGGTCCCTTACCTGCCTCCATGCTGTACAATCAGCGCTCCTTTAGTGCAACAAGCCATGACAGGCTGCACGATACCTGTCACAAGTAGCGCTGCAGCCAAACGTGCTGGCTGCGAGCGTGCTCTAGTCCCGTCCTCCCGTGCTGCTTCTGCCGCTGTTTGCATCATGGGGCACGCCCGCATGCAAACACCAGGTTCTCACTCTCCTCTCCGCATCTCAGTCCCCTCTCCTGGTCCCTGCTGTTGGCTCCTGCACCCCTGCCTCCGAGGGTGCGCGTGCCAGCTTCCTCACACTTCCTTCCTGTCCTTGCTGGATCTTTGTGCTCACTAGCCCTAGAGAAAGTGTTCCAGTTGTGAGTTGTCTACAGTGCTCCAGACCTCTTGCTTTGTGACCTGACCTTGCTCCTGTGACGCCTGCCCTGTGACCTCCTAGCTTCATTCCTGACCATGCTCCTGTGCGGCCTGCCCTGACCTCTTGCCTGTCCAGACTATGAGTTTGCCTAATCTTACCTGTGCCACATAACACCTCAGCAGACTGTGTGGACGAGTCGTTTCAGGGGTAGCTACCTGGGTGCCACCTGCCACAGTAAGTCCATCCCGCTTTGTGGCGGGCTCTACTGAAAACCAGTGGGACCCCTGGTACGGCCCATTCCATATTCCACACAGGTTCAGCGGATTCACTGCTCCACTGCCGTTTTGATAACACTAATAAATGCTGTGACATAGCACATAATTAAACAGGGTATGCAATCTAAAAAAAATGCATGTAATATTCCCCTATAGGGACTAAATAATACTGAATAACATATTAAAAAAAGCATAATATGTAAATAAGCCCTTCCCTAAGAAAAGTTTGAATAACCCAATTTTATAACCTCTTTCCGTGTACATCATGGGTGGGGTGAGAAGAATATGACACGGGCCATATCAGCAGCTGACATCTGCCAGTAATGACCATCATTTAAATGGTTAAATGCTGTGATCAATAGCGATTGGCAGTCGAGCAGCCTTTAGAAATTGAGCACATATATCAAAGATCAATGTAATACAATAGCACTACATTGATTTATGTACGCCATGAATGTAGAATGTGTAGAAAGGTGTAGAAAAAAAAAAGTAAAAATAGTTTTCAAAAATATAAAAAAAAATCCTCTCGCTAATAAATATTTTTAATCACCCCCCCCCCCTTTTCCCATTTTTCAAATAAACACTGTAAAAAAAATAAATGTATTTGATATTATTAAATTATGATGTTTCTGATCCTGCATGTTAATGGGAAAAAAGTTTCAAATGCTAAAATTGCTGATTTTTGGTCTCATCACAGCCCCCCCAAAAAAACATAATAAAAATGTATCAAAAAGTCACATATGCGCAAAAGTGGTACCGTTAAAAACTACATAAATTAAACCCTAACACAGTTTCGGAGGTGGAAAAATGGAAAAAAATTATAGGGGTCAGAACATGGTAATGTTATTTAATATAGTGTTTCATTGAAAAGAAAAACTTTTATAAGCCCTAAAACAACTTTCTTAGTGGAAAAATACAAAAGTCATGGGTCTTAGAATGTGAGGAGGGAAAAAACATAAAATAAATTAATAAAAAAAAAGATTTGTTGGGTCATCAAGGGGTTAAATGAAATAATGTAAAGTAAACAAAAACAATCATAAACATATATGGTATGACCACATGCGGAAATGTCCGAACTATTAAAATACAACATTAATTAAACTGCGTGGTCAATGGCATAAACATAAAAAAATACCAAAGTCCAGATTTGAGTAATTTTGGTCCCTTTATAAACCAGAAAATGTACCAGTAAAAAATACAGATCACGGCTCAAAAAATGAGCACTCTTACAGCTCTGTATAAAAAGTTACACGGGGTCAGAGGAGGACCATTTTAACCCCTTCACGCAGAATGCCACCTTTATACAGCGGATGACGCGATACCTTCGTTAAATACGTGGGAGACCACTCCCGCCCGACACCCCGGGGACCCCATTTGATTAATCCGATCAGCGATCGGGTGTGCAGGGGCGGCGTATGTGTGATGGGTGTGCGGCGGGATTGGCGGGTGCGCCGCAGGATCGACGGGAGCGGCGGGTGTCCGGACGTCCTGCTGCGGTGTCCACGATGACGGGGGCAAGTGCCCTCCCCCTTACAAGTTGCAAAACTACAACTCCCAGGATGTCCAGACAGTCTGGGCATGCCGGGAGTTGTAGTTTTGCAAGATCTGGAGGACCACAGTTTAGAAACCACTACACAGTGGTCTCCAAACTGTAGTCTTCCAGATGTTGCAAAACTACAACTTCCAGCATGCCCGGCTGCAAACGGCTGTCTGAACATGCTGGGAGATGTAGTTGTGTGCCTCCAGCTGTTGCAAAACTACAACTCCCAGCATGCGCAGACAGCCATTTGCTGTCTGGGAATGCTGGGAATTGTAGTTTTGCAAGTTCTGGAGGACCACAGTTTGGAAATCAATGTGCAGCGGTCTCTAAACTGTGGCCCTCCAGATCTTGCAAAACTACCAGCATGCCCGGCAACAAGCGGCTATCAGTACATGCTGGGAGTTGTAGTTTTACAACAGCTGGAGGCACACTGGTGGGTAAACACTGAGTTAGTCTGTTACCTAATTCAGTGTTTTCCCACCAGTGTGCCTCCAGCTGTAGCAAAACTACAACTCCCAGCATGCACAGTCTGTCAATTCATGTTTAGAGTTGTAATTTTGAAACAGCTGGAGGTTTCTGCCCATAACACCCCCCCCACACACACACACACACACACACACACAATGTGAATGTACAGGATACATTCACAAGGGCGGGACTTTACAGTGAGCTTCCTAGTGCAGGTTTAAGTTGCGGCAAATTTTCCCCGGCAACTCAAACTACCAGCGGAAACTCACTGTAAACCCCCGCCTGTGTGAATGTACCCTAAAAACACAAACTACATTACCACAAAATAAAAAGTCAAACACTATATATACATCTTTACACAATTACAAAATGAGTTTCTAAAACAACATCTCCCGGCATTGCTGGACAGCCATTGACTGTCCAGGGATGCTGGGAGTTTTGCAACAGCTGGAGGCACCTTGTTTGTGAAACACTGGTGTAGGATATTTTTGGCGGCGAAGGTAAGAGTAACGCTTGCATCCATGTCGGCCCCTATGCAAATCCCTAATTTAGGCCTCAAATGCGCATGGCGCTCTCTCACCTCGGAGCCCTGTCATATTTCACGGCAACAATTTAGGGCCACATATATATTTCCGTACTCAGGAGAAATTGTGTTACACATTTTGTGGGGCTTTTCCTCCTTTTATCCTTGGGGTCTACACCAGCATTGGGATCTACACGAGCATGTTAGTGTAAAAATGTTTAATTTTTTACACTAACTTTATACTTTTCATTTTCACAAGAGAAAAAGGAAAACAAGCCCACATTTTGTAACGCAATTTCTTGTACGGAAATACCCCATATGTAAAGTGATCTGCGGGCGCACAACATGGCTCAGGAGTGAGAGCGCCATGTACATTTGAGGCCTAAATTGGTGATTTGCACAGGGGTGGCTGATTTTACAGTGGTTCTGACATAAATGCAAAAGAAAAAAAAAACACCAACATGTGACCCCATTTTTGAAACTACACCCCTCGTGGAACGTAACAAGTACAGTGAGCCTTAACACTCCACAGGTGTTCGACAAATTTCCATTAAAGTTGGACATGAAAATGAAAAATTTGAAGCCATTTCAGCAAAATTTGCTTTTCAAAAGCCATATGTGGCTCATTCTCTTCTGAGCATTGAAGTTCGCCCGCAGAGTGCTTTACGTCCACACATGGGGTATTTCCATACTCAGAAGAAATTGGGTTACAAATTTTGGGGGGCATTTTCTCCTATTACCTCTTGTAAAAATTGTAAATTTGGGGAAAAACCAGCATTTTTTTCTTTTACACATCCGACTTTAACGAAAAATCGTCAAACACCTGTGGGGTGTTAATGTACCCCTGTGGGGTATCACTGTACCCCTTGTTAGGTTCCTTGAGGGGTGTAATTTCCAAATTTTTGCTTTTCTGGCACCATGGGGGCTTCCTAAATGCAACACACCCCCCCAAAAGCCATTTCAGCAAAATTTGCTCTCCACAATCCCATTGTCGCTCCTTCCTTTCTGAGCCCTCTAGTGCACCTACAGAGCACTTTACATCCACATATGTGGCATTTCCTTACTCAAGAGAAATTGGGTTACAAATTTTGGGGAGCTTTTTCTCCTTTTACCTCTTATAAAAATTCAAAAAATGGGTCTACAAGAACATGTTAGTGTAAAATTTGAAGATTTTGAATTTTCTCCTTCACTTTGCTGCTATTCCTGTGAAACACCTAAAGGGTTAACAAACTTTCTGAATGTCATTTTGAATACTTTTAGGGGTGTAGTTTATATAATGCAGTCATGTATGGGGTATTTTTCACAGAAAGGTCTCTCAAATCCACTTCAAACTGAACTGGTCGCTGAAAAATTCTGATTTAGAAATTTTCGTGAAAAACTGGAAAATTTATGCTAAAGTTTGAAGCCCTTAAATGTCTTCAAAAGGTAAAAAAATTAAACTTTATGATGCCAACATAAAGTAGACATATTGTTTATGTGAATAAATATATAATTTATTTGGTATGTCCATTTTCCTTACAAGCAGAGAGCTTCAAAGTAAAAAAAAAAAATGCTACATTTTAAAATTTTTCATGAAATTTGGGAATTTTTCACCAAGAAATTATGTAAGTATCGCCGAAAATTTACCACTAACATAAAGTAGAATATGTCACGAAAAAACAATCTTAGAATCAAATTCATAAGTTAAAACATCCCAGAGTTATTGCAAAAAACGTCTGCGTCCTTAAGGTGAAAATGGGCTGTCTAATGTTAAGCATACAAATTTTTGTTCACAGGGTTACAATTTTTTTAAAGTAATAAAATGAAGCAAAACCTATATTTAATGAATATTATTTTAATTGTATGGACCTACAGCATAAAGATAATGTGACATTTTGACAGAAAAGTGCACTTCCCAAAAATGGAAGCCCCAAAAGATGCTAAATGGTATATACTGTAGCTGCCACAGGTATACAGTAGTACAGAAGACGTCACTCGTCATTGCTCCTCGCAGCGCATAGCAACGACACAGGAGACGCCACACCGGAGCCAGAAGCAGCGCAGACCAAACCCCGGCAACAGGTAATTATAAAATCGGGGATGGGGGAGGCAATGGGGCAGCGGCGCTGATAGCCAGGGGGAGAGAAGTGGCGGCAGCAGGGCTCTAGACCCCAGGAAAGGCAGGGGGAGACAAGCAGGCAGCGACGGCCTCTCTCCCCCTGCCTTTCCTGGGGGCTTCTGTGGGGTCAGAAACAGTGTATACACATGCACACACAAAAAAACTTTTTTTACCCAAATATCCTTGGTAAAATGAGGGTGCGTGTTATAGGCCGGTGTGTGGTATACCCTGATAAATACGGTAGCTATCTATATCCACACATAACCCCAGGTATATATAGCTATCTATATCCACACATAACCCTAGGTATATATGACTATATATATCCACACAGAACCCCAGGTATATATATAGCTATCTATAGCCACACATAACCCCAGATATATATAGCTATCTATATCCACACATAACCCCAGGTATATATATAGCTATCTATATCCACACATAACCCCAGGTATATATAGCTATCTATATCCACACATAACCCCAGGTATATATAGATATCTATATCCACACATAACCCCAGGTATGTATAGCTATCTATATTCACACATAACCCCTGCCTTTCCTGGGGGCTTCTGTGGGGTCAGAAACAGTGTATACACATGCACACACAAAAAAACTTTTTTTACCCAAATATCCTTGGTAAAATGAGGGTGCGTGTTATAGGCCGGTGTGTGGTATACCCCGATAAATACGGTAGCTATCTATATCCACACATAACCCCAGGTATATATAGCTATCTATATCCACACATAACCTCAGGTATATAAAGCTGTCTATATCCACACATAACCCCAGGTATATATATAGCTATCTATAGCCACACATAACCCCAGATATATATAGCTATCTATATCCACACATAACCCCAGGTATATATAGATATCTATATCCACACATAACCCCAGGTATGTATAGCTATCTATATCCACACACAACCCCAGGTATATATATAGCTAGCTATATTCACACATAACCCCATGTATATAAAGCTATCTATATCCACACATAACCCTAGGTATATATGGCTATATATATCCACACATAACACCAGGTATATATGGTTATTAGAGATAAGCGAATTTTTGAACAATTTGATTTGGCCGATTCGCCAAATTTTCCGAAATAATTTGGTTCCATACGAATTTATTTGCGGCAAATTGCTATTAAAAACGTCTATTTGTTGGCTACAGAGAGCCTTAATAGGGGTGTAGAACACTTTGCCTTGTAGTAACACTCATAGGGAGTGTGCTATGTTAGTGAAATAATACTGTTATTCAGTATGACATGCAGATTATAGGCATCGCTATTAGAATCACTGCTGCACAGAGTCTGGGTGTGGCAGCAGGAAGACCATATGGAGTCACAATTGAAGAGATTAAAGAGATTTTTTATGTAATTTTTAATTAAGTTAATTTAATTTTTTTTAATCCTCTTTTGAGGACCCATTCTGGTGAGCATCAAGCTGGCGGTCCGCTGCGAGGCAAGCTACAACCTGTTCCAGACCCTGCCTCTCAGCGCCCCTCCCACCCTTTTTGACTGTCTTACTCTGTGTGGAACTGTAAATGTTTCATTTGATCAGTTATGGTTCATTGTAATCGCTCCAAACTGTTTCATTGGATTCTTCTGGTAATTCCTCAGGTAATATATGACGATGACCATGGGGCCTCAGTCTTGAAAAGATTACATAGAAATTTAAATAGAACATGTTGAATAGATTCACAAGTTTAATAATGTGCCAGCAGCATGAGGAGATCATATAGTGGCACAATGACAGAGCCTGGTAATTGGAATGAGCAAACTTTAAATCCTCTTTTGAGGACCCATTGGAAGGCAAGTCTGGTGAAAGCAGCAGCAGTAATTTCAGCTCCAACAGTGTATAATTCCTGCAGTGTAAACTATGGCAAAGCTCCTAGTTGTATTTTCAAATCGAGCTGGCGGTCAGCTGCAAGGCCAGCTACCGCCTGTCCCAGCCCCTGCCTCTCAGCGCACCCCCATGCTGTGAGTGTCCACTTGAAAAGGGTGGGACTGCAGTAGAAGTGGCTGCAGTGAAAAAGCTTGTACTTGTATCTTAAAATCGAGCTGGAGGTCCTCCGCAAGGTGAGCTACCACCTTTTCCAGCCTCTGCCTCTCAGTGTCCCCTGACTGTGAAAGTGCAAATGTTTCATTTAATCAGTTATGGTTCATTGTTATTGCTCCAACCTGTTTCATTGGATTCTTATGGTAATTCCACAGGTAATATATGACAACGAGCATAGGGCTTCACAATTGAAAAGATTGAAGAGATTTTTTTAAATTTGAAGATTAAATTGAAGATTTTGATTAGATTCACAAGTTTAATGTCCTGGGTGCCCGAACCTTTTACTTTCAACTAATACTGTATGACCACAAAACCCAATATAACAAGTCAGATGGCGACACAATGACAGCGCCTAGAGGTGTCAGCAGCCCGACGAGACCATAGGGCCTCACAATTGAAAAGATTAAAGATATTTTGTGAAATGTAAATTGAAGATTTAAAATAGATTAAGATAAAGTTTTATTTAATGTGCAACATGAGAAGACCACATGTAGAGATGAGTGAATTTCAGAAAAATTAGATTCCGCCGATTTGCCGAATTTCTATTAAAAATGGCTATTTAAGGCCTACAGAGAGGCTGTATAGGGGTGTAGAACACTTTGCCTTGTCCGAACACTCATAGGGAATGTGCTATGTTAGTGAAATAATACTTACTTTACCATCTCTCTCCCCTGCATGTAACCCGTGTGTATGAAGCTACAATAAAGAAGCCCCTGATTGAAAAGACCCGGTGAGTCCTCTGCAGTTCTTAGTTGATTTATTATGTCTACTGTCTTCTATTTGCGTGATCGCACCGAAGAGGTTATCAGGAACGGCTTCCAGGGACTGTACAGACCAGGTGTCCATATATCCAAGTCACAGTGCAGCATTAGATTGGTGCCTAGATCATTGCCTTGTGGTTGTGTTTATCAAGTCTACACTTTTTCAGTCTGTGTGCACACCTGTGGTAACTGCAATAGAGACACTCTCAATATGGATATGGACACTACTATACCTGAATGTTCAAATACAGTATCTGCAGGGAGAGCAGACGGAGGGGTATTTTTCTCTGCTTGCGAGTCTCAAGATGAAGTTCACATTCTTAGCACTAAGTCTTTGGAATATAAAATTATTTCCCTTGCTTAACGGGAGACGCGTTTATTCTGGACCATAAATTTGTTACGGGCTTATGCAGACAACAACAGAAAACCACGGGGACTAAGATTATATAAATCCCCTTCTCAATTTCTACAAGATGCACAGTTTGTTAAATTATGGAATGAACAACATCTAATACATTCACTCAAACTTCAATAACTGTTCCTGGAGAAAAATCGCAATGAATATGAAATAGTCACATCACAATTATGTAAAGCGAAATGCGAACTCAGGACAAGTGTGAATTAAGCCCAATATAAAACCTTTGTTCTCAAATTAGACAAGAGGATTGCAAAACTCCAAATCTCAACTCCAAATATGAAGAGAGGCAAATTCCTAAGTGTTAAAATTTACTTCGAAACACATCAAGAATTTTCCTGGAACAGAACACATCAACAAAATAATAATGAAAAAAGAAGGAAGAAGCCAAATAAGAAAACACCAAAGAAAAGATATAATAAAAAATCGGACTAATTAACAACAGAATCAAAATCCAGCCAGTCTGACGAGACATCAGGGCCTGATGACCAACGAAGCATTCCTTTAGGCGATGCACTCGCCGTGGCAGAAGACGGAGGAACAGATTTTGCACGGAGTTGGTGAAAAGGAAAATGGTCACCTGGAGACAATAGTGACTCATGACCTTATAGTTAACCTTACCGATGTCACACTTAGTAAGGAATGTGTAACAGTCCTGAACAAAGGGTTACATTTTGGTTTATTTGAGCCATTTGATTTTGTCCGCTTTGAAGTTGACATGCATAAAGCAATTCGTAAATTGTCATTAAAGAAATATTTAGCAGTAACAAAAAGTACCAATAACACCATTACACCGCAACAACTTAGAGAAGGTGAAAAACAATGTAAAAGTGGCTGCTTAGGATTCAAGATTGTAAACAAATTTGACAGTCAGGATGAAGAAAATGTCAAGATGTTAGCTACACTAGCCGATAGTGACACCTCACTCCTATCTGTGCCAGATGAAAATGAAGCCCCGTTCAGAGGAGGTAATCCCTCCAGATTTTATCCCACAATACCTCCGGGCAGCTATGTGGATCTTTTCCACAGAGCTGTCTGTTCAGAGGTCAAGGCATTAATATATCCTAAACCTAGGAGCAACCTCTCAGCTAAAGAGAAATAAGCCTTGAATTGGCTCGCTGAGAGGGATGACTTGGTAGTTTCTAGGGTCGATAAAGGGGGCTCTAGAGTCATCTGGAACAAGGAGGAGTATGAGAAAGAAGCTCAAAAGCAACTAAATACTGATATAGTGTATGAGAAGCTGAAGGAGAATCCTTGTAAAAGAATCATGAATAATCTTAGAACGCTATTATGCAGAAATGTAGAAATAAATATATTCGGGAAGAGAAAACAGCTGAAAAATTACTACCTGCAAATCCATCCATCCTAAAGTGGTATATATTGCCAAAAAGACATAAACCGTCCAGACCCCCCCCCCCCCCTCCAGGCCGTCCGATTATAGCTTGAATAGGATCTCCTACTGCTTTCCTTTCCAGCTATATCGACTGGCTAATCTCACCATTATTTACTCACATTCCATCTTTCCTATGTGATACCGGTGATTTTATTACATTTCTGGAACAATTTCAGTGGCAGAAGAGTTATAATTTAGCCTCCATAGACATCGAGAGCCTGTACAACCGCATCCCTCAGGATGCGGATGTACAGGCAATCGGAGAGTTCTTGAAGATTATCTGCTGATTTTATTAAATTTGTCTCTGACTCCATCATGTTTATTTTACAGAATAACTGTTTCCAATATAATTCCTATTGGTATAGGCAGTGCCATGCAACTGCCATGGGCACTCCTATATCATGTGCATTTGTTAATATTTATTTGACTATCATCGAACAAAGATATATATTCTCTCCATCGAATCCGTATATCAAACACATCAAAGCATTTCTTCATTTTGTGGACGAAATGTTTGTCGACGTGTGTGAATTTTGTAAACCATTTGAATGACACCAATGTGATGAATATGATCTTTATGCATGTATATGGTGGATAGACTCTTGAATTTCTAGATGTGAGGAAAGACATAATTGATAATAACATCATCACATCCAGATACAGGAAACCATGTTCCAAAAATGCTTTGCTTCACTATGCCTCCTCCCATCCCATTCACACAAAGTATGCCATCCTGACAGGGCAATTCATTCGACTAAAATGAATAAACAACGATCCTAAGATGTATCATAAACAGGCTGCAGATCTGGAGAATAGATTCCTTCAGCGAGGCTATCCATCGGAAGTTGTTAGAAAGGCCCAATTAAAAGTAGAAGAAATACCTAGAAAACAGTTATTCCATAAAAAGAACAAAAACAATAGAAATATGAATACCGTATATACCGTATTTATCGGCGTATAACACGCACTTTTTAGGCTAAAATTATTAGCCTAAAGTCTGTGTGCGTGTTATATGCCGATACACCCCAGGAAAGGCAGGGGGAGAGAGGCCGTCGCTGCCCGCTTCTCTCCCCCTGCCTTTCCTGGGGTCTAGAGCGCTGCTGCCGGCCCTTCTCACCCCCTGGCTATCGGCGCCGCTGCCCGTTCTGTCCCCCTAGCCAGGGGGAGAGAAGCGGCGCCGACAGCCAGGGGGAGAGAAGGGGCAGCGGCACCCATTGCCGGCGCCGCTGCCCCGTTGCCTCCCCCCATCCCCGGTGGCATGATTACCTAAGTCGGGTCCGCGCTGCTGCAGGCCTCCGGCGTTTGTCCCCGGCGTCGTTGCTATGCGCTGAACGGCGCGGCGCACTGACGTCGTGCATAGCAACGACGCAGGGGACGCACGCCGGAGGCCTGCAGCAGCGCGGACCCGACTCAGGTAATTATGCCACCGGGGATGGGGGGAGGCAACGGGGCAGCGGCGCCGGCAATGGGTGCCGCTGCCCCTTCTCTCCCCCTGGCTGTCGGCGCCGCTTCTCTCCCCCTGGCTATCGGCGCCGGCACCGATAGTCAGGGGGACAGAACGGGCAGCGGCGCCGATAACCAGGGGGTGAGAAGGGCTGGCAGCAGGGCTCTAGACCCCAGGAAAGGCAGGGGGAGAGAAGCGGGCAGCGACGGCCTCTGTCCCCCTGCCTTTCCTGGGGGTATATCGGGGTATACACGCGCACACACGCACCCTCATTTTACCATGGATATTTGGGTAAAAAACTTTTTTTACCCAAATATCCTTGGTAAAATGAGGGTGCGTGTTATAGGCCGGTGCGTGGTATACCCCGATAAATACGGTACTGGAGTATAAGCCGAGTTTTTCAGCACGATTTTTCGTGCTGAAAACACCCCCCTCGGCTTATACTCGAGTGAACTCTCCACCCTCAGTGGTCTTCAACCTGCGGACCTCCAGAGGTTTCAAAACTACAACTCCCAGCAAGCCATCGGCTGTCCGGGCTTGCTGGGAGTTGTAGTTTTGAAACCTCTGGAGGTCCGCAGGTTGAAGACCACTGCGGCCTTCGACATCATCCAGCCCCCTCTCACCCCCTTTAGTTCTGTACAGTACTCACCCCCGCTCGGCGCTGGTCCGGTGCTGCAGGACTGTCCGGTGGGGAGGTCGTCCGGTGGGACAGTGGTTCCGGGCTGCTATCTTCACCGGGGAGGCCTCTTCTCCGCACTTCGGGCCCGGCCCCAGAATAGTCACGTTGCCTTGACGACGACGCAGAGGTACGTTCATTACCAACGTCCTTCTGCGTCATCGTCAAGGCAACGCCTCTATTTAGGGCCTGAAGCGCGGAGAAGAGGCGCCCCCGGTGAAGATAGCAGCCCGGAACCAGTATCCCACCGGACGACCTCCCCACCGGACAGTCCTGCAGCACCGGTCCAGCGCCGAGCGGATGCGAGTACTGTACAGAACTAAAGGGGGTGAGAGGGGGCTGGATGATGTCGAAGGCCGAAGTGGTCTTCAACCTGCGGACCTCCAGAGGTTTCAAAACTACAACTCCCAGCAAGCCCGGACAGCCGATGGCTGCCCAGGATTGCTGGGAGTTGTAGTTTTGAAACCTCTGGAGGTCCGCAGGTTGAAGACCACTGAGGGCGTATAATTCACAAGAGGATGATGACAAGAGGATGATGAAGGGGGGTGGGTATGATGACAAGGGGATGATGAAGGGGGGTGGGGATGATGACAGGGGGATGATGACAAGGGGATGATGAAGGGGGTGTGTGGGATGATGACAAGGGGATGATGAAAGAGGGATGATGACAGGGTGATGATGATGAGGGTCTGAATGATGACAGGGGGGGGGATGATGTCCCACCCTAGGCTTATACTCGAGTCAATAACTTTTCCTGGGATTTTGGGGTGAAATTAGGGGCCTCGGCTTATATTCGGGTCGGCTTATACTCGAGTATATACGGTAGGTTTACTTTTGCTTTTAAAAATACCCCCATGAATGATCATATAAAGAAAGGCTATCAATATATATTGGTACATGTTACAACAGGACACAGACTTAGCTGAATTTACCAGGGACAACCCCATAGTCACCTATAGGAAGAATACTACCATAGCCGACTATAATAATAAACGGAAAAGGTACAAGAAGCCATCACACAATTGGTTAAGTTACAATCGACCTATTGGTAATTTTTCATGTGGCACATGCTCTTTTTGTAAATTCAATGGAAAACAAAAAACAGTGAAACTAGGAGGTGTTGACATTTCCATAACACAATTTCTCACATGTAGAACTTCTTTTGTTGTTTACTGCCTTTTATGTACGTGTGGATTTTTCTACATAGGGAAAACAATACGGCCCCTATTTCATAAGGTAAGAGAGCACATGAGATCCCTTAAAACAGGGATAGGAACTCCACGCCTTGTTTCCCATATGTCGGAAACCCACGGTAATAATCCAGAAGCTCTGAAATTTTGAGAAAGTCCCCGAGCAAGGTTATACTAAAGAGAAAGATCTATTGAGAAAAGAAGCCCTTTGGATCCTTCAAACTGAAGCCACAGGTCTGCTTTGCCTTACGATAAAATCGAAGTGAGTGCATTGATTTAATATCTTACACACACATTGACATATCCAAGTAATATAGATGAGGATAAAAGGGCTTCTTTTACTCAAGTCATCACGAAAATACTCGTTAAAGCCAGAAGATTGTTTTTAGTGCTATGCACTGTATATGTTACACTTCACTCTGGTGAATAGAAGGTTAATATGTACCTGTGATAATCCTCACCTGTCATATAACACACCTCTTCCTTCATGTCATCAAGCATCGGCCTAACAAAGCGCTTTGGCGCGTAAACGGTCCGTCACCGTCTTGTATACCCCCGCATCCTTACCACATCTCTCCCCTGCATGTAACCCGTGTGTACAAAGCTACAATAAAGAAGCCCCTGATTGAAAAGACCCCGTGAGTGCTCCGCAGTTCTTACTTGATTTATTACGTCTACTGTCTTCTATTTGCGTGATCGCACTGAATCAGGAATAGCTTCCAGGGACTGTATGGACCAAGTGTCCACATATCCAAGTCACAGTGCAGCATTAGGTTGGTGTCTAGATCATTGCCTTGTGGTTAAATGAAATAATACTGTTATTCAGTATGACATTCAGATTACAGGCATCGCTATTAGAATCACTGCCACAGAGCATCTGGATGTGGCAGATTTTTTTATGTAATTTTTATTTTATTTTATTTGAATTTATTTAAATTTTTTGATTACCCATTTGGGGGAGCATCGAGCTGGCGGTCCTCTGCCAGGAGAGATACCACCAGAACGCCTAATAATCCCCCAGTATGGCCCCCTGGGACTCAACGGCCTGTCTGTAGTTATTGCAACAAGCCTGGACACTGGAAGAGCTAATGCTGGTCTTTAAACAGGCATCCCCTGGGGTCGAGGACCGCACCCCGGGAGTTATTACAGAAGGTCCGGAATCAACCAGCACCAAAACAGGACTCTCTATGTATGTTGTCCCTTGCCCCTATGTGCAAATAGTAGTAGAGGGGGTTAAATTGCAAGCTTTGATTGACACTGGGTCCCAGGTGTCCACTATTCCTCGATGGGTGTTTTATAAGTATTGGGATCCTGAAGTGTTGTGTGAACCTCATGACGTAGATTTTCATGTAATGGCAGGGAACGGGAAACCAGTACCCAAGCATGGCTACTGGGAGCCCACAGTGCAAGAATCATGTTCTTAGGGGGCAAGGTGTTATTATTACTAATGTTGTTGATGATCATGCAGCGGAGTTTATTCTGGGAATGAACATCATGAGACACTGTTTTGATGACATAGTTAACTCATTACAAGCTCCTATTCCCTACATGTCACCCTCTGGCCGGAGAGCCGCGCAACACCACCTCAGGACACTCCAAGGTGAAAGAAAGTTTGTCAATCCTCACGGAGAGATCTGCCGGGTGAGAATTCAAGACATGCGGACCGTCACGCTGCAGCCACAGACAGAAACTATTATCTGGTGTCGAGCCCGACCAGGGGTGAAGAATCAAGACTACCAGGCGCTCTTGGAACCCCTGCAATTGGAAGACTACCCTTTGGTACGTGCCGCAAGAAGCCTTGTCACTGCGGAATGGGAGAGTTCCGGTTCGAGTGGTCAACCTCTCTCCAGTTGTCACAAGATTGTCCAAGTATACCCCTGTTGCTCAGCTGCATCATCTGGACCCCCGAGATGTGATGTCTAAACCTCAAGTGGCCAGACAGTGGACTGCTCAGACTGCCCCAGGGCCCGACAAGGACCGGAAGGACCCCTGGTGGACTCGAAACTCCCCCGGACCAGGTTGGAGGAGTCATTCAGGTGGCTAAACAGTTTCAAGAAGCCTTCAGCAAACACCCCACCGACTTTGGCAGGACCACGATGATCCATCATCGGATTCTAACTTGAGATAGACCCCCGATCAAGGAGAGGCACCAGCCGGTTGCCCCTGCAATGTACCAGACTGTAAAAAAATGCTGCAGGAAATGAAGGAAGCTAATGTCATCCAAGAAAGGCAGAGTCCTTGGGCCGCTCCTTTAGTCCTTGTTAAGAAAAAGGATGGAACTATCCGATTCTGTGTGGACTACAGGAAGTTGAATGACATCACCCATAAGGATGCACAGCCTCTTCCTAGGATAGAAGAGTCCCTCACCACTCTGGGATCCGCGGCTTACTTTTCTACACTGGAAGTGACGAGTGGGTACTGGCCAAAGAGGATCAAGAAAAGATGGCATTTGTGACCCGATGGGGCTCTTCGAGTTCAAGAGTATGCCCTTTGGGCTTTGCAACGCCCCAGCTACCTTTCAGTGGCTGATGGAGAGATGCCTTGGGCACTTGAATTTTCAGAGTGTCCTCCTCTATCTCGATGACGTCATCGTCTACTCTCGGATGTACCAAGAGCATCTTGAACATCTCAGAGAAGTCTTCCAGGTCCTGATCCAGCATGGCCACAAAATAAAGTGCCAAGTGCCACTTGCTGAAGCCCAAGGTCCACTATCTGCGGAAAGTCGTCAGTGCTGAAGGTGTCCAACCCGATCTTGATAAAGTGAGTGCCGTGAAAGAGTGGCCTACACCCAGAATTGTATGAGAAGTTTGAAGTTTCCTGGGGTTTGCCGGTTATTACAGACGATTCGTCCCTCATTTTGCCCAGATTGCCGGGCCTCTGACTACACTGTTACGGGGAATTGCCAAGGAGAACTATAAAGGAAGACTCCCTATACAGTGGGGTGAAGACCAAGAAGTGGCTTTTCGGGCTGTGAATCATCTTCTTACTGAGCCTCCTATCCTAGCCTACCCCGACTACAGCCAGCCGTTCCGGTTATACACTGATGCCAGCTTTGAAGGCTTGGGGGCTATTCTGTCGCAGAGAGATGCAAGATGGTAAGGAGAGAGTCATAACCTATGCTAGCCGACATCTTCGGGGAGCAGAGAAGAATGATGCTAACTACAGTTCTTTTAAACTCGAACTCCTTGCGCTGGTCTGGGCGGTCACAGAGAGATTCAAGGACTATTTGGCCACTGCGCCCTTCACAGTCTACACCGATAACAATCCATTGGCGCATCTGAACACTGCCAAATTGGGGGCCATTGAGCAATGCTGGGCTTCCCGAATGGCCAACTATGATTTCAATATCAAATACCGCAGTGGAAAGAGTTATGTTAGTGCAGATGTGCTCTCCCATATGACCCCTGGTGAGGAACCCCCCATGGAGGATGTATGGGAAGATGTAGAGGTGCCGCCTTTTTATCAAAGGTTTGTGAGCCAGAACACTCTAACCACTCAAGAAGGTGATGACCCTGGGCCTCCTAACGTACCCAAAGACTTGTACACTTGGAGGACTCTGCAAGACGAGAGTAGGGTCATGGGAGACCTCTTGGGCTACTTACTGCAAAAGAGAGTGCCGACTAGGCTCCACAAGGCACAAGGGGAATTGGAATTGAAGCGGTTGTGGCGGCAAAGGAATCGTCTGTTCCTCCATAAAGGACTGCTATGTCGAAATTCCTTGGACCCAGTGTCTGGAGAACGCCTGCATCAGATCTTAGTCCCGCAAAGGGATACCGCTATGGTTCTCAATGCTTATCACGACCAGTCCGGACACTTTGGGGTCCACAAGACCGAGGCCACAATCCGAAGAAGGTTCTACTGGGTAGCGATGCTTGGAGATATTGAGAAGTGGTAATCTGTAATGTTACCAAGAATTCTCACAAGGATGCAAGATGTCTGTTGCATCCCATTCATACTGGCCTAATCAACTGGTTGCCCTGGATCACGTGAAGTTAGCCCCAACTCGATCAGGATACACCTATGCCTTGACTATGGTGGATTATTACTCCATGTGGGTAGTTGTTCTGCCCGTCAAGGATCTTACTGCCAGGACGGCCGCCCAGGTCTTCTACAGCCATTGGATCCAAACCCTTGGGTGTCCTGAATCGGTCCTCACTGATCGGGGAACTGCGTTTGAAGCTCAACTGTTCCAAGAACTCTGTCAGTTTCATGATTGTAGGAAGCTCAGGACCACTGCAAAGGGAATGGGCTGTGCGAGATAATTAATCAGGTGTTTATTAACATGCTAAGGGTGGCATCTGTTTCGAAGCACGAAGAATGGCCTAGACTACTGCCTGAACTGTTGGAAATTTATAATAATACTGCCCACTGTTCCACCGGGTACACTCCCTTCTTTTTGATGATGGGCCGACACGGTCAATTGCCTAAAGATAGAGCCTTCGACTTGCAAGCATCTTTCAACAACTCTCAAGCCTCTCAAGATTGGGTCTCTGAGCACCAAAGGTGGATTGAAGAAGCCAAAAATATTGTAGAGAAGAAGATGGGCGAGGCTCAGTACCAACAGCAAAAGGACTACAACCAGAATGCATCCGCTCGACCACTGCAACTTGGGGATAGAGTGTGGCTCCGAAAGTTTCCTCGGTTACATAAACTGGACTCTCTGTCGGAAACAGAGCCTTACCCTATTACGGCCCTGCCATACCCCGACACTGACGTTTATGAGGTACGAAAGGAGGGGTTCCAGCCACAGGTAGTCCACCAAAATAGGCTAAAGCCGTGCATGAAAGACGACTTGCTCGAGCCACCTCCTCCAGCACTCTCAGAGGCAAGACCAACAAGAGAGTATGTTCCGGGAGAGGGGATGTTCCGCTGTTCTCCTCTCCTCACCCTACCATGTTCTTTGGGGTACAGTGTCCGGAGTACAGTATAGGAGCGTGTAGCCAATAGACCCTAGTAGCCACCCTTATTGGTAGAAAGCCTCGGGCAATCCAATATACTTCCAATGTACTGAACAGGTAGCTAATATTCAATTATCTAGTGAGCTAGAGAAAGAAAAATGCTAAGTAGGATGTATCTCATGTGACTAATATCATCTTGTTACTAAATTCATGAACTAACCAACCTTGTTCGTGAGTTTACCCAAACCAATTTATGTACACCAAAAATAAATGTTAAGGTTTATAGGTTGTACCCGACATTCACTTCGTCCCTCTGTCTTAGGGGACTGACGTCGAGGCCGACTTATCTTAAGTAAGGGGGTTTGTGGTGTCCCGGTACCGTATTGCATCCAGTATCTAGTATAGAGGTCCCCAAAGTTTAGGTAGGGTTCCACAGGTGGAACAACCCCTAGTCACCTCTCCTTAATTCTAACTTTAATGTTCATATATGTATATATTAGTAATTATATCTATAATTGTATAGGAATGTAAAGTACTTACCTTGTTCAGCGTTGCATGACCTTTGGTCATGTGACCATGCTAGTAACCTCTATGGTATGTTGTAGGACCTTAGGAGGTCCTTGGGTCACGTGTTAACCAGAAATCTCTGTAATGGTGATTGACATCCGTTTGGACCAATTAGCGTTAGTCCAGCCACTGCCCATATAAGGGAGCTGCGTCCAATTATCACTCTCTTGGGTTGCTGCTCTCGTGGATGCCGTACTAACAGAACGGTGTGCTACACAACTTTCAACGACACGCTAGGCCTCAAAACCTACGGCCTCAGCAGAACCAAAAATCGTGAGTCTTACACTAATTCCTGCTAATACTAGCCTGACTACTGGACCGCAACTAATTCCCCTAAATCCAGTGGAACAGCACAATAGACTAAAGACTCTTAAAGCTAAAGTCCCGACCATTGTCAATCTCCAAAAGGAAGCTGTATTGATGAGAGACTGTTATGTTAATGAAGTGTACAGAAAATCTTCAGTAGAGTTAACGCTGTTTGCAGAAGCTTTCCGATTGCGGACAATCCATTATTACTCTCTACTTGAACTCATTATCATCTACCTCCCTATCGTTCCTGGGAAGGGCGGCGGTAGGAAAAGCTTTATTGAGGAGCCCTTACCCTTGCATCACGAACAGCAAGGGTTAACAAGCACCCTTTAATACCAGGACAGCTACACTCTCCATACCCTACACCCCCCAAGCTACCACAGTTACATTTAAGGCGTCTATTGCTTTATGACTATGAGAAGTCGCTCAGGAAATCTAAGTTGTAATTCTTCTTCAAGATAACAAAACTAGCTCCCTACTGGTTAGGAAACTTAAACCTGCACGTCAGTGACACCGCATAGCTGTACTGCTACATCCTAAGACACAGGTGCCGCAACTTTCTCCACGCCATATTGCAAATGCCTTTAAAGACTATTATGAAGATCTTTACAACCTCCGTGCAAACCCTCTCTGCCCTCAGCCGACCCAGGAGGGGATAGATGCTTTTCTTTCATCTTTAAATATTCCTAAACTTTCAGCTTCTGTCCTAGCTTCTCTCAATGTTCCCTTTACTGCTTTGGAGGTGGCTGATGCTGTTAAAACGCTGCCAAATAACAAAACTCCTGGCCCGGATGGCCTTCCCAATGAATATTATAAAAGATTCCTTTCCACCATGTTTCCCCATTTATTACTGGTATTCAACACTGCTGCGGACACAGGTACGCTACCTCCCGACATGTTGTATGCCTTAATAACTACCATACGAAGCCCGGCAAATCCTCAGACAAAGCGTCCAACTACCGCCCTATCTCTCTCCTTAATGGAGATGTCAAAATTTATGCCAAAATTCTGGCAACGAGATTGCAACATTATCTGCCGAGTTTGTTGGGCCGTGAACAGTTTGGGTTTACGTTGGGCCGACATGCTCAGGACAATACTAGAAGGGTGGCATCCCTTCTTCAACACTGTGAATACACCAAACTGCCCTCAGTCTTCTTAACGCTGGACACTGAAAAAGCCTTCGACGGGGTGAACTGGCAATATACCTTTGCGGCCTTGCAGGCCTTTGGTTTTCGTGGGTCATTCCTCACAGCAATCCGGGCTCTATACTATAACCCTGTGGCGACTGTCTATACCACTGGTGCACTTTCTTCCCGATTCACCCTGTCGGGAATGTGGAACATAAGCTAGCCCTCTTCGCAGATGACGTGCTGCTCACCTTGACAAACCCTGCCACCTTGTTACCTACTCTTTTCAACCTATTGGAAATATTCAGCGAAGTATCTTTTACAAATTGAATATAACAAAATCAAATGCACTGACTGTTCACTTGTCCCCAGCGCTGTTAGAGTCACTGAAACCTAAATTCCCCCTTGATTGGCAGCATCACCTATCTTGGCATCCGGCTGACCTCTCCTACCTCTTCACTTTTTCAAACTAATTTCCTACCGCTTCTATCCACACTCTCTGCTTCCTTGGCTGACTATTCTAAGCATATCCTCTCCTGAAGTGGGCGCCTAGCGGCCTTCAAAATGCTACTGTTGCCCAAAGTGCTATACCTGTTTCGTACACTACCGATAACGCTTCCTGCTTCCTACTTTCGTGCGGTGACAGGTATGATTGATGGATTTATTTGGCAGGGAAAACGCCCTAGAGTATCTAGACACGTTATGACACGCAGTAGACTGGCGGGAGGGCTTGGCAAACCTTGCATTGAGAGTTATTACAAAGCATGCATCCTTGACCAGTTGAAACATTGGTGGTCAGGCAACACGAACAAGATGTGGGTGACGCTAGAACAGACATATAGTGTCGAGTGTCCACTTCAATCACGACTACTATCTGCACTCTCCAACATTCCATTGACAAAAATTCACCTGTCATCCATTGACGTTTCTGACAGAATATGGAAGACCTCCCTTAAAGATTTTTCCAACTTTATAAAGTGCCCGCCTAGATACATCCCACTAGACCACTTATCCTTCTGTATCCCTGACTTAGACCTCTCGAACTGGAAGGCGGCAGGCATGTATACAGTAAAAGATGTTTTGGATGAATCAGGCTCCTTCCATTTTCAATCTCTTAGAGAACAGTTTTCTATCCCCAATAGAGATTTCTACAAGGGCCTCCAAATAAGGAGTCTACTGGCCACTGGCTGGCTTGACTCATTTAAAATCCCTGCTCGCCTTTTGGGAACTTTGACTGCTTCCTCCTAGACTCTGCGAGGCATCTCCTTCTTCTATGACCTTTTGGGCGACAAATCCACACTGATACCTGTAAGACTCACCGCAGACGGCAAGTACCCAGGGAGTAGTAGAGCCGTAGTTCCACGGTAGTCTGGAGCGGGTGAAGTAGTGGATCCGCTGGACCTGTGTGGCAGATGATGCGGGCCGTGTCAGGGAGCAGAGTCTAAGGTGCCGCTGGTTTTCACCAGAGCCCGCCGCAAATCGGGTTTGTCTTGCTGCGGCAGGCGACACCCAGGTCGCTACCCCTGGCACGACTTGACCACACAGACGGCTGAGGTGATGCGTGGCACCGAAGGAATAGGCAGGACGTAGTCAAGCTGGCTAGAGGTCAGGGCAGGCGGCTCAGGAGCGTAGTCAGTAGGATAGCAGAAGGTCAATAGGCTGGCGGCTAGAAACACGGTCGGGTCACGGAATGCAAAGGTCTGGTACACGGCAAAGGAACACTAGGACTGCTTTCTCTAAGGCGCAAGGCAAACAAAGATCCGGCAAGGGTAATAGGGAGGTGCTACAACTTATAATAATGGTTCAGGTGTAATACTAATTATGGGCGCACTGGCCCTTTAAATCTCAAAGCTCTGTCGCACACTAGGAGGTGGGGGCGCGCGTGTCGAAGCTGAGAGACAGAGCCCGGGGATGGAGGTGCGTGACGGGCTGGGACTGGCATGCAGGTGCGTCCCGCGATGCGAGTCCCAGCCCCGCCGAGAGCCGACATTCGGGGAGAGATGCGCTCACAGCCGGTATGTCCGGCCGGAGCGCTGTTTATAACAGTACCCCCCCCCCCCTTTGGTCTCCCCCTCCTCTTGTGGGACAAAATTTTTTGAGATTACAGTCGAAGATGTTCTCCTCGGGCTCCCAGGACCTCTCCTCAGGAGCAAAGCCCCTCCAATCGACCAAAAAAAAATTTCTGCCATGTACCATTTTAGAGGACATAATCTCTTTAACTTAAAAAATATCAGAGGAACCGGAGACAGGAGTTGGAGCAGAATTTTTTCTTCGAGAATAACGGTTGATAACTAGAGGTTTGAGGAGAGAAACATGAAAAGAGCCCTTCTGATTGTAGGAAAATTCAGCCCAGGGGAGATCTACCCAGTCGTCCTGACGGGCAGACACAAAATGGCGTAAATAAGTCTCCAAAATTAGATTTATCCTTTCCACCTGACCATTGGACTGGGGATGGTAGGCAGAGGAGAAATCCAAACTGATGCCAAGACAGGAACAGAGGGCTCGCCAGAATTTGGACACAAATGACAATGTTTTCTGGAAGACCATGAAGACAGAAGATATCAAGTATGAAGTGCTTGGCCAGTTGTGGAGCAGATGGGAGTCCGGGAAGAGGAATGAAATGAGCCATTTTAGAAAACTGGTCTACCACAACCCAGATGACTGTGTTATAGTGTGAAGATGGAAGGTCGGTAATAAAATCCATAGAAATGTAAGTCCATGGAATCTCAGGGATGGGCAACGGCTGCAAAAGTCCCGTGGGTCTCTGTCGGGAGGTCTTATCTAGAGCACAAGTGGTACAGGAACACACAAACTCAGAGACATCGTGTTTCAGATGTGGCCACCAATAGTGTCGGGAGATAAGAAGAAGTGTCTTGCGTATTCCAGGATGGCCAGCCAATAAGGAAGAATGACCCCAGTTTAAAACTTTGCGTCTCAATCTGACTGGTATGAAAGTTTTACCAGGAGGTTGCTGTAGAAGATCGTCAGACGATCAGGAGGGATAATATGTCTTGGAGTAGGATCCAAACCCACCACATCGAAGAGCTGGAGAGGGCATCGGCTCTGATATTTTTATAAGCTGGACAGAAATGAATGAGAAAATTTAACCGGGAGAAGAACAACGACCACCTTGCCTGACGTGGGTTCAAACGTTGAGCTGACTGAAGGTACAGGATGTTCTTGTGGCCAGAATAAATACTGATCGGGTGAGGAGATCCTTCCAACAGGTGTCGCCACTCCTCTAAGGCGAGCTTTATAGCAAGCAGTTCACGATCTCCGATGGAGTAGTTTCTCTCCGCAGGCAAGAAGGTTTTAGAAAAGAACCCACAGGTCACAGTTTTACCCTTGGCACTTTTCTGGGTAGGAATGGCGCCTGCTCTGATGGAGGAAGCATCAACCTCCAAGGCAAAAGGTTTTCCCGGATCCGGTCTTGATAGCACGGGAGATGAAGCAAAAGCAGACTTTAAGCTGGAGAAAGCTTCCTTGGCCTCAGGGGACCAAAACTTCGGGTTAGCGCCCTTCTTGGTGAGAGCTACGATGGGAGTAACCACAGAAGAAAAATGTGGGATGAACTGGCGGTAGTAGTTTGAAAATCCCAGGAAACGTTGAATAGCCCGAAGACCAGTAGGGCGGGGCCAGTCCAAAACCACAGACAATTTTATTGGATCCATTTGTAGTCCTTCATGAGAGACAATGTATCCTAGAAAAGGAAGACTGGATTTTTCAAAAAGGCATTTCTCCACTTTGGCATAGAGAAGATTCCTCTGAAGGCGTCGTAGGACCAGACGAACATGAGTACGATGCTCTTCCAAGTTGGAAGAATAAATCAGTATGTCACCCAGATAAACGACTACACAGGTATAGAGAAGGTCGCGGAAGATATCGTTGATGAATTCTTGGAAAACAGCTGGAGCATTGCAAAGGCCAAAAGGCATGACTAGGTACTCAAAATGTCCATCGCGGGTGTTGAAAGCCGTTTTCCATTCATCTCCCTCTCGAATTTGAATCAGGTTGTAGGCACCTCGTAAATCCAGTTTGGAGAAGACTTTGGCCCCCTGAAGACGATCAAAAAGTTCTGAGATCAGAGGAAGAGGATAACGATTCTTGACCGTGATCTTGTTCAGACCTCTGTAATCTATACAAGGACAAAGAGAACCATCCTTTTTACTGACAAAGAAGAATCTGGCTTCAGCTGGTTACAAAGACTTCCGGATAAATCCTTTTTGGAGGTCCTCTTGGATATACTTTTGCATGGCTTGAGTCTCTGGGACAGATAAAGGATAGATTCTACCCCGAGGTGGCATAGTCCCAGGCAGTAAATCAATCGGGCAGTCGTAAGGACGATGTGGAGGCAAAATCTCGGCGTGTCTTTTGCAGAAGACATCAGAGAAATCTTGATAAGGCGTAGGCAGACCTGGCATGGGAGAAATTGCAGAAATTTTTTTAGGCTGGACCGACTCTAAACAACGATTATGGCAGCATTGCCCCCAGTGAGTGACCTCTCCGGATTTCCAATCAAGCTGCGGGGAATGGAGTTGGAGCCAAGGAAGACCAAGAAGTATCTGAGAAGTACAATGTGGTAGCACAAAGAATTCAATCCTCTCCTTATGTGAGACCCATACTTGCAGAAGGAGAGACTCCCTCCGTGCGATATAGTACTCTACAGTCCAAATTTTGTCCTGTGACAGAAGAAGTGAACAGGGGCTTGGCAAAGCGACTCACTGGAAGGCGATGTTCATGCACGAGTGAGGCATCAATAAAATTGCCAGCAGAACCAGAGTCCAAAAAAGCAGTAGCGAAGAAAGAAGTCTTAGCAGAAATATGGACTTGTACGGAAATATTCAAACGAGAAGAGACGGTGAACACACCCAGAGAAGTCCCTCCTACATATCCTGAGTTCGGACGTTTGCCTGGATTCTGAGAACGGGCAGGGCAGTCTTTGAGGAAATGTACCGGACTGGCACAGTATAGGCACAAATTCTTGCTGCAACGTCGGTATCTTTCCTCCTGGGTGAGGCGAGTATGATCCTTTGGCATAGCCTTTTCAGAAAATCCAGTTTCTTTTAGGAGCTCCTCCTGTCTTTCGGACAAATGTACATCAATTCGTGCGTCCAAATGGATCAGCTCACACAGGTTAGACAGAAGATCTCGAGCAGCAAGGGCGTCCTTAATGCTACTAGAAAGTCCTTTTTTAAATATAGCACACAAGGCCTCGTCGTTCCATACCAATTCAGAAGCAAGGATATGAAACTGGACTGCATAGTCTCCCACAGAGGAAGTCCCCTGACTCAGGTTAAGAAGTGCAGACTCGGCAGATGAGACATGTGCGGGTTCTTCAAATACGCTGCGGAATTCAGCCAGGAAAGCCGTGAGGTTAAAGGTAATAGAATCCCTACGATCCCAGAGTTTCCCCACATTGTTTCCCCACATAAGGTTGGCAGTATTGTTTCCCCACATTAGGTTGGTAGTATGTTCCCTCACATTAGGTTGGTGGTATGTTCCCCCAATTGAGGTTGGCGGCATTGTTCCCCCAATTTAGGTTGGCAGTATTGTTTCCCCACATTAGGTTGGCAGTATGTTCCCCCACAATAGGGTTGGCAGTATTGTTTCCCCACATTAGGTTGGCAGCATTGTTTCCCCACATTAGGTTGGCAGTATGTTCCCCCACATTAGGTTGGCAGTATAGTTCCCCCCACATTAGGTTGGCAGTATAGTTCCCCCCACATTAGGTTGGCAGTATGTTCCCCCACATTAGGTTGGCAGTATGTGACCCCACATTAGTTTGGCAGTATGTGACCCCACATTAGGTTGGCAGTATTGTTTCCCCACAGTAGGTTGGCAGTACTGTTTCCCAACATTAGGTTGGCAGTATAGTTCCCCCACATGAGGTTGGCAGTATGCTCTCCCACATTAGGTTGGCAGTATTGTCCCCTGCCCCCCCCCCCCCCCGATCCGGTACTGGTATATACCTGGAGTTATGTGTGGATATAGATAACCATATATACCTGGGATTATGTGTGGATATATATAACCATATATACCTGGGGTTATGTGTGGATATAGATTACTACACTGCTCAAAAAAAATTAAGGGAACACTAAGATAATACATCCTAGATATGACTCAATGAACTAATCGTATGAAATACTTTCATCTTTACATAGTTGAATGTGCTGACAACAAAATCACACAAAAAATATCAATGGAAATCAAATTTATCAACCCATGGAGGTCTGGATATGGAGTCACACTCAAAATCAAAGTGGAAATCCACACTACGGGCTGATCCAACTTTGACGTAATGTCCGTAAAACAAGTCAAAATGAGTCTCAGTAGTGTGTGTGGCCTACACGTCCCCATATGACCTCCCTACAACACCTGGGCATTCTCCTGATAAGGTGGCGGATGGTCTCCTGAGGGATGTCCTCCCAGACCTGGACTAAAGCATCCGCCAACTCCTGGACAGTCTGTGGTGCAACGTGGCATTGGTGGATGGAGCGAGACATGATGTCCCAGATGTGCTCAATCAGATTCAGGTCTGGGGAACGAGCAGGCCAGTCCATAGCATCAATGCCTTCCTCTTGTAGGAACTGCGGACACACTCCAGCCACATGAGGTCTAGCATTGTCTTGCATTAGGAGGAACCCAGGGCCAACTGCACCAGCATATGGTCTCACAAGGGGTCTGAGGATCTCATCTCGGTACCTAATGGCAGTCAGGCTACCTCTGGCAAGCACATGGAGGGCTGTACGGCCCTCGAAAGAAATGCCACCCCACACCATTACTGACCCACTGCCAAACCGGTCATGCTGGAGGATGTTGCAGGAAGCAGAACGTTCTCCACGGCGTCTCCAGACTCTGTCACGTCGGTCACATGTGCTCAGTGTGGACCTGCTTTCATCCGTGAAGATCATAGGGTGCCACTGGCGAATTTGCATATCTTGGTGTTCTCTGGCAAATGCCAAACGCAAGCACAACCCCCACCTGTGGATGTCAGGCCCTCATACCACCCTCATGGAGTCTGTTTCTGACAGTTTGAGTGGACACATGCACATTTGTAGCCTGCTAGAGGTCATTTTGCAGGGCTTTGGCAGTGCTCCTCCTTGCACAAAGGCAGAGGTAGCGGTCCTGCTGCTGGGTTGTTGCCCTCCTAAGGCCTTCTCCACTTCTCCATGTCTCCTGATGTACTGGCCTGTCTCCTGGTAGCACCTCCATGCTCTGGACACTACGCTGACAGACACAGCAAACTTACTTACCACAGCTCTCATTGATGTGCCATCCTGGATGAGCTGCACTACCTGAGCCACTTGTGTGGGTTGTAGACTCCGTCTCATGCTACTATTAGAGTGAAAGCTCCGCCAGCATTCAAAAGGCACCAAAACATCAGCCAGGAAGCATAGGAACTGAGAAGTGGTCTGTGGTCACCACCTGCAGAACCACTCCTTTATTGGGGGGTGTCTTGCTAATTGCCTATAATTTCCACCTGTTGCTGGTTCCATTTGCACAACAGCATGTGAAACTGATTGTCAATCAGTGTTGCTTCCTGAGTGGACAGTGTGATTTCACAGAAGTGTGATTGACATGGAGTTACATTGTGTTGTTTAAGTGTTCCCGTTATTTTTTTGAGCAGTGTATATCCACACATTGGGCTGCCCCAGGTATATATGGTGATCTATATCCACACATAGCACTGCCCCAGGTATATATAGCTCTCTATATTCACACATAACCCCAGGTATATATATAGCTATCTATATCCACACATAATCCCAGGTGTATATATATATATATATATATATATATATACAGCTATCTATATCCACACATAACCCCAGGTATATATAGCTATCTATATCCACACGAGAGAGAGTATATAGCTATCTATATGAGAGAGAGAGAGAGAGAGAGAGATATCTATATCCACACATAACCCCAGGTATATATAGCTATCTATATCCACACTAGAGAGAGTATATAGCTATCTATATGAGAGAGAGAGAGAGAGAGAGAGAGAGAGAGAGAGATATCTATATCCACACATAACCCCAGGTATATATAGCTATCTATATCCACACATAACCCCAGGTATATATATATATATATATATATATATATATATATATATATATAGCTATCTATATCCACACACAACCCCAGGTATATATATAGCTAACTATATATCCATACACAACCCCAGGTATATATATATATATATATATACATATATATATAGCTATCTATATCCACACACAACCCCAGGTATATATATAGCTATCTATATCCACACATAACCCCAGGTATATATATATATATATATATATATATATATATATATATATATATATATATAGCTATCTATATCCACACACAACCCCAGGTATATATATAGCTAACTATATATCCATACACAACCCCAGGTATATATATATACATATATATATATATATATATATATATATATAGCTATCTATATCCACACACAACCCCAGGTATATATATAGCTATCTATATCCACACATAACCCCAGGTATATATATAGCTATCTATATCCACACATAACCCCAGGTATATAAAGCTATCTATATCCACACGTAACCCCAGGTATATATATAGCTATCTATAGCCACACATAACCCCATGTATATATATAGCTATCTATATCCACACATAACCCCAGGTATATATATAGCTATCTATATCCACACATAACCCCAGGTATATATATAGCTATCTATATCCACACATAACCCCAGGTATATAAAGCTATCTATATCCACACGTAACCCCAGGTATATATATAGCTATCTATAGCCACACATAACCCCATGTATATATATAGCTATCTATATCCACACATAACCCCAGGTATATATACCTCTATATATACCTCTATATCCACACATAACTCCAGATATATATATATATATATATATATATATATATATATATCCTCACATAACCCCAGGTATATATATATATATATATATATATATATCCACACATAACCCCAGAAATACATAGCTATCTATATCCACACATAAACCCAGGTATATATATATATATATATATATATCCACACACAACTCTATGTATATATAAAGCTATCTATATCCACACATAACTCCAGGTATATACATAGCTATCTATAGACACACATAACTCTAGGTATATATAGCTATCTATATCCACACATAACCCCAGATATACATAGCTATCTATATCCACACATAACCCCAGGTATATATATATAGCTATCTATATCCACACATAACCCCAGGTATATATATGTATGTATATATAGCTATCTACATCCACACATAACTGCCTGCAACATTCAGTCTGTCTTCCTGTTTGTACATTGACACTTCACTAAAAGCTCCCCCACCACGTGACTGATCACATGCTCGTGACGTCACCAAAGGTCCTTTACACCTAGATCTAGTGTCTAGCACAGCATCTCTTGGTGTCTGGAAGCAGAGCTGCTATCATTGTGTGGTGAGTGGGAGGGTGCGGGGGTATCAATCAGCCTGGCATGGAGGATATGCCAAGGCCTGTACCAGCAGTGTGTACAACGCTAGTTGTGGGCAGACATCTCCCCAGCCTGCTGCAGTGTGTATGAGGCTGTGTACCTGGACACGTGTCTGTCTGGTTATACTGTCTATATGTCTGCTGTGCTTGTGTCTACATCTGTCTGCTGTATATACGTCTGTGCTGTCATATTACGTGCTTGTCTGTATAGGTCTGTATTGTCATAATGGGGAGATTTCTCAAAACCTGCCCAGTGGAAAAGATCGCTTCTTTCATTTTTAACAAGGCCTCTGCAGAATGAAAGAAGCGATCTGATTGGTTGCTATGGGCAACTTTTCCTTTGGGGTTTTGATAAATCTCCCCTAATGTGTATATTTCTGTTCTATATATGTCTGATTTATATATCTGTGCTGTCATAATGTGTATATATCTGATAGATATATCTGTGCTGTCATAATGTGTATATGTCTGATTTATATATCTGTGCTGTCATAATGTGTATATGTCTGATTTATATAGCTGTGCTGTCATAATGTGTATATGTCTGATTTATATATCTGTGCTGTCATAATGTGTATATGTCTGATTTATATAGCTGTGCTGTCATAATGTGTATATGTCTGATATATATCTGTGCTGTCTTAATGTGTATATGTCTGATAGATATATCTGTGCTGTCATAATGTGTATATGTCTGATTTATATAGCTGTGCTGTCATAATGTGTATATGTCTGATTTATATAGCTGTGCTGTCTTAATGTGTATATGTCTGATAGATATATCTGTGCTGTCATAATGTGTATATGTCTGATTTATATAGCTGTGCTGTCATAATGTGTATATGTCTGATTTATATAGCTGTGCTGTCATAATGTGTATATGTCTGATTTATATAGCTGTGCTGTCATAATGTGTATATGTCTGATTTATATAGCTGTGCTGTCATAATGTGTATATGTCTGATTTATATAGCTGTGCTGTCATAATGTGTATATGTCTGATTTATATAGCTGTGCTGTCATAATGTGTATATGTCTGATTTATATAGCTGTGCTGTCATAATGTGTATATGTCTGATTTATATAGCTGTGCTGTCATAATGTGTATATGTCTGATATATATATCTGTGCTGTCTTAATGTGTATATGTCTGATATATATCTGTGCTGTCATAATGTGTATATGTCTGATTTATATAGCTGTGCTGTCATAATGTGTATATGTCTGATTTATATAGCTGTGCTGTCATAATGTGTATATGTCTGATTTATATAGCTGTGCTGTCATAATGTGTATATGTCTGATTTATATATCTGTGCTGTCATAATGTGTATATGTCTGATATATATATATCTGTGCTGTCATAATGTATATATGTCTGATTTATATATCTGTGCTGTCATAATGTGTATATGTCTGATTTATATAGCTGTGCTGTCATAATGTGTATATGTCTGATTTATATATCTGTGCTGTCATAATGTGTATATGTCTGATTTATATAGCTGTGCTGTCATAATGTGTATATGTCTGATATATATATCTGTGCTGTCTTAATGTGTATATGTCTGATATATATCTGTGCTGTCATAATGTGTATATGTCTGATTTATATAGCTGTGCTGTCATAATGTGTATATGTCTGATTTATATAGCTGTGCTGTCATAATGTGTATATGTCTGATTTATATATCTGTTTTGTCATAATGTGTATATGTCTGATATATATATCTGTGCTGTCTTAATGTGTATATGTCTGATTTATATATCTGTGCTGTCATAATGTGTATATGTCTGATTTATATATCTGTGCTGTCATAATGTGTATATGTCTGATTTATATAGCTGTGCTGTCATAATGTGTATATGTCTGATTTATATATCTGTGCTGTCATAATGTGTATATGTCTGATTTATATATCTGTGCTGTCATAATGTGTATATGTCTGATTTATATATCTGTGCTGTCATAATGTGTATATCTGTGCTGTCATTGCATATAGATTTCTGCTGTGTGTGTGTGTGTGTGTGTGTGTGTATATATATATATATATATATATATATATATATATATATATATAATATGTTTCTGTGCTGTCAATTTGAGTGCTTGTCTGTATAGGTCTGTGCTGTATATGTTTGTTCTGTTCTAATGTATATATGTCTGTGCTCTCATTGTGTATATGTTTGTGCTGTCATATTGCATACTTGTCTATCTGGGCTGTCATATTGTCTGTATGTTTGCTGTGCATATGTCTTAGCTATGCATATGTCTGCTGTATATATGTCTATGCTGTCATAATGGGCATATGTTATATATATATATATATATATATATATATATATACGTGTGTATGTATATGTCTGTGCTATGCATATATGTCTGCTGTATATACCGTATTTTTCGCCGTATAAGACGCACTTTTTCTTCCCCAAAACTGGGGGATGGAAAGTTGGTGCGTCTTATACGGTGAATAAACACCTATCGCGGCGGTCCCTGCTGCCATCAACGGCCGGGACCCGCGGCTAATACAGGACATCACCGATCGCAGTGATGCCCTGTATTAACCCTTCAGACGCGGTGATCAAAGCTGACCGCCGCATCTGAAGGGAAAGTGACACTAACCCAGCTGCTCAGTCGGGCTGTTCGGGACCACCGCGGTGAAATCGCGGCGGTCCCGAACAGCTTACAGGACCTTACCTGCCTCCTCATTGTCTGCTCCGTCCCGGGATCCCCTGCTTGGCCGGCGCTCTCCTTCGACGTCATCACGTCGTCGCGCACGCCGCCCCATCATCCAATAGGAGCGCCATGCGTGGCGTGATGACGGCGACGGAGAGCGTGGATCCCGGGGAAGAAGACGTCCGGAGAGTCGGGGACACCACAGGGACGCGGCGACAGCGATGGAGCGACATCCAGGGCAGCGGTGACTGTCCGGAGCGGCGGGGACGCGTGAGTATTACCTCCTATACCAGTGGTCTTCAACCTGCGGACCTACAGATGTTGCAAAATTACAACTCCCAGCACTGTCCGGACATGCTGGGAGTTGTAGTTTTGCAACATCTGGAGGTCCGCAGGTTGAAGACCACTGTTGGGTTCAGAATCTTTATTTTTTTAGATTTTGCACCTATAAATTGGGTGCGTCTTATACGTCGGTGCGTCCTATAGGGCGAAAAATACGGTGCACTGCTCCAAAAAATAAAGGGAACACTTAAACACCACAATGTAACTCCAAGTCAATCACACTTCTGTGAAATCACACTGTCCACTCAGGAAGCAACACTGATTGACAATCTATTTCACATGCTGTTGTGCAAATGGAACAGACAACAGGTGAAAATTATAGGCAATTAGCAAGACACCCCCAATAAAGGAGTGGTTCTGCAGGTGGTGACCACAGACCACTTCTCAGTTCCTATGCTTCCTGGCTGATGTTTTGGTCACTTTTGAATGCTAACGATGCTTTCACTTCACCTTTGTGCAAGGAGGAGCACTGCCAGAGCCCTGCAAAATGACCTCCAGCAGGCCACAAATGTGCATGTATCCACTCAAATGGTCAAAAACAGACTCCATGAGGGTGGTATGTGCTTACAGCCCAACACTATGCAGGACATTTGGCATTTGCCCACTGGTGCCCTGTGCTCTTCACAGGTGACAGACGAGACAGAGTCTGGAGACGCCGTGGAGAATGTTGTGCTGCCTGCAACATCCTCCAGAATGACCAGTGTGGCAGTGGGTCAGTAATAATGTGGGGTGGCATTTCTTTTGGGGGGGGGGGGGGGGCCGCACAGCCCTCCATATGCTTGCCAGAGGTAGCCTGACTGCCATTAGGTACCGAGATGAGATCCTCAGACCCCTTGTGAGACCATATGCTGGTGCAGTTGGCCCTGGGTTCCTCCTAATGCAAGACAATGCTAGACCTCATGTGGCTGGAGTATGTCAGCAGTTCCTGCAAGAGGAAGGCATTGATGCCATGGACTGGCCTCGCCCGTTCCCCAGACCTGAATCCGATTGAGCACATCTGGAACATCATGTCTCGCTCCATCCACCAATGCACGTCGCCCCACAGACTGTCCAGGAGTTGGTGGATGCCACCTCATCAGGGGCATGCCCGGGCGTTGTAGGGAGGTCATACTGGCACGTGGAGGCCGCACACACTACAGAGCCTCATTATGACTTGTTTTAAGGCCATTACATCAAAGTTGGATCAGCCTGAAGTGTGGTTTTCCACTTTGATTGTGACTCCATATCCAGACCTCCATGGATTGATACATTTGATTTTCATTGATAATTTTTGTGTGATTTTGTTGTCAGCTCATTCAACTATGTAAAGACGAAAGTATTTCATACGATTAGTTCATTCATTCAGATCTAGGATGTGTTATCTTGGTGTTCCCTTTTATCTTTTTGAACAGTGTATGTGTGTACTGTCATATTGCATACTTATCTGTTTATGTCTGTGCTTTCATATTGTGTATATGTCCCATATATATGTACATGTCTGTATAGGTTTGTACTGTCATAGTGTGTATATGTATGTGTAATCACTTGCTATTATACGAACAGGGAATCTGAATCCATATTAATGGAGAAATGGTCTTATGTGCCAAATGGGTACCTTACACTGTCCATGGAAGTGTTTCTTAAAGGAAAACTGTCACATGTTTTGTCCCGCACTATCCACACCTGTGGATAGTGCGGGAGATGCTGAACAATTTGAGTCCTACCTTGCCCGGATCCGCTGCGCCGTTTGCCCGTTACAGGTCTTTTTCTGTGTATTAAAATGAGCACTTAACTGGCAAAGGCGGGGTTACTGCCTTCAACTGCCACTGTGTTGTAACCGCCACCCTGCCCGCAGCACCGCCCGGCTAATGAATATTCATACATTGCCTTACTATGTTGTCTCATATCGGCCGAGTCTCAAACTGCCTACACCCTTACTTCAGCGCTGCTCCGGACGAATGAAGCAGCGCTGAAGACCGCTTCCGGGTGTAGTGAGAAATCCCGCACATGCGCAGTAGCGTCCGGGACTCGGCCGAGATGAGACAACATAGTAAGGCAATATATGAACATTCATTAGCCGGGCGGTGCTGCAGGCAGTTTGGCGCTTACAACACAGTGGCAGTTGAAGGCAGTAACCCCGCCTTTGCCGGTTAAGTGCTAATTTTAATACACAGAAAAAGACCTGTAATGGGCAAACGGCGCAGTGGATCCGGGCAAGGTAGGACTCAAATTGTTCAGCGTCTCCCGCACTATCCACAGGTACCTGCGGATAGTGCAGGACAAAACATGTGACAGTTTTCCTTTAACTAGTGTGCCTTCATCTGTTGCAGAACTACAACTCCTAGCATGCCATTGCAGCATCTGGAGGCATACTGGTTGGGAAATACTGGTCTGTGGACTGGCAGAGATAGCAAAGTGCTGTATTTGGCTATGGTTCCATAGACAGTGAATGGAACAGTACTGGGCATGTACACCATTCACATGGACATTTGAATGGCTGGAGGTCCTGACATTGAGACCCTGAGTGGCTATAAGTGTATCACCTACCATGTGGATAGCTGATTATCATCTATTATTCCTGGTGCAGGCCCATTATATATTGTGGGAAAACATCCACATATCTGTAGGAGCAGATACAATATTTTGCCGGAGTCTCATTTGCTGGTCTTAAAGGTTATAGACATATATATTCTTTTTGCATTGTTCCTATTATTATTGTACTCAATACATTTTCAAAATGTTTAGTTTGTGTTCTACAGGTTATGTCATCTGTAAAGTCTGTCAGAGAAGCAATTCTAACATTTGATTTATGACCACCGTAAAGTTGACTTTTGATCTAGTCAATAATCAGGGTAGACCTTGTCTCAGGACAGCTGATATAGAATTGCTTTCTCAGAGTTGTCCTGTGTATAGATATAAATGGCCAAGTAATGCCTATGACATCCAGTCCGATTCTGGCTTTCGGTTATCCACTGGATAATGGAAAGAAAAATGACCTTGTATTCAGGCGCTCAGGAACAGATGAATGTGCTTTTATTAAGTACAGCAATAACGTGTTCCGGGGTAAGCACCGCTTTCTCAGATTGACACAGTGCCTAAGTAATTTGAGGAAGGGCTGCTAATCCAAAAACACGTCATTGTTGTACTTAATAAAGCACATTCATCTTTACATCTTCCGACTTAATAACTTTGGAGTTCGTGAACGTCTAAAAACATGGTCCTTTTTCTTGCATTTATCCAGTATCTACTCAGGGACATCCAATGGTTGCCTTGCTGGGACCTTTGGGCTTGCACAGAAACATATTTTAAGCCTTGTACCCTTAACAGGGTGTTATTCATACTTTCGATACGCTCAGGGTGAGCAGCGAATCTATAGAGCCTACTGAACCCCGGTTTCAGGGCTCCCCTATTTTATTAGGGTAACACGATGCACCATCCTGCAGTCTTTGTTTTTTTTATTTTTTTTATTTATGAACTTTTTTTCATTTAGACTAATTTGTCTACGGCAGTTTTGAACATTAAAGAAGCTATCTGATTGGCTGGAAAGGGTTGACCTGAAGCTTTTATGTTTCTTGCCTATTATACTTTAGCATCCATCACTCATACCACCGATACTTGCTTTGTCATGAGCTCTTTCTCACTGATAAACCTTTTATATATTCTCTTTCAGGCTACACTCTAGACATCTAAAAAAGGTTTGTTCTGTTAACAAAAAATAAAAACAAATGGCTGCCCACTCATTGGGCTCTCGACCTCGCACCGAAGATGTTTTGCAGGGCCCTGGTGACACTACTGACTTCAGCTCGCTGCTCTTGTCCCGGCCAGTTCTTGAGGGCTTGGAGGCAGCTGGCTTCACCAAACCCTCTCCAATTCAGAGCAAGGCCATACCACTTGGAAGGTGTGGATTAGGTGAGTTAAAAAAGTGACATTGCTCAAGGGGGTTTTGAGTGAAAAAATTAAGATTCATTATCTGTCCTTAGATGGTAATGTGATGGAAGAGCTTTAATATGACACTGCTTTATTTATTTATTTTTACAGATTAGAGGAAGGCAGAAAAGTGTGTATTTTTTTTTTTTTTTTTTTTTTTGACCACCACGATCGCTGTGCAGCACCCAGCGTTCGTTTAATACACTGGGTTTCGTCGTGACGCCATGCCCCCACAATGCAGGTCTATGGGAGGGGCGTGGCGTCGCCACGTTCCTCCCATAGACTTGCATTGAGGGGGCGTGATATGAAGTCACGAGGAGCGTGGCCGTGATGTCATGACGCCCGCTCCAAGCATTCAGAATAAAATGTTGCAAACTCTGGGGCAACGGAGTACCCCTTTTAAGCAAAGTACAGAGATATTCTTAATAAGAATCTGAGCATCTGTCTTTGCTCAGAAGGCCTAAGTCAACATTTTCAATTGGAAATTTAATTGCATCTTGTGAAATCTAATGGAACTACCAACAGAGGATCTGAACTGAGCTTCTGATGGTAGTGTGAATGGAGCATTAGTTAACCCTACTTAGTTGATAAAGAGGTTAGTTAAATTTACTAATTGTAAATGCTCCATTGCACCAAATAGACAGGGGAAGAAATAGTGTGTCAGTAGGGGACCTGGATGGGAGCATGAGGGGCAGAAGAAAGGCAAGATAGAGGAATAATCACACAGATGGGGAGACCAGAATGCCAGAATGTTACATCATGGTTGACCTACACGTCCTAGGTTTGAATTAATAGAGCTGAAGTCGAAAACTTTTGGACAAATAGGCCCTGCTGGAGGTGCACTTACATTTAACTTTCCCTTAATTTTTAGATTTAATTGTTCAGGCTAAGTCTGGAACTGGAAAAACTTGTGTCTTCTCCACAGTGGCATTAGACTCTTTGATTCTGGAGAATACTGCAACACAGGTATGTATGTATGTTGGTTTTGTTTATTTATTCATTCATTTATTTTATTCTCACATGTTTCTATTCAGTGTTTACCTGGGTTTTTTTTTTTTTTTTTTGTTATTTTAGATTTTGGTGTTGGCTCCAACAAGAGAAATTGCAGTTCAGATCCATTCAGTCATTATATCTATAGGGAGTCGCATGGAAGGCTTGGAGTGCCATGTTTTTATAGGAGGTACACCACTACCACAGGACAAAGTTCGGTTGAAAAAGTGTCACATAGCTGTGGGCTCACCCGGTAATCAAGTTTTCTATTTTCCTAACAAATATTTTTCGTTGACTATCTTAAAGAGAACCTGCCACCATGAAGATGCAGTCTATGTCGTGCCCGATGACTGGCGATGCGGGGCGGGGGCTCGTAACATCATGGCCACGCCCCCTCAATGCAAGTCTTTGGGAAGGGGCATGCACCCTCCTGTAGACTTGCATTGAGGGGTGTGGCCGCAACATTACGAGCCTCCATCGCTGCACCTGACACGCTAAAGGAACGCTGGGTGCAGCAGAGAGATTGCGGGGGTCCCCAGCGGCCAGTCCCCCACGATCAGACATCTTATCCCCTATCCTTTGGATAGGGGATAAGATGTCTAGGGGCAGAGTACCCCTTCAAATAGCTTATTGGTTGGGATCCCTGGGGTTGAACCCACCCAAGATCTATAGATGGCCTATCCTAAAGTAAGTCAAAGGCTTTATTATTATCACGTTAATGGCATGTTTAGCAAATACACACTGGTAGGCCTCCTAATGTATATATTCAGTGAAAGGCTGTGAACTTTGTAACTGTAAAGGCTTTATTTTTATTTTTTATTTATTTTTGCATCTTATTGTAAAAACATGGCATAACATACCACCCAATTCACCTTTTTCTTTACTGCATGCTATTGATTAGAATATTGTGGTCTACTATGCTATTCCATAGATTTTAATTTTTTTTATTCTAACAACTTTGACTGGCCCAATGGAGGCCAAAGATTGTTCTTTGGGCCTCTGTTGGGATAATGGAGCCCTGTGGATACACTTCTTGTGCACGCTGTAAGTTCATGCTGAGCATACCTCACATTCATAACGTGAATGTAGCCTAAGATGCCCCTGCTTTTCAAGTGAACACTGTTAGGCTGCCTTCACACCACTGTTGCAGGTCCCAGTACCCCAGCCGGACCCGCGACGAACTCCATTGACTTTAATGAGCCGACCGTTGACTCCGGTCAGCTCATTTCTGCCCCATATCTGGTTTTGTTTTATGGGCTTGGAATAAAAGTTATATTTTAAATAGTCTATATTTTTCTGTGATTGATAATTTAATCGATAGACTTGATATAATTTTTCTGTGATATCGGTTTTGTGACTGGACCTAAAACCGCAGTAAACTACTCGAGGGTGTGAAGGCAGCCTTAATTTTGCTAATCTGCAACTTTCCTACTGTTCTTTCAGTCATGGTCATGATTTCTCCTGAGAAGTAACACAAATTTTCACTGCTCAGTACCATTCTTTTTTAAGTACTGGCATTGGGAGCTTCAGTTTTTTGGAATCTGTTCACTGATGGCTGGAGTCCATTCCTGGCTTATGAGATGCTTTTAATTATGTGTAAAAATAAACTGTCTTATTTTTCCAGGCGGCATTTGCCAGTCTGCGCTTACATGAGAATTTCAATATTTTATCTTTTCCCTGATGCAGGCCGAATAAAGCAATTAATAGAACTTGGCTTTCTTAACACATCCAGCATTCGTCTATTTATTCTCGATGAAGCCGACAAACTGCTAGAAGAGGGAAGCTTCCAAGAGCAGATCAAGTAAGGAATTCATCACTAAATGTGGTATGGCAGGTCTGGGTGCATAGCTGGCCATAAGGGACAGAAAGGGGACAATCTGCATGACTCTGCCCACTATCCTGGAATGAACATTTATTCCCCTCTTATTTAGATATGGGAAATAAGCATGGTAATACATTCTGTTTTAAAAAGATCTGTGGCCAACCCCTAAAATTGATTTTGTATTATCATTAATGGGTGGGGTGTCCTGATCACACACCTTTTTATGGTTTCTTGATACACCCTCCCATTCCCAAGATATGAGGGTTTATAAATTGTCTGACAATTAAAGGAATCAGTCAGGTGGGCGTTAAATTAGTTATAATGATGGGAGTGAATATCAGATGATGGGTGGGATTATACAGTTAGGGGGTATGGGTATTTTACATTGAAGGGCCTGTATACCTCATACATAATCCCACCTATCACCTGATATTAACTCCCATTATTAAAATTAAGTACACTCCCATCTGAATATTACATGAATTGTCAGACAAGCAATACACCCACATATTTTGGCAATGGGAGGTTATATCAAGAAACTATAAAGTGGGTGATGAGTGCACCCTAAGCTATATAATGGTAATGCAATCTCATTTTTGGGGATTGGTCACAGGTTGTCTTTTAATAGGTTTTGCCCTGTTCCAACTTGTTTGCCTTAAAATGTTATGAGAATTAGAATTAAAATACTCTTTAACTGGTGCTGACCCTCTCCATGTTCTTAAATCCTGTTTTTTATCATTTTTTATGGCTTCTAATTCTCTTGCTTATGTTGCTCACACTGCATTCAGTTCACTGAAAAGGAAGGGTCGTTCCCTTTGGCAAACATGACACTTGCCCTCATATGGGAACTTCCTCTTTCACTCCTCATAGCTGACAACTGTCTGCTCTGTGACATATCACGAATTACAGAGCAGACTGACTGACAAGCCAGGAGCCTGCACAGAGCCCTGCTTGTCCCGCCCACACTTCCTGTATGTTATCTCGGTACTGGTGCAAGGACAAGACAGTGTTCTGAACAGTGGAGGGACCCCTAGTGGTAAGAAGTATGGAAAGTTTTTTTTCACCCAAAAATGTACACAATTTTTAACTAATGTATATTACAGATATACATATATTGTTATTTACAATATATAAAACATTTTTGCAGATGACAGTGCCCATTTAAAGGCATTTTGTTTCCCTTTCACCATTTTATGCATGTAGAAATCTTACAGAATAGCTAAGAGTTGGGAAGTTTTTCTTCTGTTTACCTCTGTCATTTCTAAATGTAACGCTTGCCTTAAAGTAGAAGTAAAAGGGGTATTAACATCTTGGATATTTATGGAAAATTGACAGGCTATGCCATGAATGTATAGTAGTGGAGGATTTCACCTCTGGAACCCTCAGCTATGTACAGCCCTAACCCCCCCCCCACCTTGGCTGCCGGGCTGTTTGTGCACCATGAGGTGGTCAGGAAGCTGAGGTGGTCAGGGAGCTGAAAACAGCCAAGCTGGCTTTCTTACACTGTTTGCATCACTTTCATAGACATTATGGGAGTTGCCTAGAGTGCAGAACAGTGTAGAACCGCAAAATTCACTGTTTCCCTAAGGGTTACAAAAACAGCATAGTGTTGTTATGCTGTTGTCAGAACTTCTGTGAACCAATATGGGAGTTAAGTAAACTGTGGCTTCCTGACCACCTACAGTAGCCACAAGCAGGCCAGAGGGGGTGTTGGTCCCAGTGTTGGGACACACATCTAACAGACATTTATGGCATATCTTGTGGATATCCCAGATGGGAAGAACGCTTTAATCCTGTTTTTTCTTTCTCAGTTGGATTTACTCATCTCTTCCTGCCAACAAGCAGATGTTAACTGTTTCAGCCACATACCCAGAAACCTTAGCTAAAGCCCTGAAAAAGTATATGAGGGAGCCAACATTTGTCAGGTTGAATGTAACTGACCCCAGCCTTCTAGGTATGTATAATCCCATAGAAAACAAAAGTATATCAGCATTGTATAGGATGTGACATTTGTCTTTTTGTCTTTTGACTAGGGTTAAAACAGTATTACAAGGTGGTGAATTCCCATCCTCTTCCACACAAAACGTTTGAAGAGAAGGTGCAACACTTACAAGAATTGTTCAGTAGAGTTCCCTTTAACCAAGCCTTAGTATTCTCAAACTTGCATAGCAGGTAACCTTAATGTTCCCTTTTAGTTTTTTTTTTCCTTTTAAAGGGGTATTCCGGCCAAAGATATCTTATCCCCTATCCCCTCGTGACGTCACACCACGCCTCCTCCACTCATGTCTATGGGGGGGGGGCGTGACGGCCGTCACGCCCCCTCCCATAGACATGAATGGAGAGAGTGTGACATCATGAGGGGGTGTGGCGTGACATCACATCTCCAGTTCCTTTTGGAAAGTGGATAAGATGTCTTTGGCCCCAATACCCCTTTTAGACCCATGTGCTGCAGGGAGTGCTTGAATATACAAGTGGTCCATGTATTGTTAACTAGTAGCCTACAGAAGTGGGCATGCCCACATTTTTTTTAAACTAGTATATGTTGTAAAGCTTCTAATTCATACCAATAAGCCTTAAAAATATTATTTTATAGGGCCCAACATCTCTCTGAAGTTCTTTCAGCTAAAGGTTTTCCAGCTGTGTGTATATCAGGTAAGTCAGAATTTACTTTCTGAACATTTTTTATTTTTTTCGTGACTTGCGTAAGACTACGGTTGTTCAATCTAAAGATATGGCTGAATTCCCATAGATTTGTATGGGACTTCTGCAAAATCTGTAGATTTAATCCATAGCCTGTAGTCTTGCTCAAGGGTTGGGCAGTGGCATGAAAATGTAAGCAAATCTCCTTCTGCCTGAGCCATCACTGGATGTACACTTTAATCCAATGGGTAAATGTACTTTATAGCTGGTTATTGTTATTACTCATTGTACCTTTTACGATTTTTACAAATCTTTTTCTATTGTCTCTCTGTAGGCAGTATGAACCAAAACCAAAGACTTGATGCTATGGCCAAACTGAAGCAGTATCATTGTCGTGTCCTAATCTCTACTGATCTTGTAAGTAGCCTTAACAGTGTTAATATTATAGAATTGACTGTTGGATTTTCTACTTCACTTATGATTGCACAAGATAGAAATCTAAAATGAATAGTTTAGGAATGGATTTATTTTTATTTTATTTTTGCATTATGGTATTTTTTTTATCCATTTTTTTTTTATATAGGACCCATTATATTATTTTTCTGTAAATTCTTGTACAGCTTGCCTTATAATATGTCCGTAAAATAATCATTAAATATTTTTCCTTTACATTTTAGACATCACGTGGTATTGATGCTGAGAAAGTTAATTTGGTTATAAATCTGGATGTACCACATGACTGGGAAACATACATGCATCGTATTGGAAGAGCTGGACGTTTTGGTAATCTTCTTCTTTTTTTTTTTTTTGTGGGGGGGTCTTGGCACCAAGTCCCACATTGATCGAAACGTATGACTTGTCCAAAGATCTTAAAAATAATCAACTTCCCATTATTCCAATACGAAAGTATTCACACGTAAAACAACTTAAAGGAAACCTAGAATTTTTAAGTGCTGTTTTGTGTGTTGCTACTTTTCTTTCATTTGATTGTTTTCACTTTTGATGAATAGTATGCAAGCTAATCTAATGACAAAACTACATCAATGCTTTCACAGGTACCTATGGACTTTCTGTCTCTTACTGCTGTCGAGGAGAAGAAGAGAATTTGATGATGTCTATAGCTCAGAAGTGCAACCTTCGACTACTACCACTACCTGGTAAAAGTGATTGTAGGGCTGATTTTCAGTTTAATATGTCCTAAACCTTCTGCTCCTGCTAAGAATGCTAGATTGTTTCTGAAGCTTAAAGGGGTATTCCGGGCAAAAACATCTTATCCCCTATCCAAAAGGACGGCCGTCATTCCCCCTCCCATGGACATGAATGGAGGGGGCATGGCGTGATGTAGCATCTCCAGTCCCAGAAACCCGGATGTCTCCGAAACTGGAGAGGCAGCCCCGCATAGAATGTGGGGGGTCCCAGTGGTGCGTTCACTCTATGCACCAAAGTTCGCTTCATGCACCGGATGTCTGGGGTGCCGCAGCCAAGATTGCGGGGGTCCCCAGCGGCAGGACCCCCGCGATCGGACATCTTATCCCCTATCCAAAGGATAAGATGTTTTTGCCCGGAATACCCCTTTAATGCTTCATACAATAGTTGCAAATGATGACATTATTGTACAGGTGCCATTATCACTTCAACTATAAACATGAAACCTACTTTAACTTACAATAAAACATATAAAAGTAAGTTAGGTGGGGGGGTAGAGGAAGTCCTCAAAAAAGAAAGACCATATATTTTACTTCATTGGGCACTTCAGAAACAACCAGGTATTCTGTCTGTTGTTTCTGTCTCCCAATTACTGAATAGGAGTATGGGGCATGAAAATTAAGCAGATCATGATTATTACAGCTTTGTTCCTATCGTATATGCTTTATTGACATCCACACACTTCCTTAACCTCTTGGGGATGCAGGGCGTACATGTACGCCCTGCATCCCCGATCCTTAACCCCTTGGGGACGGAGCCATTATAACCCTAAGGACGGGAGCATTTTTTGCAAATCTGACCACGATCACTTTATGTTTTAATAACTCTGCTTTTACTTGATTCCGAGATTTAGTTTTTTTGTGACATATTCTACTTTATGATAGTGGTAAATTTTACGTTGATACTAGCATTTTTCTAACTTTGAAGCTCTCTGCTTGTAAGGAAAAGGGACATGTCAAATACATTACATATTTATTCACATATACAATATGTCTACTTTATGTTTGCATCATAAAGTTGACATGTTTTAACTTTTTGAAGACATCAGAGGGCTTCAAAGTACAGCAGCAATTTTCAAATTTTTCCCGAAAATTTTAAAATCTGAATTTTTCAGGGACCAGTTAAGTTTAGAAGTGAATTTGAGGGTCTTTATTTTGGAAATCCCCTATAACGGACCCCATTATGAAAACTGCACCCCTCAAAGTATTTACAATGACATTCAAAAAGTTTCTTAACCCTTTAGGTGCTTTACAGGAATAGCAGCAAAATGGAGAAAAATAAAAATCTCAGTTTTTTACACTAAAATGTTATTGTATCCCCTTTTTTTTCATTTTTACAAGGGGTAAAAAGGCCCCCCAAAACTTGTAATTAATTTTCTCTCGAGTAAGGAAGTACCTCATATGTGGATGTAAAGTGCTCTGTGGGTGCACTAGAGGGCTCAGAAGGGAAGGAGCGACAATGGGATTTTGGAGAGCAAATTTTGCTGAAATGGTTTTTGGGGGGCATGTCCCATTTAGGAAGCTCCTAGGGTGCCAGAACAGTAAAAAAAAAAAACATATGGCATACAATTTTGGAAACTACACCCCTCAAGGAACGTAACAAGTGGTACAGTGAGCCTTAACACCCCACAGATGATTGACAAACTTTTGTTAAAGGGGGACATGAAAATGAAAAATTGGATTTTTAACACTGAAATGCTGGTGTTACTCCAAACTTTTCATTTTCACAAGGAGTAATAGGAGAAAATGCCCCACAAAATTTGTAACCCCATTTCTCTCGAGTAAGGTAATACCTCATATGTGTATGTGTAGTTCGCCCGCAGAGCAATTTACATCCACATATGGGGTATTCCCTTACTCAGAATAAAATGGGGTTACAAATGGGGTTACAACTTTAACGAAAATGTATGAAAGACCTATGGGGTGTTAAGGCTCACTATACATTCCGTGAGGGGTGTAGTTTCCAAAATGGGGTCACGTGGGTGTTTTTTGTTTTGTTTTTTGTGTTGTTTTTTTTACATTAATGTCAGAACCGCTGTAACGATCAGCCACCCCTGTGCAAATTACCAATTTAGGCCTCAAATATACATGGCGCTCTCTTACTCCTGAGCCATGTAGTTTGTCCGCAGAGCATTTTACATCTACATATGGGGTATTTCCGTACTCTGAGGAAATTGCGTTAGAAATTTTGGGGGTCTTTTTCTCCTTTCATCTTTTTGTGAAAATGATAAGTATGGGGCAACACCAGCATGTTAGTATAAAAAAAATTAAAATAACATTTTTACACTATTTTAATTTTTTTTTACACTAACATGCTGGTGTAACCCCCAACTTTACCTTTTCATAAGGGGTAAAAGGAGAAAAATACCCCCAAAATTTGTAACGCAACTTCTCCTGAGTACGGAAATATCCCATATGTGGCCCTAAATTGTTGCTTTGACATAGGATAGGGCTCTGAAGTGCGAGAGCACCACGCGCATTTGAGGCCTAAATGAGGAATTTGCAATAGGGGCGGACCCAGATACAAGGATGGTGCTTGTCAGCAGTGTTTCCCAAACAGGGTGCCTCCAGCTGTTGCAAGACTCTCAGCCTGCCAGGATAGTCTATGGCTGTCCGGCAATACTGGGAGTTGTTGTTTTGCAACAGCTGGAGGCTCTGTTTAGGAAACGCTGCCGTATGAGAGATTTTTCATTTTTATTGGGGAGGGGGGGGGGGGGCGAGACAGTGTAAGGGGCTATATATGTAGTGTTTCACTTTTTATTATTTGTTAGTGTAGTGTTTTTAGGGTACATTCACATGGGAGGGGGTTCGCAGTGAATTTTCCGCTGGGAGTTTGAGCTGCAGCGGAAAATTTGCCGCAGCTCAAACTTGAATAAGGAAACCCACTGTAAACCTGCCCGTGTGAATGTACCCTGTACATTCACATGGGGGGGAGGGCACCCCAAACCTTCAGCTGTGGCAAAACTACAACTCCCAGAATGCACTGACAGACCGTACATGCTGGGAGTTGTAGGTTTGTAAATGCTGTAGGCACACTGGTGGGGAACCACTGAGTTAGGAAACAGACTCTCTAGCTCAGTGTTTCACAACCAGTGTGCCTACAGCTGTTGCAAAACTACAATTCCCAGCATGTCCAGACAGTCAGGGATGCCGGGCGTGTAGTTCTGCAATATCTGGCCCTTCAGATGTTGCAGAACTACAACTCCCAGCATGCCTGGACAGTCTGGGCTTGCTAGGAGTTGTAGTTATGCAACAACTGCGGAAGAACAGTTTGGAGACCGCTAAGTAGTGGTCTCCAAACTGTAGCCCTCCAGATGTTTCAAAACTACAGCTCCAAGCATGCCCAGACTGTCCAGGCATGCTGGGAGTTGTAGTTCTGCAACAAATGAAGGGACAGATATTGCAGAACTACACGCCTAGCATCCCAGACAGTCAGTGCATGCTGAAAGTTGTAGTTTTGCCACATCTGGAGGACCACAGTTTAGAGACCACTGTACAGTGGTCTTCAAACTGTGGCCCTCCAGATGTTGCAAAACTACAACTCCCAGCATGCCCAGACAGCCTTTGGCTGTCTGGGCATGCTGGGAGTTGTAGTTTTGCAACTTTTAGAAGGCCACAGTGAAGATCACTGATCTTCAGTGCAGCCTCCTCCACCGCCGCACTCCTCCTGCTGCCGCTGATGCTCCGTTTGTTGGGGAGGGCTCCGTTTTATTGGGGAGGGGGGCTGTGTAGGGGTATGTGTAATATGTAGTGTTTTTTACTTTTTTATTTTTTGGTAGTGTAGTGTTTTTAGGGTACAGTCGCACGGGCGGGGGTTCACAGTAGTTTCTCGCTGGCAGTTTGAACTGCGGCAGAAAATTTGCCGCAGCTCAAACTTGCAGCCGGATACTTACTGTAAACCTCCGCCCATGTGAGTGTACCCTGTACGTTCACATTGGGGAGGGGGGAACATCCAGCTATTGCAAAACTACAACTGGGAGTTGTAGTTTTGCAACAGCTGGAGGCACACTGGTTGTGAAACACAGAGTTTGGTAACAAACTCAGTGTTTTGCAACCAGTGTGCCTTCAGCTGTTGCAAAAGCTACAACCCCCAGCATGTACGGACAGTGGAAGGGCATGCTGGGTCTTGTAGTTATGCAACAGCTGGAGGCATACTACTTTGGCTGGGGATGCTGGGGATTGTTGTTATGCAACAACTAGAGACACACTGGTTTGCTACTTAACTCAGTGTGCCTTCAGCTGTTGCAAAACTACAACTCTCAGCAGTCACCGACAGCCAACAGGCATGCTGGGAGTTGTAGTTATGCAACCAGCAGATGCACCACTACAACTCCCAGCATGCACTTTAGCTGATTGTGCAAGCTGGGAGTTGTAGTTATACAACAGCTGAAGGTACACTTTTCCATAGAAAAAATGTGCCTCCAGCTGTTGCAAAACTATAAGTCCCAGCATGCCCATAAGGGAATGCTGGGAGTTGTGGTGGTCTGCCTCCTGCTGTTGCATAACTACAGCTCCCAGCATGCCCTTTTTTTTTCTGTCACTCACCTCCAGCTGCTGCTCCATCGCAGGTCAGTCCCTCGCCGCCGCTCCTGGGGCCCCGATCCCAACATTAACGCCGGGGATCGGGGTCCCCAACACCCGGGGTGCACGTCCCGCACCCGCTCACGTCCTCCGGAAGAGGGGCGGAGTGGGTTGTGGGAGTGACACCCGCAGCAGGTGCCCTGATTGGTCGGCCGGGAAACCGGCCGAAGAATCAGGGCGATCGTGAGGTGGCACCAGTGCCACCTCACCCCTGCTGGCTATGGCTGTTCGGGGCCGTCTCTGATGGCCCCGATCAGCCAGTAATTCTGGGTCACCGGGTCACTGGAGACCCGATTGACCCGGGAATCGCCGCAGACCGCTGGACTGAATTGTCCCGCGATCTACGGCCATTGCCGACAATGGGGGGCATAATGACCCCCCTGGGCAATATACCGCGATGCCTGCTGAACGATTTCAGCAGGCATCGGGCACCGGCTCCCCTCCGGCTAGCGGCGGGGGGCCGGGAAGGGACAGGCCACATATGGGGTATTTCCGTACTCGGGAGCAATTGCGTTACAAATTTTGGGGGGCTTTTTTTCCTTTTACCCCTTATGAAAAGGAAAAGTTGGGGTCTACACCAGCCTATTAGTGTAACAAAAATAAAAAAAATTACACTAACATGCTGGTGTTGCCCCATACTTTTCATTTTCACAAGGGAAAATAGGAAAAAAGCGCCCCCCCCCCCCAAAATGTGTAACGCTAAGAACATACCCCATGTGTGGATGTAAAATATTCTGATTCTGAGGGTGCACTACAATGTGCAGAGGAGAAGGAGCGCCATTGGGCTTTTGGAGAGAAAATTTGTCCGGAACTGAAGGCCATGTGTGTTTACAAAGCCCCCATGGTGCCAGAACAATGGACCCCCCCCACTTGTGACCCCCTCACCTTGGAAACCACACCCCTCACATAATGTAATAAGGGGAACAGTGGGTATTTCCATACTCGGAAGAAATGGTGTTACAAATTTTGGGAGGCTTTTTCTCTTATTACCCCTTGTGAAAATGAAATATTTGGGGTAACACCAGCATTTTAGTAAAATAAAGAACTCAAATTCTTCATTTTCACATCCAACTTTAGCGAAAATTCGTCAAACACCTGTGGGGTGTTAAGGCTCACTATACCCCCTGCTACGTTCATTGAGTGGTGTAGTTTCCAAAATAGTGTGCCATGTGTTATTTTTTTTATTTTATTTTTTGCTGTTCTAACACTATAGGGGCTTCATAAATGCAAGATACCCCCCCCCCCCCAAAAAAAAATAAATAAATAAATAAACAATTTCAGCAAAATTTGCATTCCAAAAGCCAAATGTGAATCCTTCTCTTCTATTCTGAGCATTGTAGTGTGCCTGCAGTGCACTTGACGTCCACACATGGGGTATTTCCATACTCATAAAAAATGGGGTTACAAATTTTGTGAGGAGCATTTTCTCCTATTACCCCTTGTAAAAATTTTAAATATGGGAGAAAAAACTGCATTTTAGTGGAAATTATTTTAGAAAACTTAAAAACAAAAAGTTGTCAAACACCTGTGGGGTGTTAAGGCTCACTCGACCCCCTTGTTACGTTCCTTGAGGGGTGTAGTTTCCCAAATAGTATGCCATGTGTGTTTTTTTTTGCTTTTCTGGCACCATAGGGGCTTCCTAATGTGACATGCCCCCCAAAAACCATTTCAGAAAAACTCACTCTCCAAAATCCCATTGTCGCTCCTTCCCTTCTGAGACCTCTGGTGCACTCGCATAGCACTTTACATAGACATATGAGGTATTTCCTTACTCAAGAGAAATTGGGTTACAAATTTTTTTGGGGGGCGGGGGGGGATTTCTCTCCTTTTATCCCTTGTAAAAAAAAAAAAAAAAAAAAAAAAATGGCTCTACAAGAACATGCGAGTGTAAAAAATGAAGATTTTGAATTTTCTCCTTCACTTTGCTGCTATTCCTGTGAAACACTGAATGGCATTTTGTATACTTTGAGGGGTGCAGTTTTTCTAATGGGGTCTTCAAAAAGTAAAAACATGTTGCCTTTATGATGTAAACCTAAAGTAGACATATTGTATATGTGAATCAATATATCATTTATTTGGGATGTCTATTTTCCTTATAAGCAGAGAGTTTCAAAGTAAAAAAAATGCAAAATTTTCTAACTTTTCATCAAATTTTGGAAGTATCACTGAAAATTTACCACTAACATAAAGTAGAATATGTCATGAAAAAATAATCTCGAAATCAGAAAAAAAGCATCCCAGAGTTATTAACCCCTTAAGGACCAAGGGCGTACAGGTACGCCTTTGCTTCCTGGTACTTAAGGACCAAGGGCGTACCTGTACGCCCGTGGGAATTTCGGTCCCCACCGCGTGCAGGGCAGGGACCGGGCCGGGGTGACTGCTGATATCTATCAGCAGGCACCCCGCGCAAATGCCCAGAGGGGTCATTAGACCCCCCCCCCATGTCGGCGATCGGCGCAAATCGCAAGTGAATTCACACTTGCGATTTGCGCCGATTCCGGGTCATTCCGGGTCTATGGTGACCCGGTGACCCGTAAAATAAAGTGGATCGTGGATGTCCTAGACACCCACGATCCCCCTGTAGCGATAGGAGTGAGGTGGCAGAGGTGCCACCCCTCCTATCTCTGCTATTGGTGGTCTAGACGTGACCACCAATAGCAGATCGGGGGCGGAGGGGTTTACTTTCGGTTTCCCCGTTCTGACCACCCACAATAGGCAGGGCAGGACGGGGAAACCGACCGGGACCGGCGCCGAAGATCCACTTACCCATCGGCGACGGCAGCGGGCGACGATCAGCGGCGGCAACGGGCGACGATCGGCGGAAGAAGAGGACGTCGACGCAGCTTCCTGGATCCGACTGAAGCCGGTGAGTTACTTAGCAACATCTGGAGGGCTACAGTCTGAGACCACTATAGTGGTCTCTAAACTGTAATCCTCCAGATGTTACAAAACTACAACTCCCAGCATGCCCAGAGAGCTGTTTAGGCTTGCTGGGAGTTGCAGTTTTGCAACAGCTGGAGGTCTACAGTTTGAGACCACTGCAAAGTGATCTCTATACTGTGCACCTCCAGATCTTGCAAAACTACAACTCCTAGCATGCCCACACAGCAGTTTGCTGTCTGGGCATGCAGGGAGTTGTAGTTTTGCAACATCTGGAGGTCCACAGTTTGGAGACCACTGTGCAGTGGTCTCTAAACTATAGCTCTCCAGATGTTGCAAAACTGCAACTCCCAGCAAACCTAAACAGCAAACAGCTGTCTCTGCATGCTGGGAGTTGTAGTTGCGATCCCTCCAGCTGCTGCATAGCTACATCTCCCAGCATGCCTTTCGGCAATCAGTACATGCTGGGAGTTGAAGTTTTGCAACAGCTGGAGGCACACTGGTTGGAAAATACTGAGTTAGGTAACAGAACCTAACTGAAGGTTTTCCAACCAGTGTGCCACCAGCTGTTGCAAAAGTACAACTCCCAGCATGCACAGTCTGTCATTACATGCTGGGAGTTGTAGTTTTGAAACAGCTGGAGGTTTGCCCACCCATGTGAACGTACAGGGTACGTTCACACTGGCGGGTTTACAGTAAGTTTTCTGCTTCAAGTTTGAGCTGCGGCAAATTTTTTGCCGCAGCGCAAACTCCTAGTGGTAAATTCACTTTAAACCTCCGCCAGTGTGAACGTATCCTAAAAACACTACACTACCACATAATAAAGAGTAAAACACTACATATACACCCCCTTACACTGTCCCCCCAATAAAAATAAAAAACTTATTGTACGGCAGTGTTTCCAAAACAGAGCCTCCAGCTGTTGCAAAACAATAACTCACAGCATTTCCAGACAGCCACTGACTGTCCAGGCATGCTGGGAGTTTAGCAACAACTGGAGGCACCCTGTTTGGGAATCACTGGTGTAGAATACCCCTATGTCCACCCCTATGCAATCCCTAATTTAGTCCTTAAATGCGCATGGCACTCTCTCACTTCAGAGCCCTGTCGTATTTCAAGGAAACAGTTTAGTGCCACATATGGGGTATCTCCGTACTCGGGAGAAATTGCACTACTAATTTTGGGGGCTTTTTTTCCTTTTACCCCTTATGAAAAAGAAAAGTTGGGGTCTACACCAGCCTGTTAGTGTAAAAAAAATATTTTTTTACACTAACATGCTGGTGTTGTCCTTTACTTTTTATTTTCACGGGAGGTAAAAGGAAAAAAAGACCCCCAAAATTTGTAACGCAATTTCTCCTTAGTACGGAAATACCCCATATGTGGGCGTAAAATGCTCTGCGGAAGCACAACAAGGCTCAGGAGTGAGAGCGCACCATGTACATTTGAGGCCTAAACTGGTGATTTGCACAGGGGTGGCTGATTTTACAGCGGTTCTGACATAAACCCCCAAAAAATAAATACCCACGTGACCCCATTTTGGAAACGACACCCCTCACAGAACGTAACAAGTGGTATAGTGAGCCTGAACACCCCACATGTGTTTGACAAATTTTCATTAAAGTTGGATGGGAAAATGAAAACATTTTTCCACTAAAATGCTGGTGTCACCCTAAATTTTTCATTTTCACAAGGGAAAATAAAAAAAAAAGCCCCCCAAAATTTGTAACCCAATTTCTTCTGAGTAAGAACATACCCCATATGTGGATGTAAAGTGCTCTATGGGTGCACTACAATGCTCAGAAGAGAAGGAGCGCCATTGGGATTTTGAAGAGAAAATTTGTCCGGAATTGAAGGTCACCTGTGTTTACAAAGCCCCCATGGTACCAGAACAATGGACACCCCCCCATATGTGACCCCATTTTGGAAACTACACCCCTCATGTAATGTAATAAGGGGTACAGTGAGCATTTACGCCCCACAGGTGTCTGACAGATTTTTGGAACAGTGATCCGTGAAAATGAAAAATTTAATTTTCCATTTGCACAGCCCACTGTTCCAAAGATCTGTCAAACGCCAGTGGGGTGTAAATGCTCACTGCACCCCTTATTAAATTCTGTGAGGGGTGTAGTTTCCAAAATAGGGTCACATGTGGGGGGGGGGGGGTCCACTGTTCTGGCACCACAGGGGGCTTTGTAAATGCACATGGCCCCTGACTACCATTCCAAATGAATTCTCTTTCCAAAAGCTCAATGGGGGGTATTTTCTGCTATTAACCCTTCCAAAAATGTGAAATTTGGGGGGAAACACATTTTAGTGCAAAAGTTGTGAAACCCCTGTGGGGTATTAAGGCTCACTTTATTCCTTGTTACGTTCCTCAAGGGGTCTAGTTTCCAAAATGGTATGCCTTGTGTTGTTTTTTTTTTTTTTTTGCTGTTCTGGCACCATAGGGGCTTCCTAAATGCGACATGCCCCCGAGCAAAATTTGCTCTCAAAAAGCCAAATATCCCTCCTTCTCTTCTGAGCATTGTAGTTCGCCCGTAGTGCACTTCAGGCCAACTTATGGGGTACCTCCATACTCAGAGTATGGGGTTACAAATTTTGGGGGGTATTTTCTGCTATTAACCCTTGCAAAAATGTGAAATTTGGGGGGAAACACACATTTTAGTGAAAAATTTTTTTTTTACATATGCAAAAGTCATGAAACACCTGTGGGGTATTAAGGCTCACTTTATTCCTTGTTACGTTCCCCAAGGGGTCTAGTTTCCAAAGTGGTATGCCATGTGTTTTTTTTTTTTTTTTTTTTTTGCTGTTCTGGCACCATAGGGGCTTCCTAAATGCAACATGCCCCCCAAAAACCATTTCTGAAAAACGTACTCTCCAGAATCCCTTTGTCGTTCCTTCGCTTCTGAGCCCTCTACTGCGCCCGCCGAACAATTTACATAGACATATGAGGTATGTCCTTACTCGAGATAAATTGGGCTACAAATATAAGTATACATTTTTTTGAATATCCATTTTCCTTACAAGCAGAAAGCTTCAAAGTTAGAAAAATGCTAAATTTTCACATTTTTCATCAAATTTGGGGATTTTTCACCAAGAAAGGATGCAAGTTACCACAAAATTTTACCACTAAGTTAAAGTAGAATATGTCACGAAAAAACAATCTCGGAATCAGAATGATAACTAAAAGCATCCCAGAGTTATTAATGTTTAAAGTGACAGTGGTCAGATGTGCAAAAAACGCTCTGGTCCTAAGGTGTAAAATGGCCTGGTCCTTAAGGGGTTAATGCTTAAAGTGACAGTGGTCAGAATTGCAAAAAAAAGGGCTCAGTCCTTAAGGGGGAAATTGGGCTGAGTCCCTAAGGGGTTAAGTACTTTTTTTTTCTATTTTTTAGCTATTTCAAAAAATGTCAATATGTAAATTTACCATCTTTTAATTGAAATGTAACCTCTGCATACAGAGCCAATTCCAGACGGGCTAATGGAGGAAGCTTGTGACTGGAATGTTGAGGTCATGTCGATGAAGAACTCTGCTCAAGCTGTGATGTCCGAACTGAAAACAGATGATTCTGGCAAAACACAAACTGTAGGCTTGAATTCCTTACCAGAACTGGATAAAAGCAAGAAAAATACTAAAACTACTCAACCTAAGCAAAAGAAAGTTCCCAGAAAGAAGTCTACAGAAAAAGAAAATCCACAGGATTGGATGCATGTAGAAACATCTAACTTGCCCAACAAAGCAGCTGATACCATTAAACTTAAGAAGACAGTACAAAGTGTGGAGAGCGACGGCAACATCCAACAGGGACTAGATAATTCCCTTCCTAAAATCCCAAGTTTATCTTCTTTTAAACGTCCTGTGGTTTGCACATCATCTTTTGCTGAGCTTGTTGAAGATTATGAACAGTTTATTAAGGAAGGCTTAGAGAAACATGTAGAAATCATCCGAGTATACTCAGACACAGGGAGTCACGCAGAGAGGCTTGCTTCTGAAAACCTGGACAAACAGAACAGCTCTGTTGACATGCCTTCTGATGCTGGAGACACTTCGGAACCATGTAACCGGAGTTTGAATTCTAGTGATGAAAGATATAGCTCATCCAGCTCCTTATCAGAGAGTGATGACAATAGTGAGGAGTCCAGGCACTCACCGGAGGAGCTGAAGACCAAGAAGCAGTCAAGCTCTTATCCCGATCTCTCGACCAAAAGGACAGATGATGCCGATGTTGGCCAGTTGAATGTGGAAGACTTTCCAGCATCTTCTGATGTGCAGCAGGCAAGCTTGGTCAAGGCAAACTGTTATGTTGGAAAAGACGTGATCATCAGTAATTCCAAAAAGCTTAGGAAACGGGGGAAAAAAGTAACCCAACTGTCCAGAAGAGAACTATGTCAGGAAACTCAGGATGACATGTATCAGCTGGACTATGCGAACGCCAGTGCGTTTCCTTATGGTACCATGAGCTATAATGATTACTGGCGATCATATTATCAGGCCTGGCAGAACTACCACTCCGCTGTCTCCAGCTCTTACTACAGAAATGTTTACAAGTGCTCCAACTGGATGTCCGCGTACCACATGCACTCCGTTTACCTCCACGAGATGCTGAAGCCTTGATGCCTCATTTCAATCACAGGAAACCTTCTCTCTAAAGTTTATTATTAATCATTCGCTAAAACTCTTTACCAGTCGTTTAGTTTTGTTTTGCATTCTACCAAAGCAAGTCATGTTGCTACTGGTGTATTTCTTTAAGACACAATGTCCTGTGCATGATCTGAAAAGTTACTTGCTTATAGCAGAATCTAATATTATTATTCTTACTATTCTATAGCTGATAAAAACATTCACGTTCTGTTATGTACTAAAGAAGAACTGCCAGTTCTATAAAGAGTGCCTTTTTCAAACACTAAAGTAGCACTAAACCTAAAAGGTTATAAATATTATAGAGGACTGTGTTGCCCTTTTGACATTTCTGTTATTTCCCAGGAAGTGTATGAACAAATTGACAACTGAATGTTACCTTTCCCCTTCTACGTTCACACGCGCAGATTTACAGCGTATTTTACGCTGCATATCCGCTGGTGAAGGCCCGCTCTATGCTGGCTTTACATGTGCCTGCTCGTAGCGGCAATACGCCGCTACCAGCAGACACACTGCGATGTGGGAGTCGCAGTGTACTCTCACATCGCAAGAGCTCTCTGCCTCGCTCAGAGCAGGGAGAGCGGCCACGATGTGCGAGTACGCTGCACACATCGCTGCACTGTGTCTGCTCGTAGCGGCGTATTGCCACTACCAGCAGGCACATATAAAGCCAGCATATAGCGGGGCCTTCCCCAACGGATCCGCAGCTAAATACGTTACGAAAATCCGCATGTTTGCACGTACCCTTAAAGAGGTGGTCCTGCTCATGAAACCTTTTTCAAAGTAATGCTTGTCTGCTTGATTCAACCACCATACACATAAGATAGTCATCTGACATTAAAGGAGTTATCCAGGAAAAAACTTCGATATATATATATATATATATATATATATATATTATATGTGTGTGTGTGTGTGTGTGTATATATATATATATATATATATATATATATATATATATATATATATATATATATATAGTTTGTTTTTGTTTTTTTGTATTATCAACTGGCTCCAGAAAGTTAAACAGATTTGTAAATTACTTCTATTCAAAAAATCTTAATCCTTTCAGTACTTATTAGCTGCTGAAGTTGAGATGTCAGCAGAGAGCACTGTTGTCAGACAGAAGAGAACAACTCAATTTCAGCAGCTGATAATTATTGGAAGGATTAAGATTTTTTTAATAGAAGTAATTTACAAATCTGTTTAACTTATTGGAGCCAGTTGATTATAAATAATAAAAAAAACTTTTTTTTTTCCTGGAATACCCCTTTAATGTAATGTGTATTGCTCTGTTTGTCATACATTTCCAGGACAAATACAAGAGGAATGGAACTATAAGGAGTTCATGTTCCAAAACTGATTGTATAAATTGAATATCTTTTTATGATACAAAGTATTTTGTCAAGGAATTTGGGGGAAATTTATCAAAACCTGTGCAGAGGAAAAGTTGCTGAGTTGCCCATAGCAACCAATCAGATCTCTTCTTTCATTTTGCAGAGGCCTTGTCAAAAATGAAAGAAGTGATCTGATTGGTTGCTATGGGCAACTCAGTAACTTTTCCTCTGGACAGGTTTTGATAAATCTCCCCCTTTATGTTTTTTATTAGGAATCCTCATTGTTTACTTTTCACAGTTAAGTCTACTCCTGCTTGTAAATAATGAATGTTCCTATGTAATGACTGCTAAGAGAGATCTGAATATTCCTAATTAATTAATGCAGATTTGGGTAAAAACAAAATTTAGGTTTAGTTACCCTAAGGTAACCGAAATGACCTTGCCTTCTGATACCTATCCAGTGATGGAGTAGACCAGGTCTACAATGGGTATACATTTTTGGAGTAGTTTGCACTTAGTAGTTTAACCTGTTAGAGCCTTATAACAGAAGCATATATTGTTCTAAACACCATGTTCATCTTACATTCCTCAAATATATCTATATACAACGTAAAGCTACTTTTGACATGCTGACTACACGTGTCAACACTAGGCCTTACCCCCGAGACCCTCTGCAATCGCTAGTTAGAAGCCTAGGGAGTGAGTGGCAGCATGCATATGGATTTGTATACAGATCTTCCAATGCCGCCTCTTGCTTTATAGGCTTATATTTAGTGATTGCAGTGGGTCTCAGAAGTGAGACCCGATGCGATCAAAACTTTTGACATGTGTGAGCAGCACGTCAAAAGGAGTACTTTGCCCCTAGACATCTTATCCCTTATCCAAAGGATAAGGAATTAGATGTCTGATCACGGGGTGTCCGGACGATGGGACACCCCCTCCATTCAGGCCTATTGGAGGGGGTGTGACGGCTGTTATCAAAGCCGGCCGGGGTGCTGGGCTGGAGATTGCAGGGGGTCCTGCAGCTGCATTTTTGACAGAAACATAATGTATACTTGTAATGGTTATTGATGCTCTTATTAAAGTTAACATTCATCTTTTTTTGTTTATAAATGTATATAGTTACGGAACATGCCAATAATGTAAGCCATCAATAAACTTGATTTCTATGTTATTTATGCCCTAATTTTTTTTATTTATTTTTTATCCTGCCCATGAATGTATTGAAGAAAGTGAGTCTATGGGTACAAGTAATAAGAAGTCTGAATTTAAAGGACCCCTATAATTTTTGACAATTTTGTATAAGTCTTAAGTTTTGTGTAAGTGCTGTACTCTTTGTTGTTGAAAATTGTCAAACGGTAGCCTGAATGTGTTTTGGCTGTACTAAGTGACACAGGTTACAATTTTTGTTACTATAGTTTACTTGTATACTTGTGTGCTGGTATAAATGTGCTAGAGATAGGTGCATGCAGGCAATGTCTGTATTAGTAAATACCCCATGAAATAAGTATTCTGGCACATTTATATATTTATTTATCTTTAAAAGGACAGGCATGCCTCCCACCCAATCATTCACAGCCTTCCCTGCATGGTTTTCAGATCTGTTTGTGCTGATGTCACAGGAGGGAGGGCAGTAGGTTTGCCTGCAGCAGGAAGAGAGGTCAATGAGGAGAGAAGATTCCTTGACTCAGAAGTGCTGTGTAACACCCCAATGACTCCATGTACTATACTTACATACAGCAAAGGCAGCAAATAAAGTTTAAGGTCCAAAAACTCAGACCCACATATCAGTTAGGCTACTTTCACACTGCCGTCTGTGCCCAGCAGTGTGACGGCCGTTAGAAGATACCAGGAGAAAAATTAGTGTTTGCGCCATCTTTTTCTCCTGCTATCCTCCAGCGGAATAACGGCAGCATTAACGGACGACAGAGAATCCCATTCAAGTGAATGGGATCATCTGTGCCCATTATGCCTCCTGTTAGGCTCCGTTACAAAAACGGACGTTAAGGGCGGTCAAAGAAAAAGCCCCTAATGTTCGTTTATAACGGAGCCATTCACATAGTGTGAAAGTAACCATGCATGTATGGAATGGATATTACATGACTTACATCACTTTGCAAAAGCTCTTGACAGATTTCCTTTAATGTATTCCTATCCTACTGTATGTATATAATCAGGAATAAGGCTATGGCTCACAATCTTACCTTCATCCACTTTTATCCAGGGGTCTCAAACTGGTGGCACTCCAGATGTTGCAAAACTCCCGTAAGCTGCAGCAAATGGCTGTCTGGGAAAGTCCAGGCTTGCTGGGAGTTTAACTTTTGCTACATCTGCAGGGCCACCAGTTTGAGACCCCTGGTGAAAAGTGGATGAAGGTAAGATTGTGACTTTTCACAGTAATGCAGGTCTAAAACTACTTGGCACATCAATGATTTTGGGGCAGTAACTGTAAAGGCTGTGTGCACCAATTTATTTATTCTTTAATCATAGAGGGGCATTTACTAATCTTTTACTATGTAGTCTGGTTTTTACCCTGTTTTTTTCTACTTCATTTTTGACTGTGCGACAAATTTACTAAATTGTTGCACGGTGTTAATAAATTTGGCACACATAGGCAAAAGTGGGAAATTTACTTCATGTAGTAGAAAAAATAGTCTGTTCCTTTTTCCTGCTGTCTGAATAGGTTTGGCTGCTGGTTTCCTTCTGGATCTTTTGTTTTTGATTTTTTTTTTAGCTTTTTCACCATATCTAAATAATTCACTAACTAAATTGTAGTCATGGCTCAGAATAGTGGTAAACGACGTTTAGTGTGTGTGTGTGTGTGTGTGTGTGTTTTACATTTTTTTTAACACAGTTTTTTTCTCCCTAAATGTACTTACACTTTTTTTTTTTTTTTTTTTTATACTTCTTCTACAGATCCGTGTATCCTGTGGACTCCTTCGGATTCGGTGGACTACTTCGACATCCAGCGTTTTTCTTTGCTTGATGTTAATAAAATGGTTAACGAGGGCTTGTGGGGGAGTGTTTTTTTGTTATAAAATTTTTTTTAAACCTGTTGTGTTTTTTTTTTTTTTTTTTACTTTACTAGACAGGCTTAGTAGTGGAAGCTGTCTTATAGACGGAGTCCATTACTAAGCCGGGCTTAGCGTTAGCCACAAAAACAGCTAGCGCTAACCCCCAATTATTACCCGGGTACCCAACACCACAGGGGTGCCGGGAAGAGCCGGTACCAACAGGCCCGGAGTGTCAAAAATGGCGCTCCTGGGCCTAGGCGGTAACAGGCTGGTGTTATTTAGGCTGGCGAGGGCCAGTAACAATGGTCCTCGCCCACCCTGGTAACATCAGGCTGTTACTGTTTGGTTGGTGTTTGGCTGAGAATAAAAATAGGGGGGACCCTATGTGGTTTTTTTTTTTTAAAAATATTTAATTATTTATTTAAAAAAAAAAAAAAGCCGCATTGGGTCCCCCCTATTTTCATTCTCAGCCAAATACCAACCAAACAGTAACAGCCTGACGTTACCAGGGTGGGCGAAGACCATTATTACTGGCCCTCCCCAGCCTAAATAACGCCAGCCTGTTACTGCCTAGGCCCAGGAGCGCCATTTTTGACGCTCCAGGCCTGTTGGTACCGGTTCTTCCCGGCACCCCTGTGTCGTTGGGTACCGGGGTAATAATAGGGGGTTAGCGCTAGCTGTTTTGTGGCTACCGCTAAGCCCAGCTTAGTAATGGACTCCATCTATAAGACAGCTTCCACTACTAAGCCTGTCTAGAAAAGTAAGGAAAAAACACAACAGGTTTAAAAAAAATTTTATTACAAAAAACACTCCCCCCACAAGCCCTCGTTAACCATTTTATTAAATTCAAACAAAGAAAAACGCTGGTCATCGAAGTAGTCTACCGAATCCGAAGGAGTCCACAGGATACACGGATCTGAAATGAGAGAAAAAAAAAAAATGGGTTAGTACATTTATCACCTGCTCACACATCTCCCGCCCCACACAACTACAACTGCCAGCATGCCCTTACAGTAAGGACATGCTGGGAGTTGTAGTTGTGTGGTGCAGGAGATGTGTGGGCAAGTGACAAGCTTGTCCCCTGCCCCCAGCTGCAGGACTACAACTCCCAGCATGCCCTTACAGTAAGGTGGGGCGGAGGCCGGGCACAGTGTTTTCCAACCTGGGACTTGTAGTTTTGCAACATCTGGAGGCACCCTGGTTGGGAAACACTGTTTTAGGCCAGTGTTTCCCAACCAGGGTGCCCCCAGATGTTGCAAAACTACAACTCCCAGCATGCCTGGACAGCCAAAGGCTGTCTAGGCATGCTGGGAGTTGTAGTCTTGCAACATCTGGAGGCACCCTGGTTGGGAAGCTTGGGCAACTTACCGGCTTCCGTAGGATCCAGCGCTGCACGACACTGCCGCCCGAAGATCTCCGTCAGCGATCGTCGCTGGAGCCTCGGAAGGGTAAGTGAACGTCTTGGCCGGTCCCCTTCAGCTGTTTAGTTTTGCAACAGCTGGAGGACTACAGTTTACAGACCACAAACCAGTTGTCTGCAAATTGTGGCCCTCCAGCTGTTGCAAAACTACAACACCCAGCATGCCCTGACAGCCAAAGCCTTTGGCTCTCAGGGCAGGAGCCCGGGCTGAGATTACAGTGCAGCCGCCCGGGCTCCTCATACGGCCTCCCCGCTACCCCCCCCCCCCCCTTGTCTCCCGCCCACGCCGCTCAGCTCCCGCTGCTACAAGACTACAACTCCCAGCGTGTCCTCACTGTAAGGGCATGCTGGGACTTGTAGTCTTGCAACAGCAGACAGATGGAAGTTGTGTGGTGCTGGCAGGTAAGAGGGGTGGTATATAAATCACTGCAGTGTCCTAGTAGCGCAGTGAGGGTAGTGGGGAGAAAGTATGTCGGAGCCCGGGCGGCAGTAGCTTTTCCTGCTCCATGTTGGAGCTGGAGTAAATTTAGTCATTTTTTATGGCCGTTGCGGCAGTTTATTGCGCAACTGCGACTGTCTCAGTTAATAAATTTCTGACCACTGCAAGTAAAAAATGAAAACTTGCGTAAATTAAGCGGGAAAAAAAATTGACATTCTAGCTCTTGCTAGAGAAAGTCGCACAAAAAATAGGGTAGGCGCAATTGAGACAATTTTGCACCAAAAATAGTCAGAAAAAAATGACTAAACCCCTTAGTAAATGCCCCTCATAGTGCCTATGTGCATCAATTTCCAGAAGCTACCACGTATGTATTCTAATACTAAAGTCATGTATTACTGTCCACACACAACATAACATATATCTATGGAAACTTCTCAACTGCCTTTTCTCGCTCACATCTCTGCTTTTTACTGCTATATCAGTGTGAGGTGAAATGTGGATAAACAGACAAGGGAATGCGCACTATATGCAGATATGTCAGAGAAAACAGGTCTTAAAGGAAACTATATGTTATTGTAGGAAGCTATATTGTTATTTCTTTCCTCTTAAAGGGGTATTCTGGCTTTATACAGCTTATCTCCTATCAAAAAGATGGATAAGATGTTTGAGCGGTGCAGCCCCTGGCATTCTGTGCCGGGCGCTGCCTCAGAGACGAGGACGTGACGCCATTGCCACACCCCCTAATAATGTCACACCGTGCCCCCTCCTATAGACATGAATGGAGGGGGCATGGTGTGATGTCACTAGAGGGCATGGCCATGGCATCACGTCCTCGTCTCTGAGGCAGCGCACAGCGCAGAATGCCAGGGGCTGCACCGAGATTGCAGGGGGTCCCCAGCGTTCATACATCTTATCCCCTATCCTTTAGATAGTGGATAAGATGTATACTGCAGGGAGCACTAAGGTAAGACATCCTGGTTTCTGAATGAATGAACTAATTGTATGAAATACTTTCGTCTTTACATAGTTGAATGTGCTGACAACAAAATCACACAAAAATTATCAATGGAAATCAAATTTATCAACCCATGGAGGTCTGGATATGGAGTCACATTCAAAATCAAAGTGGGAAACCACACTACAGGCTGATCCAACTTTGATGTAATGTCCTTAAAGGGGTATGCCCGTGGAAAACTTTTTTTTTTTAAATCAACTGGTGCCAGAAAGTGAAACAGATTTGTAAATTACTTCTATTAAAAAATCTTAATCTTTCCAATACATTTTATGGGCTGTATACTACAGAGGAAATGCTTTTCTTTTTGGATTTCTCTGATGTCACGACCACAGTGCTCTCTTCTGACCTCTGCTGTCCATTTTAGGAACTGTCCAGAGCAGCATATGTTTGCTATGGGGATTTTCTCCTGCTCTGTACAGTTCCAAAAATGGACAGCAGAGGTCAGCAGAGAGCACTGTGGTCGTGACATCAGAGAAATCCAAAAAGAAAAGCATTTCTTCTGTAGCATACAGGCCATAAAAGGTACTGGAAGGATTAAGATTTTTTTAATAGAAGTAATTTACAAATCTGTTTAACTTTCTGGCATTAGTTGATTAAAAAAATAATATATAAAATAAAAAGTTTTCTATAGGAGTACCCCTTTATAACAAGTCAAAATGAGGCTCAGTAGTGTATGTGGCCTCCACATGCCTGTATGACCTCCCTACAATGCCTGGGCATGCTCCTGATGAGGTGGCGGAGGGTTTCCTGAGGGATGTCCTCCCAAACCTGGACTAAAGCATCCAGTCTGTGGTGCAGCATGACATTGGTGGATGGAACGAGACATGATGTCCCAGATGTGCTCAATCGGATTCAGGTCTGGGGAATGGGCGGGCCAGTCCATAGCATCAATGCCTTCCTCTTGCAGGAACTGCTGACACACTCCAGCCACATGAGGTCTAGCATTGTCTTGCATTAGGAGCAACCCAGGGCCAACCGCACCAGGATATGGTCTCACAAGGGGTCTGAGGCTCTCATCTCGGTACCTAATGGCAGTCAGGCTACCTCTGGCAAGCACATGGAGGGCTGTGCGGCCCCCCCAAAGAAATGCCACCCCACACCAAACCGGTAATGCTGGAGGATGTTGCAGGCAGCAGAACATTCTCCACAGGGTCTCCAGACTCTATCGCGTCTGTCACGTGTTCATTGTGAACCTGCTTTCATCTGTGAAGAGCACAGGGCGCCAGTGGTGAATTTGCCAATCTTGGTGTTCTCTGCCAAATGCCAAATGTCGTGCACAGTGTTGGGCTGTGAACACAACCCCAACCTGTGGACTTCGGGCCCTCATACCACCCTCATGGAGTCTGTTTCGGACCGTTTGAGTGGACACATGCACATTTGTGGCCTGCTGGAGGTCATTTTGCAGGACTCCAGCAGTGCTCCTCCTGCTCCTCCTTGCACAAAGGCGGAGGTAGCAGTCCTGCTGCTGGGTTGTTGCCCTCCTACAGCCTCCTCCACATCTCCTGATGTACTGGCCTGTCTCCTGGTAGGGTTTCCATGCTCTGGACACTACACTGACAGACACAGCAAACCTTCTCCCACAGCTCGCATTGATGTGCCATCCTGGATGCGCTACACTACCTGAGCCACTTGTGTGGGTTGTAGAATCCGTCTCATGCTACCTCTAGAGTGAAAGCACTGCCAGCATTCAAAAGTGACCAAAACATCAGCCAGGAAGCATAGGAACGGAGAAGTGGTCTGTAGTCACCACCTGCAGAACCACTCCTTTATTGGGGGGTGTCTTGCTAATTGCCTATAATTTCCATATGTTGTCTGTTCCATTTGCACAACAGCATGTGAAATTGATTGTCAATCATGTTGCTTCCTGAATGGACAGTGTGATTTCACAGAAGTGTGATTGACATGGAGTTACATTGTGTTGTTTAAGTGTTCCCGGAATACCCCTTTAACCTTCATTTATAAAGCTCTCTCTGTTTGAATATAAAGTGCACTGTATTAGTCAAGACCAGTGGGGCAGGCACAAGCCACCAGGGACCACCCCAATGACTTGAGGACATGTTTCCTTTTAATAGTAAGAAAGCAATTCTTAAATTGGTTAAAACACAGTAACACAGTGTAACTTAACCCTCTCTGCATAAATAGTATGGCTATAAAAAGACTGCTGTCCATCAAGTTCAACCAATGGCTGGCAGAAGATACATCTCTATGAACTAGATATAGTTTCAGAAGAAAAATAATAAAAATGAGTAGTGGCAGCAATAATATTGTTGTGTGTGTGTTTGGTAAAATAGGATACCCCATTGGTAATGTCAGTGAGGTAAACATTGTTCTTACGGATGGCTTTATTTCCAAAGCTCTATTTTAGTCTCTGTTTGATCATGTGACGTACACTTAGACTCTCCAAAATCAGACAGGAAGAATTTTTCTTCGTGGGCCGGAAGTCAGTGAATTTTAATGAGCTGCTCAATGTGAGTCCTATAGGAAGGCATAGAGATGGACAAGAAAGGAGCTCATAATTAAGAAATGCTTGTAAATAATGTAACGTTACAACTATTTACCTCACATTACCAACAGGCTAAAAAAAAAAAAATTGTGTGCTTCAAATAAAAGTCAGGAGTTATATGATTGCATTAGCTCTACCATTAACACAAATACTACAACTAAGATCAGAATTTACCTGTATTTGAATTTCGAGTAGCCGCGACATTTGGTAGCCTGTTCTCAAACCAAAGCCATAATTTGGACAGGCGCATTGTACATGTGTGTTTAAACATCTGCATACCAGATCTCACTCCATGATCTCCTATGTCTGTACTAAACTGCACTTACAGCATCATAAGGATCTATTATAGAGCCATAGAGTTTAAAGGGTTACTCCGCTTCCCAGCGTCCGGAACATTGAGTTCCTTAACGCTGTGTGCAGGCTTCCGTGTTCACGGCCGCCCCCTCATGACGTCACGCCCTGTCATGTGATGGCACGTCCCGCCCCCTCAATGCAAGTCTATGGGAGGGGGCGTGATGGCTGTCGTGCACCCTTCCCATAGACTTTCATTGAGGGGGCGGGACGTCATGAGGGGGCGGCCGTGAACACAGAAGCCCGCACATAGCGTTAAGGAACTCATTGTTCCGGACGCTGGGGAGCGGAGTAACCCTTTAAAGGGGTACTCCGCCCCTAGACATCTTATCCCCTATCCAAAGGATAAGGGGTAAGATGTCAGATCGCGGGGGTCCCGCCAACTGTTGAGGCTTCCGGAAACGCTGGAGGTTTCGGCTCCCGACCACGGTGACGTGAGATTGTGACGTCACGACTCCGCGCCCGTGTGATGTCACGCCTCAATACAAGTCTATGGGACAGCCGTCACGCCCCCTATCATAGACTTGCATTGAGGGGGCGGGGCGTGACGTCACACGGGGCGGAGTCGTGACGTCACGATCTAACGTCACCGTGGTCGGGAGGCGTTAGGATGAGAACCTCTAGCTCTGCCGGAAGCCGCAGCAGGTGGCTCCTGCAGCCAAGATCTCGGGGGTCCCCAGCGACGGGTCCCCTGCGATCTGATATCTTATTCCCTATCCTTTTGATAGGGGATAAGATGTCTAAGGGCGGAGTACCCCTTTAAATGTTACATTTGGCATATGGACTGATAAAGGGGTTTTCCAGTCAGAATATATTGAAGGTTTATACTTGGGATAGGTAATCAATGTCAGATTGGCAGGGTGCTGACAGATCAGCTGTGAGCCCAAACCACAGCTCCAAAAGCAGACAGCGCCATTTTCTTTATAGTGGCCATGCTGGGTATTGCATCTTACCTTCATTTCCCTTAAAGGGGCACTCCGCTGCTCAGCGTTTGGAACAAACTGTTCCGAACGCTGGAGCCAGCGCCGGCAGCTCGTGACGTCATAGCCTCGCCCCCTCATGACGTCACACCCCACTCCCTCAATGCAAGTCTATGGAACAGTCTGTTCCAAACGTTGTGCAGCGGAGTACCCCTTTAAATTGAAGCAGAGTTGCAGTAACCCAGCACAACCACTACACAATGAACACAGCTGTTTGCTTCTGACTTCATTCACTGTGTATGTGTTCCAGCTGTGGCTTAGCCAAACAACTCATTGGTGGTGGTGGTGGGGGGGGTCTGATCTGATATCGATGATCTATCCTGAGGCTAGGCCATCAATATGTTATGGCCAGAAATCCCATTTCTCATGGGTTCAATCTACCCCTATAAAAAAACATTCAAATAACTTTGGCCTTACCTGTAATTTTACAAATGAACACTCCGAATGTGTACGGTCCATTTGTGGCACATAATGAGTTTAATCCAGATTGGATACATTAGTTACAGCAGTGGCACAAGACAAATTACTGCAAATTATATACAATTTAACATATGCACTACATCTCAAAAGAAGACAACAGGATTTTAGCTGCAAGAAAGAAATGTGATTTTTTTTTTTCTTATTCCCCATCCGTTGGCTTTCTTCCTCCGGAGAAGATCCAGCACATGGTCCTCTTCTCAATCCTTATACAGTACGTCTTGTATTGGTACATATTGATTGCCTGGTAATTGCTTTGCTCACTGGTAATGCTAAAAGGTAAAGCAATCGAGAGAACAGATTTCTGCAATCAAAGACAACAAAGAGAATGGGCTCTGCCATATGTTAAAAAAACACACAGATGCTCCTGTCAGGAAATGAAAAGCTTGGAAAAGACATAGAACAATTACACGGAAACATTGAAAACAATTCTATCTCTTACACAGCTAGGTCACTTTTTCTAGGGCCTATTTTAGGCCAAACCTACACGTATGTATCCACAAAAATATTTGTTGGGAATGACTGCTCTTCGTTCTGTGGGGTATGGTATCACCTCCAAGAGACTAAGGAGACTGGCAGTGAACTTGTTCATAAACTGCAGATGTATCTCAAAAGGTCAGTGTCCCATGCGTTATTCTGTCACATTCCAAGGTGGGACACGTAGTTGTGTAGTTGTGATGGTCTTTATTGTTGATTTTGTTTGTTTTTGCTTGTCAGGAAAGTCCAGTCAAATGTCTTTGGCTCTCAGTGTCTTTTTCGCTGCTGGAGAAGTTACACATCAAGAAAAAGGAATGCTTCTTGTGCAAATTGTATCTCATAACTCATACATTGGAACAAACAAGCATGCTGCAGATATTCCATTACCTTTCCTGGCAATGCACTCCCTGAAAGGCAGCAAAGGGTAGATCAATGCTCATGATTTCACACCTCGGCTTGACATTTCAAGCTCAAGTAGTGGCAATTTGATTGTCACACGATGCCCTGATGTATGTGAGTTACAACCTTAACATGATAGAGACAGTAACAATTGACTAGAAAGCCACACTGTCCCATGGCATTTAACAAAAGTGAGGCCATACTGGGGATAGCCGAGAATGATGTGGCAGGGAGCCGAGACAGGTCATCTATAATGCCAAATAGGCTGGAACGTTGAAGGGATACATCTGTTTTCATCTCCTGTTCTTGTAAGTGACATATAGTAGTATTTATTGTGGCTTGGCTGCCTATGGAGCTCAGGTCAATGGCTATAAACAAATTGGAAAGAGAATAAATCATGATTTATAAAGGGGCATTATGCTCTCTAATATACTAACAAAAATGTACTTGAAGTATAAATTTAGGCTATATATCTTCTATAAAGTAATGTTCCATGTCGGAGTCACTTTATAAACTACAACTCATTACTATTAGGGCCTTCTCAGGACTCTTCATTTATTGGTGGGAGCGGTCTGATAGTCTTCCTTAGCTAATGCCAATACAGCTGTAGAGCCAAACTACTGTTCACAGAGGCCCATTGTCTGTCAGTGGACTGTTGTCTTTCATTGAACAGACTAGTGATATTTCTATTAGCCCTATGTCTTATCAGAATTCCCCACATCTAAAAGGGTCCTGATACTAGTGTATAGGGAGTTGATATATATTATATAAAAAAATTGGTTTTATATATATATATATATATATATATATATATATATATATATATAAATAAATCAATATATATCTTCAATCAAAAGCATAACTTAAAACTCTTGGGCCCCAGTGCAAAATCTGTATCAGGGCCTCTAACTAATATGATATTTGTAGCATAGGTCTCCTCATGTGGGCAGGCAAAACTTTGGGCCCCTTCAATCTTCAGTGCAGAGGTGTAAAAGCAACCATTATACCCCCTATGGCTACTCCCCTAACTCTAATTCTGATTGTTATATTGTATAAGAAATAAATCAACATTTATTAAAGAGGTTGCCCTGCTTCTTATTTTTCTTTTTTTATATTTTGCTGGGAGTGCAATAAAAAAATAATAAAAAAGATATACTTACCTGCCCTGGTTCCCTGCAGCTCCTGGAATGACATAATCTGGTCCCTGTTTGTCACTGATCTTCCTATTTTAGAGACGGACTCATCTCAGCAGGAACTGCCTGCCTATTCTGTCACTAACTGAGGTGGGACACTGCTGCAGCAAGTGATTGCATAATACCTGCTAAGATGTGGAGCAGAAAACTGTGATGATGAGTGGGGACCAGATGATGACACGCTTGGAGCTGTAGGGAACAGTGCAGGTAAGTATTTTTCTTTTTTTTTATAATCCCCCCCGAGCAAAATATTAAAGGCCACAGACAACACTTTCAAAGAGGGCCGATCAAAAGAGAGACTTTATTAGATCTCATTATAGCACTAGTAAATTCAATGGCACCTCATCCCATATATGGGCCAATTGCTTTCCTGTAAAACAGGTGCTGAAAATGTCAATGATCCTTCTCAAACTATTAGCAGAGGGAGTACTAAAGCCTCGTTCACACTGCCGTTGGGCTCTGTTAGGTTGAGCTCCACTGGAAGTTCAGTCAAGTTTAGCAGAAAAAAAAATGGTGCAAGCACTAAATTCCTGTAAAATTACTAGATCACTGACTGGTCCCATCCAAGTGAACGGGGCCATCAGGACCCAACATTAGCCGTTTGCATCTGACACATTCCAGGGTTCATTCGGCTGGAAAAAAAAAGAGCTGATCGGACCCTTAACAGGTCGAATGCAAACGGCAACCTAGCCTAACTCTTCTACAAAAAAGCAATTGGATGCAGACTTATTTTTTAGGTAATGCTTAAGAGGAAAAAGTATGCAAACTTCCTCTCCTTCAGAAGGAAGAAAACTGTCTCATACTAGAAAAATCGATCATATCTAAGAAGGTTGTGCTGTTTAGCATAAACCATGAACCTTCTGTCATATATTCTATAAGTGCTATTGGGAACCATATAGATGAGAGGCCCCCAACGTGGTCCTGCAGGCCCAAGAACAGTCTAGGATTTGAATTTTTCTATTTCAATTGAGTAACTGAAAAAAACCTGGATTGTTGGTGGCCCTTGAGGACTGGGTTGGTGACAACAGAAATAGGCAACCAAATATAAAGATGCCTTTGTAGCAAACCTATGCAACCACTATAGATACACACCACTATGTATCTAAAGAAAGAAATGTATAGCCTGTGTGGATATTAAATCGGGATAAATAGGAATACCGCTTCAACTACATTGCAATATTTTCTACTTTAAGATTGTTCTTACTTATTCTGTGGAATTTTGGGGCTTTTCGTGTTTTCTCCTTTATCGGCTATGGGCTTAGGCCAATTATTACACAACATTACTACTGATGTATGAGCCCAGAAGATAGAAGAACATACAAGAAAGTCACATATACACAGAGAGTAGGCAGCAAGGGCTTTAACATGTTATATGTTAGAAAGTAACATAAATGTAAAAACAATGTAGTCAAATCTATGCACTTGTAAGGGAAACACTGCACCTGTCTCTCTATCCAACAAGCCTCCTAGAAAAAGATGGCTGTCCATATATTTCACCGTAATTTCAGGAATACAGAAGATCTCATGTCTTCTGTCTGGGTCTTCTACGTGAATAATTTGTTCCTGTAAACATGATGCACTGAAAACAGAGCTAATGCTACCGCTCAACACCTACATCCCATCAACCATCATGACACACATATATACTAGTCTATGACTGACTTCTCTATAGTCAAACCTACTGACCTGAGTTGTATATCAACATAAATCTGGTGATGCTGCAATGCTACTAAATACAGCCAGAGTGCAGTTTGTTATACAGTACATGCCGGAAATGATGGTGTGTATATCATGTGGCGTACATGGTGATGGGTCTGCGCTGATGGATATTTTCTAACCCTTTCTCTGCCCTGTAAATGAAAATGGCACCGTGATCCTTCCATCAGAACTATGCAGGAGTGCTAGCCATTGAGTTGGAGGGCAACATGACTGACTTGGAAGGTGCTCCTTACCTTCTCGCGGCGCATCTAGCGAGACATCCCAGCTTCCTATGTCTTATCAAAGCTAGAAACCCTGTCTATATGTGAAGGTCTGATTTTATATGAACAAAATAAAAATGACGCCGTTATCAGCAGGGGAACATAGTATGGATGGAAGAATACACTAGTGTACCTGGCCCTAAGCTTTACTAAGATATATATATATATAGATATGCATATAAAAATAGTCTCCTATAACAGCACACTGCGGCACGATCAGTCTGTTATCTGAGTAACACCTGAGGTGCGGAGCCACAATAAATTTATGCAAAAACACCAAGGAATGGTTACAGTATTTACACTGAGCTCTAAAAATCCAGGTTACTCCATATTAAGAAAACTTGACAACACGTCTACTCCAGGGTGCCTGAATTCATTGTGACCGGATATCAGGGAGAGTTCCCGTATCATGTACTTCTCTAACTTTTTTCTTTATTTTACTTTTTTTTTTTTTCTTACAGAACTTGCAGCTTCTTCTGCTTCTGAATGGAAAGAAACTATGAAGCAGGAAATAAATGGTGGCGCGTAAACTAAATGCTATCAAAGAGATTTTCATATACTTTTCTTTTTTTTTTTACTTTTTTTTTTCTTTATGGTTCACTAATTTTTTTTGTTTTTGTTGTTTTTTTGTGTTTTTTTTTGTTTTTTTTTATCTTCACAGACATAATACCTGACAACATCACAGCCTGCACTGCTTGGACTTAGAAGGCTAATACAAAAATGATCTAAGAATTAAGAACATCAGCAAGGGAAGATGAGTGTGAGTATGTGCTCGCATCTACAATGTGCCCGTCCTGAAATGTGCTAGGAGCTATTCTGTTCTCTGAACAGTTCAATGTCCACTCTCACAGAAAATGCAGGAAAATAGAATTTTCTTTGACCGGTTCCCCCCAAAACCCACCCTAGCCCCTAAGTCCGACCTTTTATCAGTAACACACAACTTTGTGTCATTTTGGTTGCTTGCAGATTCTCTTGCAAGAAGAAAATTGCATTGGTTTGTCCCCGTTCCCTTTTGATGACCATCAAAAGCTACTCCTTGTCAATCCCTTTTTTATTTATTTTTGTAAGTTGAGTCATTTCTTCATGAATAAATATTATCCACTGAAAACCTTAAAAAAAGGTGTTTAGACACAGTGTTGCCAGTTTGCTTTTCGTGTTAACTCCTTTACTTGCCATGAAACTTCCTAGCAGCCAACATCCAAAATATACATAACCCTATAGGCATGAGTATAGGTGTATATGTATATAACCAGTGCTCCTTCGTGAATTTTCCATGGTGGTAAATGGCAAGTTTAGCAGAAGCTTGTCACTTCTTCACTGCTAATTCCACTATTTTGCAGCAAAAAAGGACACGACACGGCAGCCTCGATTTACTACGCTAGTTACAGTGTCTTACAACGCAGAAACTTTTACAACGTTGCTTGTATTGTGAATGTTTGTGGTGCGTCCAGGCGGGCTTGCAGGTCGGTTCTCTCCGTCTGGTGTCAAAGCTGGGGGGGTCGGGATGCTTATGATCGCTGTTGTGATCTGTGCAGATTTGCAGTTTGATCTTAAGCCGTCGTCTGCCTTCAAGTTCAGGCTGGATCGACTGGAAGACAGAAAATATTTCAGCTGAAAGTGTTAATATTATCTAAACTCCCTTGTGATGCATTGTACCATTACATGTCTGAGTAAGGCATTCGCAGCACTTGAAAGGCTTCTCCTACAGAGCCATGATCATTACATGTCAAGAATGCTGACAGGGCTGTCATGACTATGAGAGTCATGGTGACGGTAGAACATGCATTCAGTGAATCACAGCTCCTTGTTTACGCACTTGATTTCTTTTTAAAGCAAACTAGATCTATTCAATGTGCCACACAGGCAAAATATACAATATATTGTTTCTGCTTTTAGCTTGAGGAGAGGAATGTAACAACGCCTACTGTTTCCCTGATAAAAATAGCTACCATCAAGGCAAGTGTCCAGAAGGTGGGCTCTTCTGGTTATGTGCATGGAAGTCTGTATTGTGTTTCTCCGACTCCTCCTCTCAGCTATGATTGACAGTTCTAGCATCCAATGGGAAGACCACCAGAGCTTTCAACCAAAGTTTAACAAAGCAAAAAGACAGCAGGGAGTTCCATGCTTCATGTGAAGAGTCCGCCTTATGAATGCTTGCTGTAGTTCATCCAGGACATCATCCAACAGCTATGGCTACGCTTCCCTTCCTGACCTCTACATAGGGTTGCCAGCAAGTTTGATGCATACAGTCATGGCCGTAAATATTGGCACCCCTGAAATTTTTCTAGAAAATGAAGTATTTCTCACAGGAAAGGATTGCAGTAACACATGTCTTGCTATACACATGTTTATTCCCTTTGTGTGTCTTGGAACTAAACCAAAAAAGGGAGGGAAAAAAAGCAAATTGGACATAATGTCCCACCAAACTCCAAAAACTGGCTGGACAAAATTATTGGCACCCTTTCAAAATTGTGGAAAAATAAGATTGTTTCAAGCATGTGATGCTCCTTTATACTCACCTGGGGCAAGTAACAGGTGTGGGCAATATAAAAATCACTCCTGAAAGCAGATAAAAAGGAGAGAAGTTCACTTAGTCTTTGCATTGTGTGTTTTTGTGCGCCACACTAAGCACGGACAACAGAAAGAGGAGAAGAAAACTTGAGAACCAAAATTGTGGAAAAATATCAACAATCTCAAGGTTACAAGTCCATCTCCAGAGATCTAGATTTGCCTTTGTTCACAGTGTGCAACATTATCAAGAAGTTTGCAACCCATGGCACTGTAGCTAATCTCCCTGGGCGTGGACAGAAGAGAAAAATTGATGAAAGGTGTCAAAGCAGGATAGTCCGGATGGTGGATAAGCAGCCCCAAACAAGTTCCAAAGATATTCAAGTTGTCCTGCAGGCTCAGTGAGCATCAGCGTCAGCGCAAACTATCCATCAACATTTAAAGGAAATTAACTGCTATGGCAGGAGACCCAGGAGGATAAAAAAAAGAGATGTAAAAAACAAGACTAGATTTTGCCAAAATGAACTTGAGTAAGTCAAAATCCTTCTGGGAAAACGTCTTGTGGACAGATGAAACCAAGATAGAGCTTTTTGGTAAAGCACATCATTCTACTGTTTACCAAAAATGGAATGAGGCCTACACAGAAAAGAACACAGTACCTACAGTGAAATATGGTGGAGGTTAAATGATGTTTTGGGGTCTTTTTGCTGCCTCTGGCACTGGGTGCTTCTGGCATCTGAGGATTACCAATGGATTTTGGGTCGCACTGTACAGCCCAGTGTCAGAAAGCGGGGTTTGCATCCGAGATATTGGGTCTCCCAGCAGGACAATGACCCCAAACATACGTCAAAAAGCACTCAGAAATGGATGGCAACAAAGCGCTGGAGAGTTCTGAAGTGGCCAACAATGAGTCCAGATCTAAATCCCATTGAACACCTGTGGAGAGATCTTAAAATTGTTGTTGGGAAAAGGTGCCCTTCCAATAAGAGAACTGGAGCAGTTTGCAAAGGAAGAGTGGTCCAACATTCCGACTGAGAGGTGTAAGAAGCTTATTGATGGTTATAGGAAGCGACTGATTTCAGTTATTTTTTCCAAAGGGTGTGCAACCAAATATTAAGTTAAGGGTGCCAATAATTTTGTCCAGCCCATTTTTGGAGTTTGGTGTGACATTATGTCCCATTTGCTTTTTTTTCCTCCCTTTTTTGGTTTAGTTCCAATACACACAAAGGGAATAAACGTGTGTACAGTAAAACACGTGTTACTGCAATCCTTTTCTGTGAGAAATACTTAATAAAGATGCCCATAAAATTTAGACAACAGTTAACAGAACCTGATAACTTCAGTAAGTTCAGCCGACAGTCTAAAGTGTATGGTGGTTTACCCCACAGATAGGGTTGCCCCCTTTCTTGCAAAAAAAGAAAAAAAAATACCGGCCATGCTAATTTGCATAATTAATTATATATGAGTGACAACACAGAATACACATATGCAGGGGAAATTTTGTCCTATTCTGACCACCCCTATAACTTTTTTTATTTCCCCTTATATGGGCCTGTATGAAGTCTCATTTTTTGCGCCCCAATCTGTAGTTTTTAACCGTACCATTATTGTTTGGATGTGAATTTTTGATCGCTTTTTTTTTTTATTTAAATTTGGGAGTTGAGGTTAGTTACTAACTACAACTCCCAGAATACCCTGATACAGCCTGTGGCTCAGCAGCTGCTCCATACGAAAACTGCAACTCCCAGCATGTTGAATTATATATTAGTATATAGTATAGGTCTATGTTTCCCAACCAGGGGTGCCTCCAGCTGTTGCAAAACTACAACTCCCGGCATGCCCGGACAGCCGTTGGCTGTCCGGGCATGATGGGAGTTGTAGTTTTGCAACAGCTGGAGGCGCTCTGGTTGGGAAACACCGGTATAGTATGTGGAGTTGGAGGATTGGTTGGATAAATACTGGCCATTGCATGGCCGGTATTTTTTATATAAAAATACCGGCAGGTGGTCAAAATACCATCTGTGCCAGTAAAATATCGGCCAGGTAGAAACCCTACCCACAGATAATGTATGGAGCAGTGCTTGACAAACCAGCAAAGAGATGTAAGCGCTTGCAGGAGCACTACGGCCCCTTTAATTCACCAATGGTCTGTAGTAACATTATGTTCACACATAATGTTTTGAGGCACTTAAACCCCCTTGAGGTAGAAGTCAGTTTTTTACATCCGTGTACAGAAGCTGTAGTGCAGTGCATGTAGCCTGTAAAGTTTTTTTAATATAGAGACAAATAACCTCTGCGGATTGCTGCACAGACTCCATTGAACTCCATGTACGTGGAGATATTTTCCTCCAAAATCAATGGGTCTAAAGGTGCGTTCACACAGAGTAAATGGAGAGTAATTCACGCTGAAAAATTTACAGGCGAAAATTTGCGCGGAATTGTGCGCGGACATGGGGGAGAAAGAAGTGAAGGGTTTTTCAGCCATTTCCGTGCAAATTGCACGCAAATTCTGTGCAAATTGCGCGCAAATTGCCCGTGAATTCCGTGCGAAAACAATGTCGGGCGGAATTTTTTTTTACCATTAACTTCAATTGATTTCTGCTAGCGGATTCCGCTTGAAGAATGAACATGTTCTTTCTTCAAGCGGAACAGAATTTAGTGTCGGAATTCTGCTAGCAGAATTTCCGCAGTGTGAACAGGCCAGCAGAAATAACATTAAAGTCAATGGGCAGAGGAGATGTGCATTAATTTGGAGAGGAAAATTCAAGAGGAATTACTCGAGTAAATTCCTCTTGAATTACTCCGTGTGAACGCACCCTAAGGCAGACTACCTCTGTACATACATTGGCCTAGATTTTCTAAACTTCTTTATTTTTTAAACAGTAGATTTGTCGAAAAATCCAGATGTACCCGTGTTTCAGGCTCAAAAGTGACAGACCCTCTTAGTAGCCACTCTCTGTCCCATTTGATTGATGGAGGTCCTAAATGAGGAACTCCCTTCTATTGACTCCTAATGCTCTTGGGTATTAAGCCAGACATCCCCTTTAGTAATGATATATGATAACAGTTACATTTCCTCAGCTCTCTTCTAATAGAACTGCCAGCACTTTTTCTTAGTTTCTCCGCCACTTCCTCCATCCCCATCAGAGCAGATGATTCATTCATGTGGCCACACGTTGCTGTTATATGGCTGCTTCTTGGCAATATCTTCATCACGAAAATGACGTTTCCGTCTAATTAATTTTTGTCTTAGGCCAGGTGGTTGTCTGAATGCCAAAACTGGGGGTTGGTGCAAGAGTTCTACCAGATCTTCCTTAACAATAACAGGTTGCATCTCTTTATAGGTTATTTTTATCATCTAGTGATGGTGGAGCTTATACCAACCATATATTGTATCTATTTAATCAGCCTCCAAACAAAAGCTTAGAAAAGTGTTTATTGACTAAGAGAAGGGAATGCAAACTTCCTGGAGCTCTATAAGCAAATCAGTTATGATTAAAGAGAAGCATTATTATAAAAGCAACAGAAATGAAAATGTCACTAAAAACACAGTAAAAACCTGACGCGTTTCACATTTATGTGTAAGTCTTAGTCATGGCAAAGATACAGTACACATTGCAGGTTCATGTACCTTATGGGAAATTAGACAAATGAATGTCCTCATATGTGCATGCCCCCGGAACCGGCGGAGGGCCCATACATCCCACCTGGCCGGAGGAGTCGACAAGGAGAACACCCATGCACATAGGCAGAATACCTGACTAATACCCCGGGCAGAGTGAACGCCCATAATGATGGAGGGACATCTCCTGACTGGTGAAGGAGGTATGACATAATCATAAATACTGAACAATATAAATTAAAATGCACATAAACATTTAAAGATTGACAGGGTTAAATTATCATAATGATTTGATGTATTTCTATTAAACCCGACCCTGTTGTCCAGTCTCATATTTACAGCCCATATATATTATGTGATACCTTCTGTTATTCATATTATGCACATAGTGCGGGTTAATATTGTGTCTTATCTTTATATGTTTATATTATTTGCATTTTATTGTATATTGTCCTATATTTCTTGTTATGTCATATCTCCTTTGCCGGACAGGTGATGTCGCTCTATCATTATGGGCATTGACTCTTCCAGGGATAGGACTCAGGTAATCTGCTTATGTGTATGGGTGTTCTCCTTGTTGACTCCTCTGCTCAGGGTTTTCTGCCTAGTGAGATTTATGGGCACTCTACCTGTTCCTGGGGTGTACACACATGAGAACATATGTTTGTTAGATTCCCTATTTCACATAAGGTATATACACTTGCAATGTGTACTGTAACTTAGTCATGACTAAGAGCCACCTATTGCTCGAAACACCTTGGCGTGTCACTGTGTTTATAGTGACATATCATTGTTCATCCACTTTTAAGAAGATCTAATAATTTTTTGCCTTCTAAGCATATTTTCGGGAAGCAGGAAGAAATACTTTTTGTTTAAAGGGGAACTCCGGTGGAAATTATTTTTTTGACAAATAAACTGGTGCCAGAAAGTTAAACAGATTTGTAAATTCGGGTAGAAAACAGACATGGTGCACATCTACAATCTTGTATAATGATCTGATTGCTTCTCAGCATAATATCAAAAACTAACAGGTTGTTAGTATACATTTTTGATCAAAAAGTACAAGCCCACTCGCCACGTCAAGGCCACCTATTTAGAGTGGGTCCCTAACTTCCCTAGCATAAAATGGCATAGCACTGGGCGGCGACCACCACCGCCGCGACACCTGTGCCCACGGGGGGGAACGACCCACTGGCAGAGCGGCCCCAATGCCACTCAAACCAGTCTATAGGTCGCACCTCCCCGCAGACACGGCGCACGGCAGCAACGGACACCGCACAGCACCACACCAGTGTGAACAAGGTGCAATAGCTCACTTACCATGCTCTCCCAGTCAGACTGAGTGGCTGCTAGGAAAGAAATGGCCCTTGTGTAGCTAACTACTACTTATATAGGGTTGAGCTGAGGGGGTGGGGAAGAGTGCAGACACATGTTCAAACAAAAAAAAAAGGAGGGGATAGAAAACACAATGTGAATTCGGGTAGAAAACACACATGATGCACATCTACAATCTTGTATAATGATCTGATTGCTTCTCAGCATAATGACTGTAGATGTGCACCATGTCTGTTTTCTACTTGAGTACACAATGGCCCTCATTTACTTAGAAAATCGGGTTGTAAGTCTATGTTGCTTTCTTACCCGACTGCTTTTTTCCCCTGGTATTTATTATTATGTCGCATCCTGTTTGTCGCACGTGGGTTTTGTTGGTTTTGGTTTCCAACTCCTCTGAGTTGTCGGGAAAAAATCCACAACAATTCAACAAATTCGGGTTGGAAACCTTTATAAATACGTGGGAAAGCTCAGAAATGTCGGGTTATGCCCCTTTTTCGGGTTTGGGAGAATCCACATCGGGTCCGTCGGGAAAAAATTTTGCATACTGTCGCAGACTGGTGCACGATGATGCGCCAAAAAAACCCGACAAAACAAGTCGGGTTTAGAATAGTAAATGAGGGCCATTGTGTTTTCTGTCCCCTCTTTTTTTTTTTTTTGCTTGAACATGTTGTCTGCACTCTTCCCCACCCCCTCAGCCCAACCCTATATAAGTAGTAGTTAGCTACACAAGGGCCATTTCTTTCCTAGCAGCCTCCCAGTCTGACTGGGAGAGCTTGGTAAGTGTGCTATAACATCCTGTTCACACTGGTGTGGTGCTGTGCGGCGTCCGTTGCTGCCGTGGCGCCGTGTCTGCGGGGAGGTGCAACCCATGGACTGGTTTGAGTGGCGCTGGGGCCGCTCTGCCAGTGGGTCGTTCCCCCTGTGGGCACTGGTGTCGCGGTGGTGGTGGTCGCTACGCCATTTTATGCTAGGGACGTTAGGGACCCACTCTAAATAGGTGGCCTTGACGTGGCGAGTGGGCTTGTACTTTTTGATCAAAACGTATATACTAACAACCTGTTAGTTTTTGAAATTATGCTGAGAAGCAATTGGATCATTGTGCAAGACTGTAGATGTGCACCATGTCTGTTTTCTACTTGAGTACAGATTTGTAAATTACTTCTATTTAAAAATCTTAACCCTTCTAGTACTTATCAGCTGCTGTATACTACATATATACTACAGAGAAATTTGTGAATTTCTTTTCTGCCTGAAAACAGTGCTCTCTGCTGACACCTCTGTCCGTGTCAGAACTGACCAGAACAGGAGGTTTTCTATGGGGTTTTGCTTCTAACCTGACAGTTCCTGACACGGACAGATATCTGTAGTATACAGCAGCTGATAAGTACTAGAAGGGTTAAGATTTTTAAATAGAAGTAATTTACAAATCTCTTTAACTTTCTGGCACCAGTTGATTTGTCAAAAAAAAAAAATTCCACCGGAGTTCCCCTTTAAGTTGCATCTAGACATGTTTCCAAGATATCGAGGTTTTACTCTATGCACTTTTGTCAGAATAGTTAGATGGGCACCAGAGGCTGCAAAATATTATAAAAATTCACTTTTTTTATATGATCAGGCCCATTTTAGAGATCTGCTTTAGTGATTATAACCTTTTTACCTGACACATACATTTTTTTTGTATTTATGCTTTTTTTACATAATATATCCCTAAGGCCACGTTTACACGGCTGAAAATGTGCGCCATTTGAATGTTCTGGTGAGCGCTAGGTCCGCTCTGAAATGTGCCGTCTCAAAGACAACAATGCATTTCCAAGCAGACTTCACAGAAAGAACAGAAATGTCTATTCTTTCTGCGGACGCTGGAATTGGGAATGCTGAGGAAATTCCCAGTGTCTACTTCCAACAATGATGGAAGCGAAAGACTACACAATCATTAACCCTTGTAAAAGGCTCACCAAATGGACCTCAATCTGCAAGATCAACGCTTATATTGGGCATGGATCTACCCATATTAAAGACCCTAAGACCTTGCAGTTCTGCCTTCCAGTAGAGAGGCACACATGATCGTCAGGGTATATTAATACCATATTAATATTCCTCAGCTCCAGTGTATTCTGTACTGTCACTGTTGACACAGTTCATTGTCATCATAACTACATTTTGTCACTGCAGTCAGCATCCACATCAATGTCCACATTTTATCTACAGCTGTTCAGACCATTAAGGGTACATTCACACATACGCAGATTTGATGCGCAGGATTTGATGCACACGATTTACTGATGCAGATTTCAGTGTAACCTAAATGACTGAGCACAGCTTCTAATCGGCAGCTACAAATCCTCAAATCTGCGCACGATCCTGTATGTGTGAACGCACCCTTAGGATGTATTTTAAATGCTAATCCTACCCTTTACCTACATGTTGTTTCAATGTGTATCGGTGTTACGTATACTCATAGCCCAAGGTAGAATAAGAAGCCTTGTAGAAACCCTTTTGAAAAGGCTGCTGTTGATCTTCTACCTTTGGATAAACTGTTTTTCTATTTTATAAATATTTCTCCCATGTTGTACGGTATTTCCTGTCCATGCTGTTTCATTTTCCTGGCATGATATATCATAAATCTTCTATTTTTACACACCTTCATTACTTCTTAATCCCTCTTTTCTCTTTGAGGCACGGTCCCCTATTGTGTGTAGAATTGCTTCCACTAACAGCTCTATTTACTATCCAAGCGGTAAAATGAGATTTGTTATGATTCCCAATAAACCAGACCCTTGCTTCATCTTCGCAATCATTGTTTCCGTTATATTTCACTGATGGATTCTAAAAGGGGTACTACAGTTTCTAGCCTAAAGGTTATACTTGTATAATGCAAAGATATAACATTTCCTTGAGGTTTTCAAGATCTCTGCTGCCATTACAGGACTATGACAGCTGAGGGTTCCCATTGAATATTTGCAAGTAGAGATCTTGAAAACTGTGCTAAATTTATACCTTTTATACTTTTTATATAACTTTTTATTATAAAAAAGACTAGCTATTGTTTGATAAATCCATAAAGGGGTATTCCCAACTCACAAAGGGTTGGGATAACAAGCTGCCTTGTGGCGGTCCGACTGCTGGGACCTCCAGCAATCACAAGAACAGAGGAAAACCTCCAAATAAATAAGGCACCCAACATGTGCATTAATTCTCTATGGGGCTTCTGAACAGTGCTGAACTATCATCTACATAGGGGCTAACTTTGTGTGATGGGAATATCCATATAACGCCTCTTAAACTATACAGATGTACCATAGGAGTTTTTGCTAGGTACCTAGAGATGTCTACTGTAACTTTCACCTTTTGCTTTCATTCTTGCCATTCATACCTTGTAGTTAGGGTAGGTTGATCCCCACACTGGATGTGAATAGTGCTAAGCTCTTGCATGCTACGTAGCCTTGTAGCCGGAACATTAGAGTTTGGGAAATGTGTGGTCTTCTTGTTCCTTCGAGAACAGCAGGATGAAAGTCCATGGTGACTGGACAATGATGGGCTGCGGCTGGTTGGATAGTTTTGCATGGAGCTCTCACGACAGTTCTGCTCAAACATCTGTTCGTCCATGAACTCGTGGTTCTGTAAAGAAAGCAAATATCAGTACCAGAATGATTATAGGATTTCTATTACCCATACTATTAACTGTACAAAATGTCTGCTATCACTGAGACATACAGCACAATAACAGCATTAACCTTCTAAGCAAGCACAGCTCACTGTAAGGCTCCTGTTGTTAATAAACCAATATCTCTATGAGCAAATTGGAACTAGATCCAGCTTGCTGTATGTTTGCTTTAAAGAGTATCCGTCATCAAACCATATTTTCTAAACTAACTCAGATTATATTCGCTTACTACTCCCTAACACCCCTCCTGTCCTTAAATAAATTTCCGAGCTTTAAAATGCTCTGTATCATACATTTCCCCTTGCTCACATAGTGTGAGCTCCCGGTAGGAGAATGTGGGTGTTCCCCAGCAGGTGTGATGTCACTGAAGCCTGCGAGAGCTGTGCCTCGCCATGCCTCGCATGCACTTTCTGAGTTTGGTCTCCTGCCAGGCTGGGAGGAGACCAAACTGTTTGATTTGTGCAGGGAACAGAACAGAGCCACCTAGTGGCCATTTTTTCAATCACATTAAAAACATATAAAGGTCGAGAATTTTAACAGTAAGTAAATAGCAAAGTGTCTAATAATTACATAAGGAACTATATCTTAAATGTTTAGTTTGGTGACAGGTACTCTTTAAAATTTAAGGGGTCGACTTAGTTCTTTCATCCAGAAACAATGCTGCTATTATTTATGGGCTCTATTTGGTATTAAAGTACAGCCTTATTCCTGTCAATGATTCTCAGCTGCAATACCATGTACATTCTATGAGTGGCGCTGTTGTTGGAAAGAATGCAAGCATCCACTGTCAGCAAAGCAGTTTTAGAAATAGAGTAATTGTAAACTCTCGTGCTGTTGTTGGACAAAAAGTAATTCATAGCCCTTAAGGGTTTGCTTGGATTCAGATTTGAGCCCTCGGGATAACTCTGTATGTTTATGAATAAACATATAAATGCAGTGCACTTCAATTTTATGTCAAGAAGGACCTTAAAGAAGTGCAATAACCTTTGTTTTGCCTTTCTGGTTTAATGTGCTGATATTACTTCTCATTTAAACAGGAATAACATTTTTGCTGCAGTACTTTCTTCCATTATTTCAGCAGAATGCTTTTGTTGCAGATTCTTGCCTACTGTGCAGTTTTACTGTACAGAGAATATATAAAAACACAATCTATCATCCATTGATCTATTTCTATTTCTACTTTTCATGAATGTAAGATACTGACTCTTATTTATCATGTTAAGCAAACTTTTTCCGTGTATTAGACAGTAACAGCATGGATTTAGACTGAAATCATTTTAAAACCAAGAGTGGGCATTTTCCCAGGTTTTCATGTTTGGGCATTGTCATGTATCCCCAGGTTTTACATCTGAGTGTGGTTTATGAGATACACTGAGTCTTCTGAGTGTGCTAGGTGAAATACACCTGATTTCCCAGCAAAGTCTTATCAGACCTGGTACTCTGCTACTGCAGTGGGGCCCTTATGCTGGGGAGTCAATGGAAATGAGGTGTTTAAAAGTGTATACAAATGTAAAGGGCCACCATTAAAACTGTATGGCTGGTATTGCTTGCTTGCTCACCACCACCCACTGAACCCCTCCCCCCCTACTGAGTCCTACTATCTAACACTCTCCCTTCTTATCTAAAAAAGCCTACTAACCTACTGTCTTTATCCAGACCCTTTACATGTCCTTTGCCAGGTTCTTTCTTTTCTTCCCATCTTTCTGCTATCCATGTTGCTTTCAATCCCCTCTACCCTCTTCTCCTTCAGAGCCCTTCCACTTCCCTCCAACAGAACCTCTGATTACCTTCTCTCCCCTCCCCCTTCCCAAGCCCTTGCCAGGTAACTTGCCCCCTGTCTACCTGCCTGTCCATGACACTTTCCGTTCCCAAAATCCTCTCTTTCCCCCTATCCTTGTAACCTACTGTCTTACCTTGCCCCTAACAGAGCCCCTCCCCACATACTGTCTTGTTCCCCCTTTTCCCTTATGCTGTATTATGTTCCTCTACCCTTGTCACAGAGCCCTGCCACCTAATGTCTACCCTTGTCTCCGGCATGTTGCATTTCGTCCCTACCAGCCTACCTACTCCTTTCTTTGCCTCCTTGCCAATTTATCCTAGTGTTCCCACTATCTCCTTTCTCTAGGGTCACTGCAACCCGATGGTGTCCCACAAAGCCTCTCCTAAGAGGGTCCCTAATGGATGCCTTGTCCTTCCCCCAGACTCCATGGCTGTGTGGGACCCATAAATTCCTGATGGTGGCCCTTCAAAAGAATCGTCCCTTTTTTAAATTGACTTTAAAAACCTGCGAACTTGCCCATCCGCAATTAAAAACATGAATTGAAAAAGAAAATGTAATACCTTTAGAGTGGAAGTTCGTACAGATAACAGGGGATCATCCACAAGATAGGACAATCCCTTCAGGACAACATGCCAACAGAAGATAAGAACACAGATTGATTGTTCATTCCAGCATTCCATTTCTCAGCTCCAACATTCCATATTGCACATGCTGGGTTTTAAAGGACAAGAAGCTGCTTCAATGTCACAAGATAGTTGCTTTGTAAAGGTTATTTAGCAAAGAACCTTTCATAAGCCAAAGGTAGATAAACAAAAATAGTGACGTTAAAATATATGGTTATGTATTTGGCTTACATCCTGTTGACAAGACCAATGCCCTGATTTTCGTCTTTGTGCTGGTTAACATAATGACATTATTAGTTTGATTTAATAGTAACTTATCTAGGTTAGAAGATAACTCTTGTGACAATAAAGCTGCACCTTTGTGCTCCAAAACAATATTTTACTATTCCCATATTTTGCATCCACAAACAATAGTTCTAGTTCTGATTGGCTAAATAATTGCCTCACTTCCGGGTAGAGATTTTCTTCCCATACAAAAGAAGGGAGAAACACACAAATACAGTATTTTCCTTATTCTGTACTGACTCTGAGTTACAGCCTATACTGGGGTGGGATATACACACACGGCAGATTTTGTTAACTGTCGCATTGATCTGAATAGAACTTGTAAAAAGCCAGATGAATGGAACTGATTTTCAGTAGCCGAACTATCGGCAGCAAAATTTGCCAAGTGTGAATCCAGCCCTATAAAGGACGGCATTCCCAATTCTGCTGGTTTTGATTGGAATCAAACAATAGGTATGTCATGACACACCCTAACAGTTCAGTTAAGGGTGCTCTTACACAATGCAGTTTTGTTCCACTTTTGAAGCCATAAGCAGGTGTGCATCATAATGAATCAGGTAACAAAAACAGATGCCGCTTCTTTTTCTTTTTTCTAATCCACTACTGGTATGTAATGGATAAAGAAAAAATAATATAAGCAACTGTTCTTGATCCATACCTGGTTTTGGTTTCAAAACTGCACTGTGTAAAAGCACCGTAATGCAGTTTTCTGCACATCAGGTTTCCTTACCCTCCCCATATCGCAAATTAGTAGAACATGTTATGTGTCGAAAAACAAGCAGTGACTTCTGGGAGATTTAATCTATGACTCATTAGTCATAGAATTGGGAACGCAACTCAGCGCTACAACACAAACTGTAACTCAGAATTAGAAACTGATAAGTTAAAGGATAATTTATGCTATATCGAGCTGGTGGGATGAAAAAGTTAAGAACATGTACCCACCTGCCAATGCCATCTTGATGCTGCCGGTCCCCTCTAGCACGCACTTTGTGCTCTCCCAATCACTGGTTGAGTTGGATCACCCTTTAGGCCAGTTATTGGGTAAGTGGCAATTTTCTATTTGTCGAGAAGACATTGGGAAGCACTTGGCAGCATGGAATGGTGCCATCATAACAGCATTAGTTGGGGATTAGCAATGGGTTAGTAAATGTTCTCTTTCATCCCACACTAAGTTCTTTTATATCTAAAATAAATTCTCGGGACAATCCTTTTTAAATGCCTTAGCTGTTCTGAAAATTGACCCTAGTGAAGTGTCCAATAAGTGAAGTGAAGTGTCCAACAAGTGTCTTTATTTGCAACAGAAACTTAGGAACATAGTTGGAAATCTCAGGTCCACTCCCAGTCTATAAAATACAGGTTCAGCAGTCTCCACAAGATTCATGCATCCCTTCCTGAACCTTACAAAACCTATAATGGTTTCAGGTAGTTAGGTAAATGAGATCTTAAATCCAAACGGTAGAAGATACGGTGGTGAAGTTGCTTAAGTGAAAAGAATCCCACCAATTGCCATATTCTTCAAATGACTATGAGCAACTAAAGTTTATACTTTTTTTTTGTTTAATATCAAAATTAACATTAACAGTACAAAAGTAATTATGTGGCCAATTTTGCGATCTGAAGATGCTATTATATTTTGGGTAAGTTTTATTAAGTGGTTTATGTGAAGCTCCTAATAAGCATATCTTGTAATTTCGGCAGTGATGCACTTTCCTGCTAAGCGCTGCCAGTTTTAGCTGTCTAAATAGATATTTTGTTTCTTCCCAGTAGGCAAATCTCAAACCAGCAGTGAGCCAATTTGTAGCAAATACCACATAGCCAATTCAGTAGCATTCTGGCAAGAAAATAGTTTAATGAGAAAGCAAAAACAAAGTAGAAAACAAAATCAATTTTACAGTAGATACACAGGCAAACTCATTCCAGTAGAATCAATTAGAAGTAAACATTAGAAAAAGAACATTTTACAACACGGAGCACTTATACAGCATCGGAAGCCAATGCCATATAACAATTAGTGTTGAGCGCGAACATTTGAAATGCAAATTTTTACCGCGAATATCGGCACTTCGCGATTTTGCAAATATTTTGAATATAGTGATATATATATGTAATGAAGAATATTAGTTTTTTTATGCGAATATATGCAAATATGCACAAATACACTGATCCCTCCCTTCTTTAAGTTGAAAGATATAATCCTGCATGCGCAATATGTGAATTTAATTACGTATTTTCACGTAGAAAAAAAAATAACGAACATAGCGAATATGCGACTTTTGCGAACATTGGACGAATATTCGTCCATGTATTCGTGAAATATCGCAAATTCGAATATGGCCCCTGCCACTCATCACTAATAACAATGTGGATATCACAAATAGGCTGTGGCTGAGTGGCTGTGCTAGTCAAAGTGACTTTTCTCCGTCAAATTCTTTACAGATAATTATGCATATATTATGTAAATGTTGAGAATGGGGACTTAAAGAAGACCTTCAGCAGAAACACAACTTTTTTCCTAACTGCACCCCACCTATCTATCACACTCCGGACTTTCTTTATGCTTCTGATCCGGACCCATTTTTTTCTATGCTAAGTTATTATTCCCATGATGCCTCAGCGCAGCATCACATGAGCAGTAAAAGCAGTGACATCTTTGACTGTAATGTTCATTATAGCTATGTGACAGAAGTGTAAGGAGCTTGTGTAAAACAGTGCATCATAAATAGAGTCCTGGGAGACATCTATGGGAACCTGTCCAAAGGAAAACTTCCAAAGTTGCCCATAGCAACCAATCAGATCGCTTCTTTCATTTTTGAAAAGGCTTCTGAAACATAAAAGAAGCCATCTGATTGGTTGCTATGGGCAACTCAGAAACTTTTCCTCTGGACACGTTTTGATAAATCTCCCCCCCTGGTGCATGTATGGGTGATATATAAATCCTTAAATATTCAAGTCAAAACAATGTCACCAAAGACTGATCCATACTGTTGATATGCAAGCAGTGGGACATTAAAGGGGTACTCCGCTGCTCAGCGTTTAGAGCAAACTGTGAGCCGGCGCCGGGAGCTCGTGATGTCATAGTCCCGCCACTTCAATGCAAGTCTATGGGAGGGGGCATGACGGATGTCATGCCCTCTCCCATAGACTTGCATTGAGGGGGTGGGGTGTGACATCATGAGGGGGCAGGGCTATGACATCACGAGCTCAAGAGGCCGGCTCCAGCGTTCAAAACAGTTTGTTCCAAACGCTGAGCATCGGAGTACCCCTTTAAGTGATCGAAACAACAAAGACAGGTAATAGTCTAATGCCTAGAATTCTGTAATGGAACATAAGGGAAACTTACATCTCAGGTATGGGTGTATAGTAAGAGGCTTGATTGGGGCCAAGTTATCATCACATGGTATTTGCTATGGCTGTTATGAATTCTTCATGCCATATTCTTTCTTTTTCTATTGTATCTTAGTTTATGTTCCCAGATATACCGGGCAATATCCAGAGAAACACATTGGGACATGATTATGGACATTTTATGTTTATCTTGGTGACATGTCTGTTTGCTGGGTACAATTGGTACAGATCGGATCCTGCATTTGACTGATTGAGTACTATCATAGAGAACTATGTCTTGTTGTCATATGACATTTAATATCCTATTTCTCTGATACTATTGGATATTACTCCCTTTTTTCTGTGTACATTGGTTTGGACCTGTTTTTAGTTCTTAAATATATTGTATTTTTTGAGGCATCTCTATTAAAGGGGTACTCCGGTGGAAAACCTTTTTTTTTTTTTTTTTTTTTATCAACTGGTGCCAGAAAGTTAAACATATTTGTAAGTTAAAAGTAATTTACAAATCTGTTTAACTTAATCCTTCCAGTACTTATTAGCTGCTGAATACTACAGAGGAAATTATTTTCTTTTTGGAGCTAAGTGCTCTCTGCTGACATCATGACCACAGTGCTCTCTGCTGACATATCTGTCCATTTTAGGAACTGTCCAGAGCAGCATATGTTTTCTATGGGGATTTTCTCCTATTCTGGACAGTTCTTAAAATGGACAGAGGTGTCAGCAGAGAGCACTGTGCTTGTGATGTCAGCAGAGAGCTCTGTGTTCCAAAAAGAAAAGAATTTCCGCTGTAGTATTCAGCAGCTAAAAAGTACTGGAAGGATTAAGATTTTTTTTATAGAAGTAATTTACAAATCTGTTTAACTTTCTGGCACCAGTTGATTAAAAAAAAAGTTTTCCACCGGAGTACCCCTTTAAAAGTTATTATAACTTATATAAAAATTTGACATCTGGCCTCCCTGTACCTTCTGCTGAAGTTCATTGTTTTAAAGATGTTACAATAAAGTATTAAATATTATATTCTATCCAGACTGGTGAGTGCCACTTTCTATTAAAAGTTATGTTTTAGCTACTGTGGTCCAGTGATATGAAACTTTAGTTTTGGTCAAACTTTCCTTTAAATAAAAAAAAAAGTAAATGTCTGATATGTAATGAAATAAAATATAAACCTTTAGGCACCTTACCAATACTTTGTCAATTCAGTAGAGAAGCTTCAGTGAGTGCCCTGATCTCTGTTTACTAGCGGCCAACATATGTCTCAGCGATCATGTACTGGCATCATGGCTCCCATTGCTGATTGGTCAAGGGTCAGCCGCTAGTAAACAGAGACTGGCACACCCAGCGGAGCTTGGATCACTGTGGAATCGGAGAGGTAAATAATCCTTTTAATGCTAGAAGTGAGCATACTTTTTTTTTTAGAAATATGCAGTTCCTTTAGGTGAATTGTACACCAAGGTTCCGTTAAAGTATTCTTGTTTATACTAACATATGCACCACTATTGGGCTAGGATTCTTTTGGTGATTTTGGCTGAGAGCTCTCTCCATCTATACAGCACATGTGTATGTTTATTTTCATAGTTTGCTGATTTTTGTTTTTGCATGTCCACTTTTTTTAGAACTATAACTTTATCACTATTTGTCCACATAGAATTATGGGGGCTTGTTTTATGTGGGAGCAGTGGGAGCAGTTGTGTTTTTTTTTTGTTGGGGGGGGGGGGTTTGGGGAGGTGTTGGAAGATCAGATTTGTTTTGTTTTACTTATATTATACATTGTATGACCTCTGTATTGCTGATGGGCATGGCATAAATGTTTACAATTAGGTGTATATCCATCAATGGATAATGGAGTGTGCCAACTACTAAACCCTACCTCTCCCCAGTAGCACAACAGGGGACGTGGTACTGCCTAACATGTTCTCTATCTCAAGACCTGAATAGTCAGTCTTCAGAAAATCATTCTACAATAATGCATCCTCCTGCTGAGAGCCCCCAGCTTTTATCTGTGGCAAGATCTGGAAGTAAGTGTCCAGCTTCTCTCTAGCGCCATCACAGTGCCCATTTATATGAAAGGGTTGTTTGTATAATATATAAGTCCTCCAGAGCAAGTTTGTAACCAAACTCTAATCTGGCCAAGTGGGTGTATGAAAATAGATTTATTAAACTGGACAACTCGTTTAAAGGGTACCTCTCATCAAAAGAACTTTTGATATATTATAGATTAATGTATGCAGAATAATTTCACAATTGCATGTTATTAAAAAAATATGCTTCTTTCTATTTAATTTTCCACTTTGAAGAAATGACCACTAGGGGTCTCCCTACCAGTCCTGGCAGCAAACATTTCAGACTCATGCTGGAGTCCTAAACACTACGAGCTGCCAGTCTGCTTTGTTCACAAACATTATTCAACATTCATTAATCTAAAATATATCAAAAGTTTATTTGATGAGAGGTACCCTTTAAGGGGTGTAAAGTGCCTCAGAATACATACCAGTGGCAACTCTCTGTGAGCTAAAATTATGGTGTTGATTGCAGGTATCGATTATGGGATTTTTTTTGTTAAATCTTTTACAGTAATATATATATATATATATATATATATATATATATATATATATATATATATATATTTTTTTTTTTTTTTTTTTTTTTTTTTGAAGAAAAAGTGCTCTTAGCAAAAAAAAAAAGAATCCCTGCACTTTAATCTATACATTTCCACTGTTAAAAGCATCCTTAGCTAACAGATAGTAATGATATATGGCAATTTACCAGCAATATAGTACACTGTGCCATGTAATGGGAATAAGAAAAGAGATGCAGAGAACATCAAGTGGGGAACAATCTGGAGTTAATGAAAGAAAAAAAAAATACGGACATTCTGCAGCCTTGTGTTCACAAGCAAGAGAACTGTTTCTCTATTTCTGTGTATCCTGACATAATCAATGGCCAAGCTCTAAAATCCTTAGATTTGTCCATATATGTTTATTTAAATTAGGGGAATCAAGAGGGTACATGGTACTGCATCCTCTTCACTGTCTACCCAGGCAGAGTGCTGTAAAGACCGATAAGTCATACCATAAAAAAAACACTAAAAAAATGTAGTAAATAACACTGATTATCGCATGACAATGGCTCCTGAGAACAAGGGAACAGTTCTTCAACTGGAAAATCTTAATGATTTTAACAAGGGCCAAATTGTGATGGCTAGACAATTAGATCAGTGGATCTCCAAATGGCAGGTCTCAGTACTCAATGATTAGTACCTACCAAAAGCTTTCCTAGAAGGACAAGAACTTATGGTGTCCATTTTAGGACATTGTCAGTCGTCAGCCGTAACTCCGTCCCGCGTCAGGCGAAACAGCATCCCGCCTCGGACCAATCTTCGTCAGGTGTCAGCCTCAACTCCCTCCTCTGCCATCCGAAACTCCCTCCACCGAAACTCTGTCATCCCTCAGACGAAAAACCCTCCTGCCGTGTAGCAGGGCCAAGTCGGTGTCGGCTCTCTGCTATACAGGTTCTGTTGTACATGCTATTCAGTGTCGGCTCTCCTATACAGACTCTGTAGAACATGTAATGTCTGTAGTACACATGCAAGTTTAACAGTTTTGACTTTGCTATACATGCTGTGCAGCATCGGCTCTGCTATGCGGCAGGAAGTTGAATCTGAGGGAGAATCGTCTGAGGGATGACAGCGTTTTGAACGAGGGAGGTAGTTGTGGCTGACGACTGACAGAGGATTGGTCCGAGGGAGGAGGCAGGACTCTGTTTCGCCTCACGGGGGACGGAGTTACAGCTGACAACTGATGAAGTCCTAAAATAGACACCATAAGAACTGAGGACGAAGATAGTGACGGTGCCAAAGATTTATTGATGCTCAAAGGGAGCTAAGCCTAGCCATCTAACCTCATTTCCCAGAACAACTTCTGTACCAGAACTTGCAAATAAGGTAATGCTGGCCATGATAGAAGGTGTCAGAACAGGCATCACAGCTTGCTGTTTATAGGGCCGTGCATCTGCAGACCAGCCATGGTACCCATGCAGACCACCAAGAGTACCTACAATGGGGTGAGCTGGCAAAATAGTTTTTTCTTTCATCGTGTTATCTGGTGTGTCCAGACCAGCCGTGCTCCAGAGTAGATAGGAACAAGATTCCCAGAGGTAGTGAGCTGGAGTGAACTTTTATTATGTGATGGAGACACAAAGGTCTACATAGGAGCCGTATCCACAAAATGGTATATATATATTTTTTTTTTGGATCAAGATTTTTGTATTAGAGCTAGAAGTTGGTTGCCAAAAATGGACATCTCATTGAATGAAATATTTATATAACTCTACACTTTCCTGGTGCCTTCATATATGGGTGCCCCCACAAGAGCCTGTGTTCTGCAATAATAAAGTTATATGAATATGTAAGCCGTGAGGTTTTCTATGTGTGTATACTCTTTAAGTATTCTGTGCAGCTGTTTGCTTTGCTTACCATTGCTCCCTCTCTGACCATACTGCCTGTGCAAGCGTGACTCTGAGATTATGTTCATTCACAGTGGAACTAACCTGAAAATCTGCACATATCCCCTCATGCAAGTCCTGCCATGGATCTGGTTACTAATTTCTTCCAATGCATTGCAATAGATAAAATCTACACTAAAAATCCACAACATATGGGACATGCATGCCCTGAATCTACTTTAGATATTTTCCTCTTTTTTATTTTCAAACCAATTAAATAATAGATTTTCATGCTATTTATCTTTAATAATCAATACTGTTCCTATATCTGCACTCTGTTGACCATCCCGGACTGTTTATTTGAGAAAATTCTACCTCCCAATTTTACAACCAAAAAGATTATATTTACAACATTTGTTATGTGTGGATGTAGCTGAGATCTGTAAAAGAGTCCTAACCCAACTTCACCATCTACAGGCCCTGGTAATAATGTGTTCTAGTATAGAAGAAACACGGTAACCCGCACTCACAGCTAGGCTTCAGCCAGCCACTCCGCTTCATCTGCTTCAACGGACGTACCCGGTTCCAGAATCGATGAAGGGCGCTGAGAGCGCCCTGCATCGAGCATGGAACCGGGTATGTCCGTTGAAGCAGATGAAGTGGAGTCGGCTGGCTGAAGCCTAGCTGTGAGTGCGGGTTACCGTGTTTCTTCTATACTAGATGATATTAGTCACTTGGATTTTTCTGGTCCCCAGCACCGCCTGTCCCACGTACCTAGGACCTCGGTCTTCCGCAATGATAGAAGTGCTGCTGCCCAGTTAACCTGACTGCTATGTAGCAATAGTGCCACTATATCCTTTGAATATTTTTTACCTGGTAATAATGTAATGGCATGGTCAAGTTGTCATACCTAGCACATGGAGAAAAAGGACTATACTGCACGGTGAAATCTGAGGGTTGAAATGCTTTAAAGATTTGTTTGAGTTCCTATATCCTTATCCCTAGTAACACAATTTGAAATGATCAAGTAAAGCCCGTCGCAATAAACAGCCTCCTGAGCTGCGCTCACCAACACCACTATTTACCCTAACTATGTCCATGCTCCAGGCATAAGTATATTGATTATTCTGCAGTCAAACACATGTATTCTAGTTGTGTTTAACTTTATGGATCTAATAGAATAGTATTTTTTGTGTACTAAGCTTATCTATTGGAGTAAGACTACTTGCAGTCTGAAAAAATTAACACCCCTACGTGTTTTATTAAACCCGAATAACTCTGTATGAAGGCCACACTATATGCATGCATTGTACTCATTTCCATACCATGCATTGCTGTAAAAAAATAATATCCATTTGAATGAATGGTTTCATCGACCACATTTGTACTTACAGTTGTCTTTTCCAGGCAGTGCAGCAGGTGGTGGTGTTGACTCTCTATCAGGGAAGCTGATTTTCCAATGTGCGGATCTTCCTCCGTGGAGCCCTAAAGAGAGACAGAGCTTAACATTAATGCATGTAATAAGACCTACTGTGAAATAAAGGATCAGAATGCTTCAGACCTGTGACTTGTAAAGTGGATTGTCCAGCTCCAGGTTACTTTTCAGATGCATACCTTATAATCTGTCCTCCTAATCCCTTCTAACTAGTTCCTCACAGCTCACATAAATTCAGTACAAGTTCTTCACTTATAAATACAATACAGGTAGAAGCTGAACACACACACACACATATATATATATATATATATATATATATATATATATATATATATTGTATATATATTGTACAGACTATTGGTGTACATTGTACTTTGTGTTGCCAGTGTTGCAAAACACAATTCAAAGGTTGTTTATTACAGGGATAGTTGAGGCTTGCTTTATTGATCCTTCCCCTATGATATAACATATATATATATATATATATATATATATATATATATATATATATATGATAAGTTGGCCAGCACATACTGACACACACAATCCAATAAATGATCCCTGGCCCTATCTTATATGAAGGATAGCCTTATGCTTATCCCATGCATGTTTAAACTCCTTCACTGTATTTGCAGAGACCACTTCTATTGCATGGACCGGGCATAGAGGTGCACGCTGCTAGGCTAAATTTACACAAGCAGGAGAATAGAGCAGCACACTGCTAGCACAAAAAAATATATGAAATATGAATTGCTATATTGCTATAGTGAAAAACTGAGGTGCTTAGCTTACCATTTGGCCAAATAGCATGTACCATCCCACCACGATAAGGTGACCTCATTAGGACAGACCCTACACTATGAATATTCCTCTGAGCATCCAGTTTCAAGGCTTGCAAGGTCTGGAACATCCAGCACCTTATAAAATTGGTGGGGTGCACGATCCAACATAGAGGCAGCCATTCCCCCCATATTTGGCCAAATGGTAAGCTATGCACCTACATATTTCACTATAGCAATATAGTATTTCATATATATCTTTGTGCTAGCAGAGTGCTGCTGTATTCTCCTGCTTGTGTATCTTTAGCCTAGTAGCATGCACCTGTATGCCGAGTCCATGCAATAGTTGTGTATCAGTATTAGTATGTGCTGGCCAACTTATCCTTTCTTTGTATTGTACATATGGGGGGAGTGGCTACCTCCATGTTTGTCCGTGCACCCCACCAATTTTATAAGGTGCTGGATGTCCCAGACCTTACAAGCCTGGTAACTGACTACTCAGAGGCAATTCATAGTGTAGGGTCCCTCCCAATGAGGTCACCTTATTGTGGTGGGATGGTACACGCTATTTGGCCAAATGGTAAGCTAAGCACCTCAATTTTGCACTATTGCAATATAGCATTTCATATTTCATATATATCTTTGTGCTAGCAGTGTGCCGCTGTATTCTCTGCTTGTGTGTGTGTATATATATAAAATATTAATATTAAAACCTGGGAGACCTCCAAACTTAAAATAACGGGCAAACCGATCAGTGATATTATATATATATATATATATATATATATATATATATATATATATATATATATATATACATATATTTATATATATATATGTATATACACATACATATACCATTCTTTTATGATGAACATAAAAACTGAGAGGGGTAGTCTGGGGAAGTACAGTGGGGCAAAAAATAATTTAGTCAGCCACCAATTGTGCAAGTTCTCCTATTTAAAAAGATGAGAGAGGCCTGTAATTTTCATCATAGGTATACTTCAACGATGAGAGACATAATGAGAAAAAAAATACATAAAATCACATTGTCTGATTTTTTAAGAATTTATTTGCAAATTATGGTGGAACATAAGTATTTGGTCACCTACAAACAAGCAAGATTTCTGGCTCTCACAGACCAGTAACAACCTCAAACAGTCACACTCCAAACTCCACTATGGCCAAGACCAAAGAGCTGTCAAAGGACACCAGAAACAAAATTGTAGATCTGCACCAGGCTGGGAAGACTGAATCTGCAATTGGCAAGCAGCTTGGTGTGAAGAAATCAACTGTGGGAGCAATTATTAGAAAATGAAGACATACAAGACCACTGATAATCTCCCTCGATCTGGGGCTCCACGCAAGGTCTCACCCCATGGTGTCAAAATGATCACAAGAACAGTGAGCAAAAATCCCAGAACCACACGGGGGACCTAGTAAATGACCTGCAGAGAGCTGGGACCAAAATAATAAAGGCTACCTTCAGTAACACACTACGCCGCCAGGAACTCATAACCATGCAGTGCCAGATGTGTTCCCTTGCTTAAGCCAGTACATGTCCGGGCCCATCTGAAGTTTGCTAGAGAGCATTTAGATGATCCAGGAGAGTATTGGGAGAATGTCATATGGTCAGATGAAACCAAAGTAGAAGTTTTTGGTAAAAACTCAACTCGTCATGTTTGGAGGAGAAAGGATGCTGAGCTGCATCCAAAGAACACCATACCTACTGTGAAGCATGGGGGTGGAAACATCATGCTTTGGGGCTTTTTTTCCTGATAAGGGACCAGGACGACTGATCCATGTAAAGGAAAGAATAAATGGGGCCATGTATCGTGATATTTTTAGTGAAAACCTCCTTCCATCAGCAAAGGCATTGAAGATGAAACATGGCTGGGTCTTTCAGCATGACAATGATCCCAAACACACCACCCGGGCAACGAAAAATTGGCTTCGTAAGAAGCATTTCAAGGTCGTGAAGTGGCCTAGTCAGTCTCCAGATCTCAACCCCATAGAAAAGCTTTGGAGGGAGTTGAAAGTTCGTGTTGCCCAGCAACAGCCCCAAAACATCACTGCTCTAGAGGAGATCTGTATGGAGGAATGGGCCAAAATACCAGCAACAGTGTGTGAAAGCCTTGGGAAGACTTATAGAAAATGTTTGTCCTTTGTCATTGCCAACAAAGGGTATATAACAAAGTATTGAGATGAACTTTGGTTATTGACCACATACTTATTTTTCCACCATAATTTGCAAATACATTCTTTAACCCCTTGGGGACGGAGCCCATTATGACCCTAAGGACGGGAGCATTTTTTGCAAATCTGACCACTGTCACTTTAAGCATTAATAACTCTGGAATGCTTTTACTTATAAATTTGATTCTGAGATTGTTTTTTCGTGACATATTCTACTTTATGTTAGTGGTAAATTTTCGGTGATACTTGCATCCTTTCTAGGTGAAAAATGCAAAAATGTCATGAAAAATTGGAAAATTTAGCATTTTTCTAACTTTGAAGCTCTCTACTTATAAGGAATATGGATATTCCAAATAAATTATATATTGATTCACATATACAATATATATACTTTATGTTTGCATCATAAAATTGATGAGTTTTTACTTTTGGAAGACACCAGGGGGCTTCAAAGTTCAGCAGCAATTTTCCAATTTTTCGCAAAATTTTCAAAATCTGAATTTTTCAGGGACCAGGTCAGGTTTGAAGTGGATTTGAAGGGTCTTCTGGTTAGAAAATACCCAATAAATGACCCCATTATAAAAACTGCACCCCTCAAAGTATTCAAAATGACAATCAGTAAGTGTGTTAACCCTTTAGGTGTTTCACAGGAATAGCAGCAAAGTGAAGGAGAAAATTCGAAATCTTCATTTTTTACACTGGCATGTTCTTGTAGACCCAGTTTTTGAATTTTTACAAGGGGTAAAAGGAAAAAAATCCTCTCAAAATTTGTAACCCAATTTCTCTCGAGTAAGAAAATACCTCATATGTGTATGTAAAGTGTTCGGCGGGTGCACTAGAGGGCTCAGAAGCTAAGGAGCAACAATGGGATTTAGGAGAGTGAGTTTTTCTGAAATGGTTTTTGGGGGGCATGTCCCATTTAGGAAGCCCCTATGGTGCCAGGACAGCAAAAAACCCCACATCGCACACTATTATGGAAACGACACCCCTCAAGGAACGTAACAAGGGGTACGGTGAGCCTTAATACCCCACAGGTGTTTGACAACTTTTTGTTAAAGTCGGATGTGTAAATGAAAAAAAATATATTTTTCCACTAAAATGCTGGTTTTTCCCCAAATTTTACTTTTTTACAAAGGGTAATAGGAGAAAATGCCCCCCAAAATTTGTAACCCCATTTCTTCTGAGTATGGAAATACCCCATATGTGGACGTCAAGTGCACTGCGAGCGAACTACAATGCTCAGAAGAGAAGGAGCACCATTGAGCTTTTAGAGAGATAATTTGTTTGGAAAGGAAGTCGGGGGCCATGTGCATTTACAAAGCCCCGCGTGGTGCCAGAACAGTGGACCCCCCCACATGTGACCCCATTTTGGAAACTATACCCCTCACGGAATGTAATAAGGGGTGCAGTGAGCATTTACACCCCACTGGCGTTTGACAGATCTTTGGAACAGTGGGCTGTGCAAACAAAAAAATTACATTTTTCATTTTCACTGACCACTGTTCCAAAAATCTGTCAGACCCCTGTGGGGCGTAAATGCTCACTGTACCCCTTATTACATTCCGTGAGGGGTGTAGTTTCCAAAATGGGGTCACATGTGAGTATTTATTATTTTGCATTTATGTCAGAACCGCTGTAAAATCAGCCACCCCTGTGCAAATCACCAATTTCGGCCTCAAATTTACATAGTGCGCTCTCACTCCTGAGCCTTGTTATGCGCCCGCAGAGCATTTTATGCCCACATATAGGGTATTTCCGTACTCAGGAGAAATTGCGTTACAAATTTTGGGGGTCTTTTTTTCCTTTTACCTCTTGTGAAAATAAAAAGTAAAGGGCAACACCAGCATGTTAGTGTAAAAAAATTTTTTTTTTACACTAACAGGCTGGTGTAGACCCCAACTTTTCCTTTTCATAAGGGGTAAAAGGAGAAAAAGCCCCCCAAAATTTGTAGTGCAATTTCTCCCGAGTACGGAAATACCCCATATGTGGCCCTAAACTGTTTCCTTGAAATACGACAGGGCTCCAAAGTGAGAGAGCACCATGCGCATTTGAGGACTAAATTAGGGATTGCATAGGGGTGGACATAGGGGTATTCTACGCCAGTAATTCCCAAACAGGGTGCCTCCAGCTGTTGCAAAACTCCCAGCATGCCTGGACAATCAGTGGCTGTCCGGAAATGCTGGGAGTTGTTGTTTTGCAACAGCTGGAGGCTCCGTTTTGGAAACACTGCTGTACAATACGTTTTTCATTTTTATTGGGGGGGACAGTGTAAGGGGGTGTTTATGTAGTGTTTTACCCTTTATTATGTGTTAGTGTAGTGTAGTGTTTTTAGGGTACATTCACACTGGCGGGTTACGGTGAGTTTCCCGCTAGGAGTTTGCGCTGCGGCGAAAAATTTGCCGCAGCTCATACTTGAAGCAGGAAACTTGCTGTAAACCCGCCCGTGTGAATGTACCCTGTACGTTCACATGGGTTAAACCTCCAGCTGTTTCAAAACTACAACTCCCAGCATGCACTGTCTGTCAGTATATGCTGGGAGTTGTAGTTTTGCAACAGCTGGAGGCACACTGGTTGGAAAACCTTCAGTTAGGTTCTGTTACCTAACTCAGTATTTTCCAACCAGCGAGCCTCCAGCTGTTGCAAAACTACAACTCCCAGCATGCACGGTCTGTCAGTACATGCTGGGAGTTGTAGTTTTGCAACAGCTAGAGGCACACTGGTTGGAAAATACTGAGTTGGGTTCTGTTACCTAACTCAGTATTTTCCAACCAGTGAGCCTCCAGCTGTTGCAAAACTACAACTCCCAGCATGCACGGTCTGTCAGTGCATGCTGGGAGTTGTAGTTTTGAAACAGCTGGAGGCACACTGGTTGGAAAATACTGAGTTGGGTTCTGTTACCTAACTCAGTATTTTCCAACCAGTGTGCCTCCAGCTGTTGCAAAACTACAATTCCCAGCATGTCTGATCACAGAAGGGCATGCTGGGAGATGTAGTTATGCAACAGCTGGAGGTACGCAACTACAACTCCCAGCATGCCGAGACAGCTGTTTTCTGTGTGGGCATGCTGGAATTTGTAGTTTTGCAACATCTGGAGTGCTACAATTTAGAGACCACTGAACAGTGATCTCCAAACTGTGGACCTCCAGATGTAGCAAAACTACAACTCCCAGCATGCCCAGACAGCAAACAGCTGTGTGGGCATGCTAGGAGTTGTAGTTTTGCAAGATCTAGAGGGCAGTATAGAGATCACTGTGCAGTGGTCTCTAAACTGCAGACCTCCAGCTGTTGCAAAACTACAAATTCCAGCATGCCCACACAGCAAACAGCTGTCTGGGCATGCTGGGAGTTGTAGTTTTGCAACATCTGGAGGGTACAGTCTAGAGACCACTATAGTGGTCTCAGACTGTAGCCCTCTAGATGTTGCTATGCAACTACTCACCGGCTTCTGTCGCATCCGGGAGCCGTCCTCTTCTGCAGCACGCGGCAGCAGATCTCCGTCGCCGACCGCCGATCCCAGTCGCTCCGCTGCCTCCGGAGGGGTAAGTGGACTCCGACGCCGCTCCTCTTCGTTTTCCCCGTTCTGCCCCGCCTATTGTGGGAGGGCAGGACGGAGAAAATGAAAGTAAACCCCCCCGCCCCCGATCTGCTATTGGTGGTCGCGTCTAGACCACCAATAGCAGAGATAGGAGGGGTGGCAACTCTGCCACCTCACTCCTATCGCTTTAGGGGGATCGTGGGTGTCTTAGACACCCGCGATCCCCCTTCTATTCCGGGTCACCGGGTCACCATAGACCCATAATGACCCGGAATCGGCGCAAATCGCAAGTGTGAAATCACTTGCGATTTGCGCCGATCGCCGACATGGGGGGGTCTAATGACCCCCCTGGGCATTTGCACGGGGTGCCTGCTGATAGATATCAGCAGTCACCCCGTCCCGGTCCCCGCCCGGCGCGCGGCGGGGGCCGAAATTCCCACGGGCGTATGGATACGCCCTTCGTCCTTAAGTACCAGGACGCAAGGGCGTATGCATACGCCCTTCGTCTCCAACAGGTTAAAAACAGACAATGTGATTTTATGGATTTTTTTTTCTCATTATGTCTCTCATAGTTGAGGTATACCTATGATGAAAATTACAGGCCTCTCTCATATTTTTAAGTGGGAGAACTTGCCCAATTGGTGGTTGACTAAATGCTTTTTTGCCCCACTGTAAATTATCCCCTATAGGGTATAATTGTCTGATCACGGGTGGGGGGGGTCCAACTGCTGGAACCCCATGCGATCTCCTGTATGGGGCCTAGCATCTCACCCATCCTCTGAGTGCTCTGGCCAAGCAAGAGTCACTGGTGATTGGTTGAGCGGGCCGTCACTGATGAGTGGTTGGACCCCCCTTTGATGATCAGGCACTTATCCCATATCCTGTAGACAGGGTATAAGTTCAGTTCCCCAGACTATTTAACGGGGTACTCCACTCTGCAGTGTTCGGTACATTTAGTTCCAAACGCTGGTGCGGGCTTTGGGGGTCACCACGCCCCCACGTTATGTCACGCCCCTCATGACATCACACCTCACCCCCTCAATGTTAGTTTATGGGAGGGGGCATGATGGGCGTCACACCCCCTCCCAAAGACTTGCATTGAGGGGTCGGGGTATGACGTCATGATGGGTGGGGCATGACATTACGAGGGGGTGTGGCGACCCCCAAAGCCAGCACCAACGTTTGAAACTAAACGTTCTGAGCCCTGCGGAGTGGAGTACCCCTTTAATGGCCAAAGTGTTCTGAGTATGTTCCTATAAGTCGTATAATGTGTTATTATAGCATGTTTCTGGAAATTCTATATATTTTATATATTTATCTGTTTAATGGACTGAAGGTAATTGTAAATCTGATAAAGTTGGATTGTATATAAGGGTTATATAAGGCCATTGGTTTTAATTCATGTCAGGTACCTGCCATGCAATAAAAAAAATATTTTGGGTGAAGTGGTGGGTGCCATAAACTTCTATCTTTTGGGATTTATACATCAGCACTCTCTATGTTCTTCATTGATCCCCACCAGATAGCGCAGCATTACTAGGTCTCTTAGATGCTTCTGCTATCTGAACAGCATCCAATAATGTGAGGAACAGTGCCAGATTTTTTATTTCTATTCTTTCTTGTGCGTAGATAATAAAAACTGTTGGGGAGATTGATCAACACCAGTGCAGAGAAAAAGTTACCTATAGCAGCCAATCAGATGGCTTCTTTTACTGGCACCTTTTTAAAAATTAATGAGGCGATCTGATTGGTTGCTATGGGCAATTGGTCCACTTTTTCTTTACAATTTTTGATAAATCCCTCCATCTATAATTTTAGTATGGCCAAAATCGTACTCACTCGCAGAATAAAGTGAACATGACATTTACACTGCATGGTGAGACATTGGCAGAATAACATTTCTTTTTCTCCATTTCACTACACAATTTTTTTTTTACGTTTCTGAATACACAATATGGGTGCGTTCACACGTGCATATTTTTGCTACAGATCTGCTGCGGATTTTGCTGTCCCTTGACTGCAGCAAAAATTCTCATATGCGAATGCACCCTATGTGAATGCGCCCTTTGATACACTTAACAATGTTATTACAAAAACAACTCATCCTGCAAAAAACAAGCCCTTATATGTAGTGTCAATTAAAACATAAAAAATCCATGGTTCATGAAAGGCAAGGAAATACATTTTTTTTTTTTACTCCATAACCAAAATCACCATGGCAGAGAGGAGGGTATAGTTTCTGAGCTGTTTAGTATGACCCACGAGGCCGGTATGGCTGAAACATCTGAACTCTATACTTTTGGTCATATAGGGTATACTGGTGCTGTGTAAGCTTGGAAAATAAAATAATAATATAGGACTAGTATCACTTGTGACTTGACCTTTTTCCCTTTACAGAAAAACAAGAAGCATTATGTATCTGTAGAATGTTTCCCAGGGGCTGTTAAGTTTTAATGCCCAGATTCTGAGAAATAGTAAAAGTTATGTTTCCTATTTCGTCTTCATTGCTCAGTTGTAATTCTGACCATTTTACTCTAATACCTTTGCAGGCTACTGAAAATATGTTGGATCACATTGTTCCTATTAGAAATGGCTGATAAAGCTGTAGAATCCCAATGTAAAGGTTATTGTGATGGCGGTAATATATTTTTAGCCTGCATATTTCACAGGTGGCTATTGAGAACGTGCAGAACCACTACAGAAACCAAGAGGTTTTTCAAAACCTCCTTACTCTGAAACAGAATCTAAAGAAAAAAATGACACTCTGGAGTGTTGGATCCAACGTATGGAGGAAAGACTGGCAGGTTAATGTACCGCCATTACTGGACATCCTATAGCAGTGGAGGAAAACTTGGCTTTCTTAACAATCTACACTAAACGGTCCTAGGAGGTCTATTATATTGTTTATTTCATTGTAGATACTGGATAGATTTTTAATTAAATCTCAAATTGTTTTGGAAATGCGTTCAGAAAGAAATTCTGCAGTCTCCGGTGATGGGATCTGGTCTTATGTTTAAAGACTGATAAAATGATGGGAAATATGCTGTTGTTGTAGATTCTACACCTGTTGCATATCTACTGCAAATGCTGAATTAAACACCCACTTTGCATCTATAATCCCTGCTCACCAGGGAGGAGGTGCATTGTTCATCCTTCTCTTTTGCCAGTTTTTCCCAATTGGCAGCGCTATGTTTCCTTATTTATTGTTGCTCACTGTGTCTCATTACTTTCAATTAATCAATTAATTTCCATGAGACTTTGCAGTGTAAAGATAAGTGTGATAAAGTGAAACCTTGCTATGCAGATGTGTGAATATGTGGTCAGTGTGGGGATACGGGCATCCATGGGTATAGCTGGGGGTTAGCAGGGCATGTGCCCCAGGTTCTGGCTCTTATGGATGCTGGCAACCAGCTACTTTACCTTGGCCAGGGTGTTTAGTTACTTAAAGTGTACCTGTCATTTGCAAAAACGTTTTATATAATGCACATAATAACATTATATGTATATTTGTAATTTACATTGGGTACAAATGTGTATATTTTTGGGTTCAAAATGCTGTATTGTCCCTGCAGCTATGGCCTGTGTGCAGAGACAAGATACAGGAAGTGTGGGAGGACATGCAGGGCTCTGTGCAGTGAGGACAAGCAGGGCTCTGTACACTGAGGACAAGCGGGGCTCTGTACACTAAAGATAAGCAGGGTTCTGTACACTGAGGACAAGCAGGGCTCTGTACACTGAGGACAAGCAGGGCTCTGTACACTGAGGACAAGCAGGGCTCTGTGCAGTGAGGACAAGCAGGGCTCTGTGCAGTGAGGACAAGCAGGGCTCTGTACACTGAGGACAAGCAGGGCTCTGTACACTGAGGACAAGCAGGGCTCTTTACACTGAGGACAAGCAGGGCTCTGTACACTGAGGACAAGCAGGGCTCTGTACACTGAGGGAAAGCAGGGCTCTGTGCAGTGAGGACAAGCAGGGCTCTGTACACTGAGGACAAGCGGGGCTCTGTACACTAAAGATAAGCAGGGCTCTGTACACTGAGGACAAGTGGGGCTCTGTATACTAAAGATAAGCAGGGCTCTGTACACTGAGGACAAGCAGGGCTCTGTGCAGTGAGGACAAGCAGGGCTCTGTGCAGTGAGGACAAGCAGGGCTCTGTACACTGAGGAGAAGCAGGGCTCTGTACACTGATGACAAGCAGGGCTCTGTACACTGAGTACAAACAGGGCTCTGTGCAGTGAGGACAAGCAGGGTTTTGTGCAGTGAGGACAAGCAGGGCACTGTGCAGTGAGGACAAGCAGGGCTCTGTGCAGTGAGGACAAGCAGGGCTTTGTACATTGAGGACAAGCAGGACTCTGTACACTAAGGACAAGCAGGGCTCTGTACACTGAGGACAAGCTGGGCTCTGTACACCTGAGGACAAGCTGGGCTCTGTACACCTGAGGACAAGCAGGGATCTGTACACTGAGGACAAGCAGGGCTCTGTACACCTGAGGACAAGCAGGGCTCTGTACACTGAGAACAAGCAGGGCTCTGTACACCTGAGGACAAGCAGGGCTCTGTACACTGAGGACAAGCAGGGCTCTGTACACCTGAAGACAAGCAGGGATCTGTACACTGAGGACAAGCAGGGCTCTGTACACCTGAGGACAAGCAGGGCTCTGTACACTGAGGACAAGCAGGGCTCTGTACACCTGAGGACAAGCAGGTCTCTGTGCAGTGAGGACAAGCAGGGCTTTGTGCAGTGAGGACAAGCAGGGCTCTGTGCAGTGATGCTCTGTGACACGCTTCCAGCAAACACAACAGGATGATTGACAAGCCAGGAGAATGCACAGAGCTCTGCTTGTCCTCAGGTCTCTGCACAGACACACAGGCAATAGCTGAAGGGACAACTATTTTTTACCTAAAAATATACACATTTTTTTAACAAACATTTATTACAAATAAAAAGTATTCACAAATGACAGGTACACTTAAAAAAATATATTTTTATGGTGGATGAAAAAAATCCTAGCTCCATGAACACTTAAACAGCCAGATAATGTTATTGGGAAGTATTTTAAACCACACTAGATATTGGGAAAGAATGGGGGAAAAAAAACTACAGTGCACACAATGGCCATCACCTTCTGGTATCACAGACTGAGTTCTGCATGGCAAATCTGAGAGTTAGCACCTTTAAGGGTTAATACCTGCGTACCAATACCCATCATACAAACACCAGTACTGATGGCTCTTGCCTACACGCTATACTGGTGACTGGAGGGAAACCGTTACCTGCCTGTATGCCATTTCCCCTTTAAATTTATAATTATGCTGAGTACAGCACTTGGGTATTTTTAGGAACTCCTATAATGAGTGAATGCAGTGTCAATCCACCTCTCAATTTAAATAGGGGGATGCAAGATCCCTCTCCTTATGTTTGGTTGGAGGTCCCAGCAGTCAGACCTGAACTGATCAGACACTTGTTATCTATGTCTGGGATAGGTGATTGGAAAAACCCTATGATCATACCTTGTAGATATCCCAGACTAAAATGACTATATATCTACTGATACATACATTTAAAATTATATACTTTTTAAAACTCTATAGAGCGAGTTGCGCGATTCACATTGTGTTTTCTATCCCCCTCTTTTTTTTGTTTTTACTTGATCAGCACTCTGCCCCTCACCCTCCCCCCAGGCCTGTATTAATTCACAGGAACCTGCAAATGGCCCTATTCTTTCTGGCAGTCTCCCAGTCTTTTACAGGGAGCACATGGTAAGTGAGCTTTGTCACCTGTTTACCCTGGTGCCATGCTGTGCGGCGTCCATTGCTTCTGTGGCGCTGTGTCTGTGGGGGCGTGACCCAGGGAATGCTTCGGGCGGCATTGGGGCTCTTCCAGTGGGCCGTTCCCCCTGTGGGCACTAGTGTTGCGGTGGTGGTTGCTGCTCAGTGAAGCAACATTTTATGCTAGGGATGTTAGGGACCCGCTACTTACAGGTGGCCATGACGTGGCTGGCGGGCTTACATTTCATGATCATTAAGTGCACTAACTACCTGTTAGTTTAATAAATTTAGCTGAGAAGCCTTACATCACTGTGCATGTTGTAGATGTGCAACCTTGTCTGTTTTTTATCTTTTATCTTTTTTATCAGATTTTTTATGAATCCCAGACTAATGTGACTATATATCTACTGATACATTCACTTAAAATAATATACTTTTTAAAAGTAGCACTTTTAAGTGTCATTTAACCTGTTAAGGACAAAGGGCGTACCTGTGTGCCCGCTCCCGCGATATAACGAGAGGTCACGGGCTGACCCTTGTCATATCGGGTCGGTCCCGGCGGCTAGCAACGGCGGGAACCAGTGGCTAATACCAGACATCACCGATTGCGGTGATGTCCGGTTTTATCCCCTTAGACACGGTGATCAAAGTTGATTGCCGCCGGGCTGATCGGGACCACCGCAGTGAAATCGCGGACACACAAGGAGGGTCTCTACCTTCCTCCTCGGTGTCCAATCGGTGATTGATTGCTCCATGCCTGTGATCCAGGCTGTAGCAATCAAGCACCAAAAAACATGTTATAGTCCCCTATTGGACTATAAAAAAAAGTGTTAAAAAAAGTTAATAAATGTGATTTACCCCTTCCCTAATAAAAGTTTGAATCACCCCCCTTTCCCATAAAAAAAAACTATGTAAATAAAAATAAATATAGACATATGTGGTTTCACCACATGTATAAATGTCCAATATATATATATATATATATATATATATATATATATATATATATATATATATATTAAAAAAAAAAAAAAAAAAAAATAATATATATATATATATATATATATATATATATATATATGTTAATTAAACCCCATGGTCAATGGCGTACACGTAAAAAAATTCCAATGTCCAAAATAGCGTATTTTTGGTCCCTTTTTATACCATAAAAAAATGAATAAAAGGCGATCAAAAAGTTCCATTAAAACAAAAATGGTACAGATAAAAAAATTTGCCCTCATCCCGCCCCATATGAGGAAAAAAATAAAAAAGTTATAGGGGCCAGAATAGGAAATTTTTAGACGTATTAATTTTCCTGCATGTAGTTGTGATTTTTACTAGAAGTAAAACAAAATTAAACCTATATAATTAGGGTATCATGTTAATTGTATGGACCTACAGAATAAAAATAAGGTGTAATTTTTACCGAAAAACTATATAGAAACGGAAGCCTCCAAAAGTTACAAAATGGTGTTTTTTTTTGTTTTTATTTTGTCCCACAAATATTTTTTGGGGGGGTTTTGCCCTTCATTTTTTTTAGTAAAATGACTGATGTCATTACAAAGTGCAATCGGTGGTGCACCATATGGGTCTGTAGGTGCAAAATTGAAAGGGTTATCATTTTTAAAAGGTAAGGAGGAAAAAAAACGAAAGTGCAAAAAAGGAAAAACGCTCAGTGCTGAAAGGGTTAACTATGTGAAACAGTAACTGTACATACCACCATTTCCAGCGCCTCATTCAGTAGGCCATTTCTTTTACTGTGCAGATAGGCCGATGAAGTTCCTGTCTTGGCCACCTTTATCCTGGCAAGTCTAGCTTTCTGTACAAGAAGAAAAAAAACATTGTCACCATAATATCCATGGTCACCATAATATCCATTGTCATCATAATATCCATTGTCATCATAATATCCGTGGTCACCATAATATCCGTGGTCACCATAATATCCGTGGTCACCATAATATCCATTGTCATCATAATATCCATGGTCACCATAATATCCATTGTCATCATAATATCCATTGTCATCATAATATCCATTGTCATCATAATATTCGTGGTCACCATAATATCCGTGGTCACCATAATATCCGTGGTCACCATAATATCCATTGTCATCATAATATCCATGGTCACCATAATATCCATTGTCATCATAATATCCATTGTCATCATAATATCCATTGTCATCATAATATTCGTGGTCACCATAATATCCGTGGTCACCATAATATCCATTGTCATCATAATATCCATGGTCACCATAATATCCATTGTCATCATAATATCCATTGTCATCATAATATCCATGGTCACCATAATATCCATTGTCATCATAATATCCATTGTCATCATAATATCCGTGGTCACCATAATATCCATTGTCATCATAATATCCATTGTCACCATAATATCCATTGTCACCATAATATCCGTGGTCACCATAATATCCGTGGTCACCATAATATCCATTGTCACCATAATATCCATTGTCATCATAATATCACATGGCTTCCTTCAATCTTTATAGTCACAAAACATCTTTTTTTTTTTTTTAATGGACTCGGATTTGTAAAGGTAGAAACAAAAATCAGGGCTCCAAAAAGTTGCAATTGATATACAGTATATCAAAATGACTAAACTATTTGGGGGTTATTGATTGATATAATTTTTTTCTTTTTACATACTGCCTAAAGAAAGTTTGGGATTTTATGATTCTACCTGAAGCTGTAGAGAGATTGTTTTATATTGCTTTCTGGATGCCGTTATGTTTCTATTATTTCACATATTGTTCATATTCTCAATAAGGATTAGTAATAGATTATATATGAAATCTCTCAAAAAACGTGACAAATCCTAGCGGCAAATAATCCTCTCCACTGTCAGCTTTAGAATGGTTGCAATGACTGCTGTTTAGTGGTTTGCTCTGTTACCTTATAGCATTGGAGTCTTGGATACATACTGATATGGGCTAACCATGAAATTGGCCATAATGTGTATGTGTGAGATAGGGAAGTTAGATTGTGAGCCCCAATGAGGATAGAAAGTGATTATTATAATAGTAACAAGTCCTGTGCAAATACAGTGGTCCCTCAACATACGATGGTAATCCGTTCCAAACGGACCATCGTTTGTTGAAACCATCGCATGTTGAGGGATCGGTGCAATGTAAAGTATAGGACAGTGGTCTACAAACTGCGGACTTCCAGATGTGTTTTGCAACATCTGGAGGTCCGCAGGTTGTAGACCACTGTTAGAGGAAGTTGTACTCACCTGTCCCCGCCGCTCCGGACCGTCACCGCTCGTCACCGCTGCCCGGGATGTCGCCGTCCATTGCTGTTGCTGCGTCCCCGGGTTGTCCCCTACGCTCCGGTAAGGCCTCTTCTTCCCCGGCATCCGCGCTCTCCGTCACTGCCATCGCGTTGCTACGCACGCCACTCCTATTGGATGACGGAACGGCGTGCGCAGCGACGTGATGACGTCGATGGAGAGCGCCGACGATGCAGAGGATCCCGAAGAGGACACGCCGGAGCCCCGAGGACAGGTAAGTGATCGTCAGCGGACCACATGGGGCACGTAAACGGCTATCCGGTGGCAGCTGAAGCAGTCAGCGCTGGGGGGTAGCCGTTTATGCGATGGCCCCGACATACAAAAGCATCGTATGTTGATGCGGCCTTCAACATGCGAAGGCCTCTGAGAGACCATCGCATGTTGAAATGATCGTATGTCGGGGCCATCGTAGGTTGAGGGGTCACTGTACATAAGCATCAAGAAATAAAGAATTAAAGTTAAAGTCTTTTGTCAATGACTAAAAGAAATTGTATCATAGTGAATGAAGGAAGAGGCTGGTGCGATAATGTTCTCCAGTTTCCGCACACTCCCCTGTATCTGATAGAATGAATGAAGCAGCACAAGCATCAAACAGTACCGCTTCCTTTCAGCACAGATCCTTCATTGCAGATAGTGGACTTGTAATTTGCCTAATCAAAAGCTCCGAGTCCTGTCTGTCGCTTGTATTGGAGAGAAGCCGGCTCTCTTTGTATTCTTCTGTAAATACGTGAACCTGTCGTAATTCTATTTGGACACATTTTATAATGTAATCTTTTGGAGAGCTCGTGCAGAACTGCGCTTGTTCCCCTCTAATTATTATTAGTTAATTACATTTGGATTCTAAGAGGAAGCAAAGTGTTGGAATTGTGGAGGTAAATATTCTCTGCTGTCATTCTTCCAAGAATGGAAAGTAATGAGCGGCTCCTGAAAACGCTGCAGTTATATTGCTCTTCTATCTGGCAAATTTTCTAAAAATTCACGGCTGGAGTATTTAAATTGGCATCTGCGATTGATTCTGCAATAAAAATACAACCCTGCTGAGTAACAGCAGCCAACTGCTCTTTAAAAGGAGAACTCCACTCCTCAGCATTCTAAACATTTAGTTACGAACGCTGGGTGTGGGCTTTGGGGGTTGCCCCGCCCCCTCATGGCGTCACGCCCTGCCCCCTCAATACAAGTCTATGGGAGGGGGCGTGACGAGGGGGCATGGCCCCCGAAGCCCGCTACCAGCACTTGGAACTAAACTTGACCGCCGAACACTGGGGAGTGGAGTACCCCTTTAAGAAATATTCTTAAGAATAATGGGTCACATTTTAGGCCTAATTCAGACAAGTGTCCTTTACAATATTTAAGTTGCATGGGACCATTCAAAGGCACCCATAGACTTCTATGGACCTTATTTACCTCCATATGCCCCTGGTTTCACATGATGTTTTTATATGAGAAAACATTGTATCTTGTGCCATCATATGCAAGATAGAAGGGAAAAAGCTTAAAGGGGTACTCCGGTGAAAACATTTTTTTTTCATATCAACTGGCTCCAGAAAGTTTAACAGATTTGTAAATTATTTCTATAAAAAAATCTTAATCCTACAGTACTTATGAGCTGCTGAAGTTTTTTTTTTCTGTCTGATCACAGTGCTCTCTGCTGACACCTCTGTCTGTGTCAGAAACTATCCAGAACAGGAGAGGTTTGCTATGGGGATTTGCTACTACTCTGAACAGTTCCTGGCACAGACAGAGGTGTCAGCAGAGAGCACTGTGGTCAGTCAGAAAAGAACAACTTAACTTCATCAGCTGATAAGTACTGGTAGGATTAAGACCTTTTAATGGGTGCGGCTGCAGATGAGTCACATTTGTTGTTGTATATTCTAGATACACTACTGTCGGCTACTATCATACCAGCGTAGGATATATAGTACATAGAGCAGCATGAAGGGGGGGGGGGGGGGGGATGTTGGCTGAAGCTTTGTGCTGTGGGTTACACGCCCCATTATGGAGGAGAGCCGGGGCGCTGTCTGCGATCTGACACTTATCCCCTCTCCTTAGGAGGGGGGATACATTTTTAGAAATGGGAGTTCTCCTTTAAAGCAGGATTTTTCTATAAACCTTTTCTTTTTTTTATTTTGGTGCTGTTGTACATTTTATGTAATTATTCATATAAAAATGGTTGGAATATTGCAGCTCTCACACCAGCCAACAGAGCAGACACAATAAGCTCAACCTTCCTTTCTTCTGTAGTTCAGATGCCAGTTTTGCTGTGTATAGCAGGTTATCCACTCATCGCATTGAGTGGAATTGATGATATAAGTGTTTTTTTTTTTTTTTTTTTATTCACAAACATTTCATACGCAAGGGTTCATGGAAAAGAGCATAGATAACAAGCACTTTCTTATATTTCAACCATGTGTTTTTACTTTAAAGAGGTTTTTTTTTGTCATTTTACATTGATGGCCTATAGTCCATTAAAGGAGTAGTCCAGTGGTGAACAACTTATCCCCTATCCTAAGGATAGGGGATAAGTTTGAGATCGCGGTGGTCCGACCGCTGGGGCCCCCTGCAATCTCCTGTATGGAGCCCCGACAGCCCGCGGGAAGGGGGCGTGTTGACCTCAGCACGAAGCGGCGGCCAACACGCCCCCTCAATACAACTCTATGGCAGAGCCGAAGTGCTGCCTTCGGCAATCTCCGGCTCTGCCATAGAGATGTATTGAGGGGGCGTGTCGTCCGCCGCTTCCTGCGGGTTTCGACACCCGCTATCTGGCCGGAGAGCCTGGCCCCTATACAGAGAGATCGCAGGAGGCCCCAGCGGTTGGACCCCCGCGATCTCAAACTTATCCCCTATCCTTAGGATAGGGGATACGTTTTTCCCCACTGGACTACCCCTTTAATGTCTGCTCGGAAGGGGTAAACACCTGGTTGATCAGTTGCTCGATATAGCCGCGGCTCTGGCATATACACAGTGAACGGGGTTATTCCTTAAATGGGAGCTAAGGTTCAGTAACCTATCACCACCACTACACAGTAAACAAAGCTAGGGCTTCCGGCCCTGATCATTGTGTATATTCACGTATTGCATTATATAAAGAGTTTACCTAATATTATAGAGGCCTACAAATCAGGTTACACCCTCTGGTGTTGCCTACTGACATGGTAGCACAGCAGTTTTGCTGCTTATTAACTTATATATTATATAGTTCTCAATAAGGGTTTCTGAGGCTCCATGAGCTCTTTCTTCAGTAGCTACATATTTGGAGGCCTTCACAATATTCGAAAAACTCTATATTATGTACTCTTAGTGCAAGACCTGGATCATGGTGCATGTACCAATCCCCCATCATAAACAACAAGATCTGCTTACCCCAGGACAGATAAGAGGCATGCTGTGACATAAATTTTTTATATTTTGACGTGATATCATGACTGACTATGGATACTTTAAAGGGGTACTCCGCCCCTAGACATCTTATCCCCTATCCAAACGATAGGGGATAAGATGTCTGATTGCGGGGGTCCCACCGCCGGGGACCCCCTTGATCTCAGCTGCGGCACCCCACCGTCACCACTGCACAGAGGGAACTCGTTCTGTGCGTAATGACGGGCGATACAGGGGCCGGAGCATCGTAACATCACGGCTCTGTCCCCTCGTGACGTCACGTTCCGCCCCCTCAATACAGGTCTATGGGAACGGACATGGCAGCCGGCAGAGCCGTGATGTTACGATGCTCCAGCCTCTGTATTGCCCTTCATTACGCACAGAGCGAGTTCGCTCTGTGCAGTGGTGACGGTGGGGTGCCGCAGCTGAGATCACGGGGGTCCCCAGCGGAGTCCGCCCGATCAGACATCTAATCCCCTATCCTTTGGATAGGGGATAAGATGTCTAGGGGAGGAATACCCCTTTAAGGCAACTATCCTCTGAAATACTAACAGTCAAATAGACCCATACTATTTCTCATATGATGGACTTTTATCTTTGAATGGGTACTCTGCTGCCCCAACGTTCGGAATATTTATAATGTATTGCTCGGTGGTATTAGTGTGTCCAGCTCCACTGTTTGTATGGTAGTAGTTTCTTCATGTATAGTTTGTATACAGCAGTCCAGGAATGTACAACCCTTGAACTTAATGGAGTACCGTACTCTGGTGGAAAACTTTTTTTTTTAATCAGCTGGTGCAAGAAAGTTAAATAAATTTGTAAATTACTTCTATTAAAAAATCTTAATCCTTCCAGTACTTATCAGATGCTGTATAATACAGAGGAAGTTGTGTAGTCCAGAGCAGGAGAGGTTTGCTATGTGGAATTGTTCCTGCTCTGGACAGTTCCTGACATGGACAGAGGTGTCAGCAGAAAGCACCGTGGACAGACAGAAAAGAAATTAAAAAAATTAATGAACTTCCTGCTGTATTATACAGCAGCTGATAAGTACTGGAAGGATTAAGATTTTTAAATAGCAGTAATTTTCTGGCACAAGCTGATTTAAAAAAAAAAAAGTTTTCCACTGGAGTACCCCTTTAACCCCTTAAGGACACATGACGTACTGGAACGTCATGTGTCCACTCCCGATCTATAACGCGGGGCCACGGCGTGGCTAATAGCGCGCGGCATTGATCGCTGTGCCGCGCGCTATTAACCCTTTAGACGCGGCGTTCAAAGTTGAACGCCGCGTCTAAAGTGAAACCGAAAGCATGCCGGCTAGCTCAGTGGGCTGTTCGGGATAGCCGCGGTGAAATCGCGGCATCCCGAACAGCTGACAGGACAGCGGGAGGGCCCCTACCTGCCTCCTCGCTGTCCGATCGCCGAATGACTGCTCAGTGCCTGAGATCCAGGCATGAGCAGTCATGCGGCAGAATCATCGATCACTGGTTTCTTATGAGAAACCAGTGATCAATGTAAAAGATCAGTGTGTGCAGTGTTATAGGTCCCTATGGGACCTATAACACTGCAAAAAAAAAGTGCAAAAAAAAAGTGAATAAACATCATTTAACCCCTTCCCTATTAAAAGTTTGAATCACCCCCCTTTTCCCATAAAAGAAAAAACACAGTGTAAATAAAAATAAAAATAAACATAAATGGTATCGCCGCGTGCGGAAATGTCCGAATTATAAAAATATATCGTTAATTAAACCGCACGGTCAATGGCGTGCGCGCAAAAAAATTCCAAAGTCCAAAATAGTGCATTTTTGGTCACTTTTTATATCATGAAAAAATGAATAAAAAGCGATCAATAAGTCCTATCAATGCAAAAATGGTACCGTTAAAAACTTCAGATCACGGCGCAAAAAATGAGCCCTCATACCGCCCCATACACGGAAAAATAAAAAAGTTATAGGGGTCAGAAGATGACAATTTTAAACGTATTAATTTTCCTGCATGTAGTTATGATTTTTTCCAGAAGTCCGACAAAATCAAACCTATATAAGTAGGGTATCATTTTAATCGTATGGACCTACAGAATACATATCAGGTGTCATTTTTACCGAAAAATGTACTACGTAGAAACGGAAGCCCCCAAAAGTTACAAAACAGCGTTTTTTTTAAAATTTTGTCGCACAATGATTTTTTTCCCCGCTTCACCATAGATTTTTGGGCAAAATGACTGACGTCATTACAAAGTAGAATTGGTGGCGCAAAAAATAAGCCATCATATGGATTTTTAGGTGTAAATTTGAAAGAGTTATGATTTTTTAAAGGCAAGGAGCAAAAAACGAAAATGCAAAAACGGAAAAACCTCCGGTCCTTAAGGGGTTAATCATAAATATAAGAAGAAAAAAGAAGCTATGGGCAGTCATATTCTGAGTAGGGAATATTTGGGGGCCTATATATTTTCTTTTATATAATCTTATTTAAGAAGAACCTGTGGTCTATTTAACCACTTACCGCTATGGGACAGTTCATAGAGATCAGAGACTTTTTGCTATGAATCCATAGGAGGAATTATGTATCGGCTTTGCCTTTTATGTATTTAATGCAAATTCTTAATTAAAGTCAATCTCTCCCGCTCACAGAAGAGTTCGGGGAAATCTCTGCTTAGCTTCAATATTGTTCATTGCTGGCTATTTACATTCATATCCAGGGCTTTAGCCTTTACACTGTCATAGTTTTCGTGTCTCATGGGGGGCTACTGTTAATGTATTGAGCCGCTATTGAGCAGCAGATTACTATTGCTGTCTGTGTTGTATACAGTAATTTTGCATAAGTAAAAACCAGTGGGGAGATTTAATGCAAGAAAGCAGTGGGTGAACCCAGAGCAAAAAAAGAAAAAAAAATCATAATAATATGTTTAATATATCACTCAAGTGTAAAAAAAAAGGTGGGAAAAAATATTTTCTCACAGTCAGACTAAAATGCCTTACTAAACTATTCCTGCCTGAAAAGACTACCATGGATTTTGCCGCCGGTAAAGTGAAGTGAATTTACAAACCAACCATAATCTAATATTGATGTGAGTGTAGATGGAATTAAAGATGTTTAATAGTTTTTCCTTTTTTTTTCTGGGTCAGTTTGGGTATTATTGTGTATTGCCACTTTGCCTGAGGTGTCAGACTTAGACAGAATATCTTAGCGGTGCTTTTTCAGAAGCAATATTTTACCATTTAAAGTAACCTGTCACAGTGAAAATACAGTCCTGTCTGCAGGTATCATATTATAGAGCCGGATGAGCTGAGCAGATTGATATATAGTTTTGTGAGAAAAGTTTAAGGATATCTTGTCATTTATTCATGTAAATCTTGAGTCCATTCTGAGCTAAGTAGTCATGTGGGCGGTCCTACTCAGTGATTGACAGCTCTATCTATTGGTAAAATAGTAACATAGTTCATAAGGTTGAAAAATGACATGAGTCCATCAAGTTCAACATTTATCTCTAATGTGTCTCTACCAAGTTGATTCAGAGGAAGACAATTCCTTCCCGACTCCAAATATAGCAACAACAATAAATACCTGGATCATCGTTCTGTCCTTATAGATCTAGTTTCCATAACCTGTAATGTTACTCTCCAGAAACACATCCAGGCCTCTTTTGAACTTCACCATGACCACCTCCTCTGGCAGAGAGTTCCATAGTCTCACTGCTCTTACAGTAAAGAACCCCCGTCTGTGCTGGTGTAGAAGCCTTCTTTCCTCAATATGTAGAGGATGCCCCCTTGTTATAGATACAGTCCTGGGCATAAATAGGTCATGGGAGAGATCTCTGTACTGCCCCCTGATATATTTATACATACTTATTAGGTCGCCCCTAAGTCTCCTTTTTTCTAAACTAAATAACCCTAATTCTGATCATCTTTCTGGGTACTGTAGTCCTCCCATTCCCCGTATTACTCTGGTTGCCCGTCTCTGAACTCTCTCCAGCTTCACTATATCTTTCTTGTACACTGGTGCCCAGTACTGTACACAGTATTCTATGTGTATGTATTCTATCATGCACCCTATGATTTTATTTGCCCTGGCAGCAACTGCCTGACACTGTCTGCTACAATAAAATTTACTATTAACTAATACTCCTTTTCCATGTCAGTCGCCCCAGTGCTTTCTCATTTAACACATACTCCCAGCCTAAATATTTCCTCCCCATGTGCATTACCTTACATTTATCAGTGTTGAACCTCATCTGCCACTTCCCAGCCCAAAACTTCAACCTATCCAGATCCATTTGTACAAGTGCACTGTCCTCTCTTGTGTTACCCACTTTACAGAGTTTGGTATCATCTTTAAAGATTGAAATTTTACTATACAATCTCTCTACAAAGTCATTAATAAATATATTAAAAAGAATAGGACACAAGATTGACCCCTGTGGTACCCCACTAGTAACAGTCACCCAATCAGAATAAGTACCATTAATAACCACCCTCTGTTCCCATCACTGAGCTAGTTACTTACCCACTTACACACATTCTCCCCCAGCCCAATCCCTCTCATTTTATGCACCAACATTTAATGTGGCACCATATCAAATGCTTTGGAAAAATCCAGATATACGACATCCAGCGATTCCCCCTGGTCCAGTCTGGAGCTCACCTCCTCATAAAAGCTGATCAGGTTAGTTTGACAGGACCAATCCCTCATAAAGCCATGCTGATATGGAGCCATATATTTATTTTTATCAAGATACTCCAAAATAGCATCTCTTAGAAAATCCTCAGACAGTTTACAAACAAGCGAGGTTAAACTAACAGGTCTAAAATTCCCAGGTCACTCTTTTTGGTACACTAATACACACAGATTCTCTTTAATGGTCAGGCACTATTAATTATTCCATACCAACCTGCATTGCTAAATCTTGTAGGCTGGGCATTATTCAGTCTTACATACCATTGTTATAACCTATTATTAGTTATTCTACACCAAGCTGTAACCTTATTGTTCAGCTTTTATTCAGCACTAGCTGGGTAACCGGTGTTGCCCGGTTTTTCCTTCCTAATCCTTGTTGGGGAGGGAAATAAACAAAGGAGGAAGCTTTTGACTTCATATCCCGTCCTCATATATTGTTGTCATATCCTAACCCCATATCCCATCCTCATATCCCGACCTCCTATCCCAACCTCCTATCCCTACCTCCTATCCTGACCTCCTATCCCGACCTCCTATCCCGACCCCTATCTCAACTTTCTATCTCAACCTCCTATCTCGACCTCCTATCCCTACCTCCTATCCCGACCTCCTATCCCGACCTCCTATCCCGACCTCCTATCTCAACCTCCTATCTCGACCTCCTATCTCGACCTCCTATCCAGTCCTCCTATCCCATCCTCCTATCCCATCCTCCTATCCCTTCCTCCTATTTTGACCTCCTATCTCAACCTCCTATCTTGACCTCCTATCCCGACCTCCTATCCCGTCCTCCTATCCCGTCCTCCTATCTCGACCTCCTATCTCGACCTCCTATCTCGACCTCCTATCCTGTCCTCCTTTCCCGTCCTCCTATCTCGACCTTCTATCTCGACCTCCTATTCCGTCCTCATATCTTGACCTCCTATCTCGACCTCCTATCCCGTCCTCATATCCCGTCCTCCTATCCCGTCCTCCTATCTTTACCTCCTATCTCGACCTCCTATCCCATCCTCCTATCTCGACCTCCTATCCCGTCCTCATATCCCGTCCTCCTATCCCAACCTTCCACCTGTCCTCCTATCCCGACCTCCTATCTCGTCCTCATATCCCGACCTCATATCCCGTCCTCCTATCCCGACTTCCAATCTCGACCTCCTATCCCGACCTCCCATCCCGTCCTCATATCCCGACCCGTAATATGTGTACCAGGTTTTGAAATATCTCCAACCGTACGGAAGTTATGTGGGAACATACATTTCCCATTGATTTGCATGGGACTTTAAACAAAAACTTCGACCCTCACAAATGGGGGTAGTTAAGGGTTAAATTAACTATCCTATATTTTAAGTGGACATATAAGTAACATGTGACCAAGTATTATCGAAATATCTCCAGCCATTTGGAAGTTATGCAGTAACATATATTTCCCATAGACTTGTATGGGACTTTAAACATAAACCCCACCCCTGGCAAATGGGGGGGGGAGTAAGGGTTAAATTACCTATCCTATGTTCGTTGTTGACATATAAGTAACATGTGTGCCAAGTTTCATGTTAATATCTTTAGCCGTTTGGACGTTTTTGTGGAACATACATACATACATATATACAGACATACATACATATATACATTCACACACACACGTTGAGTTTTATATATATAGATACATACATATATACATTCACACACACACGTTGAGTTTTATATATATAGATTACGTATGAAACCAAATGGATAAACTATATAGGTCAGCCAGTGGTTATTGCGCAATGTGAGGCCGGTTCAGACCAGGATGGATTAACTCCATTATATGAACCAACAGACAAATCAACATTATCCTAGTATTTATTTTAAAGGGGATTTAAGTGTAAATGTAAAACTCTGTTAACACCAACATCATAGTTTCTATTATAACGCATACCACAATGACAGCGCTGGACCCAGTAAACAATGAACACCACTGATGCCCAATATACTCCATAGACTTATACTTTTATACTCCATAGGGAGATTATAATATTCATCTGATGAAACTAAAGACAATAGTAGCATACTGACCGTCTGACAGTAATGTGAACCCAGCCTAAATAAAGCTTCTAAATAATGTTACACAACATTTTAATATACTTTATGTTACAATTCCATGCCATTTACAAGGTCTACGATTGTTGGGAGTAAATGAAAAGTTCTTACATTCAAGGAATAAAAAGCTGTCCTGAGTGTATATTGTTTGACCTATAAGGTTGGATTCAAAACTGCATTATACCAATTCAGGTCAATTGGACCACAATGGCAGTGGAACACAGGTCCACTATTATCCGTGGAGGACCAGATCATTTCTGGATTGTATAGAAGAAAACAGTATCTGACAAAAGGAATATATTCTACCTGATTTTAGACTTTTCTGACAATAATAGGTAAATCTTAAAATTCAAAATCAAGACACTACAGACCAAAATCTGTATCGTTAGATCACCAGGTACATTTCATACAAGACAACAGGAAATGAATTCCATGGTCTTACACTATGCTACATATGGGTAGAACACGTTGCAGGATATTTCCTCCTCTTGATTTAACAGATATGCACGCTCGAGTTCCCTGAGCATGCATACTGTGACATGATGCCTTTGAGCTCCTTCTAGTTAGAGCTGTCTATTGTACTTGTACCTCTCACTATGGTGCATCCAACTTAGTACTGTAGGGGTGTAGCCAGAATTTTACCATTTCACTTCTCATATCTTCGACTATGTCATTCTACTATTAGGGGAGGGCATGTATATCAGCACAAGCTGCTTAGGCTCAGTCGATTTGGCTGGAACAGGCTGTATAACTGAGTTTTTTTTTATTGATCTGCAGGAGGTAGCTTATTGTTACTATTTGGACCATCTCTCTCATGTGGTAGTTTGTGGTATACTCACCTTTTATTCACACTGCAGATTGTCCCCTGATGATGTCATATCAAATGTATGGCAGAAATGTGTAGGTAATGCGGTGAGAGTTACCCTCATTTGTATATAGTTTAGTTGTATGAGACATTGATCTAATGTTGCTCTTTTAACCATTTAGGGGAAAGGCATTACCTATATATCTAGGTGACCAGTTGCATGATCCCTGGATCAAATAGGCAGTATGTAACACTTGTCAGTGTATCACGCCCCGATCCCAGAGACTTGCATTCAGGGGGCGAGTACCCCTTTAATGAAAACATATCTCTCAATATGCCGACAGGAGAGAAAGGTCTGATTTCCTCTTCTGCACTATTCTTGCCACCCTTGGCCCAATTTTGTTAACCCTATTGTTTGGTAAAAAGCAGATCCTCTGGGGATGAGAGTTTCGAACAGGATCATTTCTCCCACTAGTATTGGCACCTGGTTTGCCCAGGGTTGGCCCCTATCCCTCCAAAAAGAAATTAGTCAAACCCAGGGGTTAAGTCCTGAGGAAAAAAGTGTGGGAACTCACCCAAGATTTCCACTCAAGGGCTGGTCCTGCTAATAGGAACAGTGTTCCTGCTGTGTAAAAAATTGCAGGAACTCATTTCCACATGTTCCTGCAGGACTTGGGCCCTGTTCACACCCATGCAACCACCTTGGTCATCCTGCGAATAAATTGGCTATTGCATAGTGTTAACAATAATACTGTGAGCATTGTTGCATATTCTTCTTTTATTAGATACAGTCAATATAGAAATGTAAAGTTTTAGATGTCCATTATGTATTAAAAGACCATGATCTTAATGTCATAGTCACTTATACCACTGCTTGTCGTATGACTGACTATGACGTTAACAGTAAGGTCAAATCATGTATCACTTGCACTGAAAAGAGGATTTATTGAGGCCACTAGCAGATTAGTTTTCTTCAGCTGTGGGCGGGTTAATACTATTTGTATCAGTTTTACATAGGAGGATATGCCAGTGTCAGGGTGAACTCTTCACCCAGGCATTAATCAGTATTCTTTATTCTGGATCTTTAGTGCTAGATATGGTTTAGCTCTGTACGGTTGCAGGGAGCTTACTCCATCTGCACAAGGGATCTGCTTGACTACAGCATTAGCACTTCAGCAGCTGCTCGCTTTTACAGGGCACACTGCAATCTGATTGAAGATAAAACATTTTTTATGATACAGTGAAACCTCCCCAAAAGACTTTCCCCTTACCCACACCAGTAGTCGATTTCCAGTTCCACATGTTTCCTTTGAGAAGGCCATCCCCCTAGAACAGTGGTCTCCAAGCACTGGACCTCCAGATGCTGACCATTGCCTCTACCACTTTTTTGTGCAATTTTGGGTGGTTGTCTCACAGAGGTTTCACTATAGTCAAAAAATATATATCAACATGCAAAAATTGCTGGACAGGCCAAGGCTGTGTTCACACTAACATTCTGAGCCTCTATGAGGAGCTTTGTCAGTGTGATGTCCCAGTACAGGACATGGTTCTGTACTATCCTTAGGACCTGTCAGGTTGAAAGCATCAGTGACCTGGGGGCTCCACTGCAAGGTTTCCCCCTGTTGTTTCCAGAATGTTGTGTATATCACTTTAATGCCCAGACAGTATCCTTATGTATAGGTAGTACAAAGGACCGGTGTAAGTCTGTCACATGTTATGTTATGCAGTCACCTGATTTGTTGTCATATGTTTTCCCAGAGAGCACCAGCTTAACCTTCGACCAGCTTGACCAATGGGCTTTAGTCCAGCCCCCCACTATATAAAGGGGCGGCCATGATAATTCACTCTCTTCCTTTTCTGAGAACCAGCCAGGGCAGATATCTCAGTGCTAGTGATCAGCTACCTGGAAGGCCACCAAGCTAAGTCAAAAGTCTATGTCTGCTGTCACTGAAACTTGTCAAGTCCTGCACATAATCAAGTCAAGTCCAATCTCGAGTTAATTACAAGTATATTGGTCCAGCAAGCTGCGGGTCCTGGCCACCTCTCTGGGAAATCTGGCCTTAGCTGTGAAGATAATTCCATCTGTATTATACTCAGACAGGTGGTGGTACTCTGGCTGTGGACTCTCATTTCACTACTAGCAACTGGGATAGTGGAAGAACCAGGCGTGTGGTGTTCCGGAACTCTAAAACCACACTGGCATCACGAACACTAGGGGTCAACAACATTTTGCCCCAGGGGTTAATACCATCTGGCCCCACCACCTACACCGCTACACCCCATGGTCCCGCCATACACCGTAGGTCACCACATCAGATTAAATAGAAAGAATAGGGGTGTATGTATTACTATTTGTTTCATTAAATTGACATACACTATGATCCAACACTACTGTCATGGTTCCATTTATTACAGAAGCCATGATTTGTGAACAGTGCCTTACCAACTTGAAAATTACTCAAATTTAGAGAGGAAATGAATTGCTCAAGATTGGATCTTCCCTACTCCCCCTACAGCCACAACATTTCTCACCAAGGTAATCTTCATAGTCATAAGCATTTTCTAAGAAACATAAATAATCAAAGAAAATTACTTCTGTGTGGGGTCCCTGGTACTAAGATTGTCGCTTGGGGGGGGGGGGGTTCACAGTCCTAATTTTTGATTATAGTGACTGCATCTTAATTAATTGGCTATTGACTAAACTTGAATCAGTGTTATGGGGTCTCAAAGCTACAGACATTTATTGATTTTTCTACTGGATTTTTTCAGAACTTTCTCCTTATTGGTTGGGTGATGTAGGGTTGCAATAGAATTCCCACTCTGAAATGTGTGGCTTCTTACTTTTTCTGTTTTGTGTCATGAAGTGCCTGTATTGCCTACTGATGTTCTTCTTTTCCTGTGTTAAAGGGATACTCTTCCCCTAGACATCTTATCCCCTATCCAAAGGATAGGGGATAAGATGTCTGATCGCGAGGGTCAAGCAACTAGGGACCCCCATGATCTCGGCTGCAGCACCCCAGACATCTGGTGCACGGAAGGGAACTTCGCTCCGTTACGGATGACTGGCGATGCAGGGTGGAGGGTCACAGTCACACCCCGCTCGTGACGTCATGGCCCCTCAATACAGATCTATGGGATGGGGCATGGCGACCGCCACGCCCCCTCCCATAGACTTGCATTGAGGTGGCGCGGCCGTGATATCACGCACGAGGAATGGCAGTGATGTCACAAGCCTCCGTCACTGCACCCAACGATCTAAACAAATGTCGGGTGCAGCAGGGAGATCCTTTGGATAAGGGATAAGATGTCTAGGGGCGGAGTTCCCCTTTAAGGTATGTTTGGGGGATTGGGGGGGTTCTATGTTTGTATGAAACTTTTTTATATCTTAAATTTTTATTTAACAAAGAAAGAAAACTTCCAGTATAGAGAACTAAGCAGGGGTTGGGAGTCGTTTCTGATCCAAGAAATCCAAGAAAACTGTGCCCAGAATGTGTGGATAGGAAAAGACTAGGGAATACCACTTTAACTGATAAATACATCTTTTACATGTAACAGAGTTTGTGCCGGATTGACTGTTACTGAGCTGAGTAAAGAGGTTCATCCCAAAGGTGCTAAATGGGTTTGCTATGTTCTTTGAACTATTGCGTGACTACATGACCCTTGTTATTTGGTACATTTTGCTGCTAAAGTATCGAACAGTTGTGATCAACAAACATGTTTTTACCTTCTGTTTGGTTCAGATGGATCTTAGTTGGCATAATGGGACCTAATAAATCCCAGGAACAAGCAACCTGTTAGTTTTTTAATTTATGCTGAGAAGCAAGTAGATCAAAATATAAGTTGTGGATGTGCGGCTGTGTTTTTTTTTTCTCTTTGTGTTGTACATTTGTAGTCTCTCCCTTCTTCCATGGCCAGCACTCCACTCCACCCATTTGGGCCAGGCATTTTTAATTAGCAGGAGACTGCATAAGGGTTTCCTCCTACCATTCTCCCAGCCCTCTGGCAGGGAGCACATGGTAAGTGTTCACACTGGTGTGGTGCTCTGCGGCGATCATTGTTACTGTGATGCTTTGTCTGTTGGGTGGAGTGGCCCAGAACCAGGGGCTTGGTCGGGCAGCAGTGGGACTGCCTGGCCACTGGGTCATTCACCTTATGGGCATGTTGTCGGGTGGGCGGTGGTCGTCGCCCGGCACTACGCCAGTGTTAGGTTAGGGACCCACTATAAATAGGTGACCTTGACTTGGCGAGTGGGCTTGTACTTTTTGATTATAATGTATACTAACAACATGTTAGTTTTTGAATTTATGCTGAGAAGCAAGTAGATCAAAATACAAATTGTGGATGTGCGGCTGTGTTTTTTTTTCTCTTTGTGTTTTATAATTCCCAGGAAGACATATGCAGCTCCATTAAACAATTACTTCTAGTATAAAATATTAAGGCTAGGAGAGTTCATGGACTAATGCTGTGTGCACCAAATTTTAACCTTCAGTCGACAAGATGCAGAAGGCAATAAGGCTCAGCAAGCTGGACAACTTCTTTCAGTCCATAGTCAACAAGTTTCATCGGTTATACGCACAATACCGCACTGCTTTCTTGTCAGACATTGCCAGAACAAGACCGTAATCTGCTGTCATAAGCCATCTGTGATGATAACCAATAAGCTATGCAAGCAGAGATGATATTAAGCTGGCATCTCCTGGTGTTTGATCTGTTGTGTAGCTCACATTACTTATTATCTAGTGGTTCCAGTTGTCAAACAGCCATTTCCCCCCTTGAGTGCTGGGGGCAGAAGGTTTACAGTTGTCACCTGCACTTAATTTATTGCAAAATGTCATTAAAGGGGTACTCCAGTGCGATTTTTTTTTTAAAATCATCTTAAGCCAAAAAGTTAAACAGATTTGTAACTTACGTCTATTTAAAATCTTAAGCCTTCCAATGCTTATCAGCTGCTGTATACTACAGAGGAAGTTGTGTAGTTCTTTCCAGTCTCACCACAGTACTGTCCAGAGTAGGCGCAAATACCCATAGCAAACCGCTCCTGCTCTGAACAGTAGCAGACATGGACAGAGGTGTCAGTAGAGAACACTGTTGACAACAAACAGCAGCAAATAAGTACTGAAAGGAATAAGATTTTCATATAGAAGTAACTTACAAATCTGTTTAACTTTCTGTCACCAGTTGATTAGAAAACATGTTTTCCACCGGAGTACCCCTTTAACACCGGCACTAAAATACTATAATACTAACCTTTTGTGCTCGCCTCTTGTCGGCTCTCTGATTCTGATGGTAGATCCGGCTAAAATTTGAAACAATAACAGGGACAGGCAGTGCAATGACAAGGACCCCACTCAGCGAGCAGATAGAGCCAAAGATCTTTCCAGCTATGGTCTTGGGTACCATGTCACCATACCTACAACAGAGAGAAATAGGATAGAGATTAAACCAATGCCTGACACATATTTACATAGTTATCCATTTAAGATTTTAAAACAAAACTGATGCTAAGGTTCCCATTTTTGAAAAACACATTGGGTGTAGGTTTATGTAAATGGACATTGTATGGAACAAGGTTACCAGCAAATCTGTGTTTTTTTTTATTTTTTATTATTATTCTTTTATTGTAACGTGTGAACTAGTTGTGTACACTATTTAACTAATAACCTTCCTTCCGTGTTTTTTTTTGCTTTTCTCTTTTTATGCTTTCTCCTTGTCTATCGTTCTCTATTTTTCTATCTCCTCTTTCTATTTTCCCGATCCTGTGCACACTCCCCGTTCCTCTTCTCTCTTTCTCTCTCCATTCCCCTCTCTTTTTTAAGGCCTCTGAAGAAATGAAAGGAGCGATCTGATTGGTTGCTATGGGCAACTAGTCAACTTTTCCCCTGCACAAGTTTTGATAAATCTCCCCCGATATCGGGGGAGATTATCAAAACTTGCGCAGAGGAAAAGTTGGCCAGTTGCCAATAGCAACCAATCAGATTGCTTCTTTCATTTTTTTTTCAGAGGCCTTTTCTCTATATACAGTGAAGACCGCCTGTTTCAGAGGGCCTCTCTGGTCATCCTCTTTAAATAGTCTAAAGCTAAATCTCCGGGCATAATTTCGACTTAAAATCCTGCGGGCAATGACAGCATTCCCGTCCCCATAGACAACAATTCGGATACGCTCATTCAAACACCGCCCGTCCGGAAATTCCAGTGTAAATTCTCATTCTGTCCATTGACCACTTATGTTAAACTGTACTACCTATGTAAAGATCACGTGTCGCATATATGACCTGTCATAGTCTATGCACAGAGAAGATGTCATAACAGCCTAAGACTACATGTTAAGTAAGAGGCCAACATTTGGAGGAAACCAACATAGCCATAGTGAGAATGGGAGGGAAGGCTATGTTAGGAACCTAGGAGAGGGAAGCCATGCTGGGAGCTGATGAGAAGGAAGCCATGCTAGTCATTGAAGTGAGCCATGAGAGAGGACGACAGTGAAGCCATAATGGAAACTAAGAAGAGGGAATTGATGGAATATATAATACACTGGTTGCAAGATTTGGGGTTTGTTTTTGAGTACTTGTGTTTATTTGTAGACTGTACATGGTTAATTGATAAATGGATGGGACGTCTCTAAGAGGTTTCTACTGTATCTATAGTATTACATTGTTTACTGTAAAGATTTTTTTGTCAAATTTGAAGCTGCTAAGATTGTAATACTCTGTTCTGCCATTTTCCTTTTTTTCCTCCTTCGTCCAATAATTGTCCATAAATGACCTTATGATAAACCTAAAATATGACTGTAAATCTAAAAGTGGCCCGATCTTGGCAGGATTGTGAGGGCTCACATTTAAGCCTCTCTCAATCTCCTCCGTGTGTTCAAAAGCTTTAATTAAAAAAGACAATGCCACTAGCGGAAGGAAATTATGCATGTAAATCTTTCTGAGAAGGAGACAAAATCGATGTCAGAAAGGTTAAATTGGGCTTAGTCAGAAATTTGTGAACTGTTCAACCTTTCTACTGTGGGAGTCATCAGTGATTAACTCTATTAATATCAGATGCTTATGTATATTTAAAGCACAATGGTGACGTGTGTTACGCCGAGCGCTCCGGGTCCCCGCTCCTCCCCGGAGCGCTCGCTACACTTCCCTCACTGCAGCGCCCCGGTCGGTTCCACGGACCCGGGGCGCTGCGTTACCACCTCCGGCCGGGATGCGATTCGCGATGCGGGTAGCGCCCGCTCGCGATGCGCACCCCGGCTCCCGTACCTTACTCGCTCCCCGTCAGTTCTGTCCCGGCGCGCGCGGCCCCGCTCCCTAGGGCGCGCGCGCGCCGGGTCTTTGCGATTTAAAGGGCCACTGCACCGCTGATTGGTGCAGTGGTTCCAATTAGTGTTTACACCTGTGCACTTCCCTATATCACCTCACTTCCCCTTCACTCCCTCGCCGGATCTTGTTGCCCTAGTGCCAGTGAAAGCGTTCCTTGTGTGTTCCTTGCCTGTGATTCCAGACCTTCTGCCGTTGCCCCTGACTACGATCCTTGCTGCCTGCCCCGACCTTCTGCTACGTCCGACCTTGCTTCTGTCTACTCCCTTGTACCGCGCCTATCTTCAGCAGCCAGAGAGGTTGAGCCGTTGCTAGGGGATACGACCTGGTCACTACCGCCGCAGCAAGACCATCCCGCTTTGCGGCGGGCTCTGGTGAAAACCAGTAGTGACTTAGAACCGATCCTCTAGCACGGTCCACGCCAATCCCTCTCTGGCACAGAGGATCCACAACCTGCCAGCCGGCATCGTGACAGTAGATCCGGCCATGGATCCCGCTGAAGTTCCTCTGCCAGTTGTCGCTGACCTCACCACGGTGGTCGCCCAGCAGTCACAACAGATTGCGCAACAAGGCCAACAGCTGTCTCAACTGACTGTTATGCTACAACAGTTACTACCACAGCTCCAGCAATCATCTCCTCCGCCAGCTCCTGTACCTCCTCCGCAGCGAGTGGCCGCTTCTGGAATACGACTATCCTTGCCGGATAAATTTGATGGGGACTCTAAGTTTTGCCGTGGCTTTCTTTCCCAATGTTCATTACACTTGGAGATGATGTCGGACCAGTTCCCCACTGAAAGGTCTAAGGTGGCTTTCGTAGTCAGCCTGCTGTCTGGAAAAGCCCTGGCTTGGGCCACACCGCTCTGGGACCGCAATGACCCCGTCACTGCCTCTGTACACTCCTTCTTCTCGGAAATTCGAAGTGTCTTTGAGGAACCTGCCCGAGCCTCTTCTGCTGAGACTGCCCTGTTGAACCTGGTCCAGGGTAATTCTTCCGTTGGCGAGTATGCCGTACAGTTCCGTACCCTTGCTTCAGAATTATCCTGGAATAATGAGGCACTCTGCGCGACCTTTAAAAAAGGCCTATCCAGCAACATTAAAGATGTTCTGGCCGCACGAGAAATCCCTGCTAACCTACATGAACTCATCCATCTTGCCACTCGCATTGACATGCGTTTTTCCGAACGGCGTCAGGAGCTCCGCCAGGATATGGACTCTGTTCGCACGAGGCGTTTCTTCTCCCCGGCTCCTCTCTCCTCTGGTCCCCTGCAATCTGTTCCTGTGCCTCCCGCCGTGGAGGCTATGCAGGTCGACCGGTCTCGCCTGACACCCCAAGAGAGGACACGACGCCGCATGGAGAATCTCTGCCTGTACTGTGCTAGTACCGAACACTTCCTGAAGGATTGTCCTATCCGTCCTCCCCGCCTGGAAAGACGTCCGCTGACTCCGCACAAAGGTGAGACAGTCCTTGATGTCTACTCTGCTTCTCCACGTCTTACTGTGCCTGTGCGGATGTCTGCCTCTGCCTTCTCCTTCCCTGCTGTGGCCTTCTTGGACTCTGGATCTGCAGGAAATTTCATCTTAGCCTCTCTCGTCAACAGGTTCAACATCCCGGTGACCAGTCTCGCCAGACCCCTCTACATCAATTGTGTAAACAATGAAAGATTGGACTGTACTATACGTTTCCGCACGGAGCCCCTTCTAATGTGCATCGGATCTCATCACGAGAGGATTGAACTGTTGGTCCTCCCCAATTGCACTTCTGAAATCCTTCTTGGACTTCCCTGGCTTCAACTCCATTCCCCAATCCTGGATTGGTCCACTGGGGAGATCAAGAGTTGGGGGCCCTCTTGTTCCAAGGACTGCTTAAAACCGGTTCCCAGTAAACCTTGCCGTGTCCCTGTGCTTCCTCATGTAACCGGTCTCCCTAAGGCCTATATGGACTTTGCGGACGTTTTTTGCAAAAAACAAGCTGAGACTCTACCTCCTCACAGGCCTTATGATTGTCCCATTGACCTCCTCCCGGGCACTACTCCACCCCGGGGCAGAATCTATCCTCTGTCCGTCCCAGAGACTCTTGCCATGTCTGAATACGTCCAAGAAAATTTAAAAAAGGGCTTTATCCGTAAATCCTCCTCTCCTGCCGGAGCCGGATTTTTCTTTGTGTCCAAAAAAGATGGCTCTCTACGTCCTTGCATTGACTACCGCGGTCTTAATAAAATCACGGTTAAGAACCGCTACCCCCTACCCCTCATCTCTGAACTCTTTGATCGTCTCCAAGGTGCCCATATTTTTACCAAACTGGACTTAAGAGGTGCTTATAATCTCATCCGCATCAGAGAGGGGGATGAATGGAAAACGGCATTTAACACCAGAGATGGACACTTTGAGTATCTGGTCATGCCCTTTGGTCTATGCAACGCCCCTGCCGTCTTCCAAGACTTTGTTAATGAAATTTTTCGTGATCTACTATACTCCTGTGTTGTTGTATATCTGGACGATATCCTGATTTTTTCTGCCAATCTTGAAGAACACCGCCAGCATGTCCGTATGGTTCTTCAGAGACTTCGTGATAATCAACTCTATGCCAAAATAGAGAAATGTCTGTTTGAATGCCAATCTCTTCCTTTTCTAGGATACTTGGTCTCTGGCCAGGGACTACAAATGGACCCAGATAAACTCTCTGCCGTCTTAGATTGGCCACGCCCCTCCGGACTCCGTGCCATCCAACGTTTTTTGGGGTTCGCCAATTATTACAGGCAATTTATTCCACATTTTTCTACCATTGTGGCTCCTATTGTGGCTTTAACAAAAAAAAATGCCGATCCCAAGTCTTGGCCTCCTCAAGCGGAAGACGCCTTTAAACGACTCAAGTCTGCCTTTTCTTCGGCTCCCGTGCTCTCCAGACCTGACCCATCTAAACCCTTCCTATTGGAGGTTGATGCCTCCTCAGTGGGAGCTGGAGCTGTCCTTCTACAAAAAAACTCTTCCGGGCATGCTGTTACTTGTGGTTTTTTTTCCAGGACCTTCTCTCCGGCGGAGAGGAACTACTCCATCGGGGATCGAGAGCTTCTAGCCATTAAATTAGCACTTGAGGAATGGAGGCATCTGCTGGAGGGATCAAGATTTCCAGTTATTATTTACACCGATCACAAGAACCTCTCCTACCTCCAGTCTGCCCAACGGCTGAATCCTCGTCAGGCCAGGTGGTCTCTGTTCTTTGCCCGATTTAATTTTGAAATTCACTTTCGGCCTGCTGATAAAAACATTAGGGCCGATGCTCTCTCTCGTTCCTCAGATGCCTCTGAAATTGAACTCTCTCCTCAACACATCATTCCTCCTGACTGCCTGATTTCCACTTCTCCAGCCTCCATCAGGCAAACTCCTCCAGGAAAGACCTTTGTTTCTCCACGCCAACGCCTTGGGATCCTCAAATGGGGTCACTCCTCCCATCTCGCAGGTCATGCGGGCATCAAGAAATCTGTGCAACTCATCTCTCGCTTCTATTGGTGGCCGACTCTAGAGACTGATGTGGTGGACTTTGTGCGAGCCTGCACTATCTGTGCCCGGGATAAGACTCCTCGCCAGAAGCCCGCTGGTTTTCTTCATCCTCTACCTGTCCCCGAACAACCTTGGTCTCTGATTGGTATGGATTTTATTACTGACTTACCCCCATCCCATGGCAACACTGTTATTTGGGTGGTCGTTGATCGATTCTCCAAAATGGCACATTTCATCCCTCTTCCTGGTCTTCCTTCAGCGCCTCAGTTGGCTAAACAATTTTTTGTACACATTTTTCGTCTTCACGGGTTGCCTACACAGATCGTCTCGGATAGAGGCGTCCAATTTGTGTCTAAATTCTGGAGGGCTCTCTGTAAACAACTCAAGATTAAATTAAATTTTTCTTCTGCATACCATCCTCAATCCAATGGACAAGTAGAGAGAATTAACCAGATCTTGGGTGACTATTTACGACATTTTGTTTCCTCCCGCCAGGATGACTGGGCAGATCTTCTACCTTGGGCCGAATTCTCGTATAATTTCAGAATCTCTGAATCTTCCTCCAAATCTCCGTTTTTCGTGGTGTACGGCCGTCACCCTCTTCCCCCCCTCCCTACCCCCTTGCCCTCTGGTCTGCCCGCTGTGGATGAAATTTCTCGTGATCTTTCCACCATATGGAAAGAGACCCAAAATTCTCTCTTACAGGCTTCTTCTCGCATGAAGAGATTCGCAGATAAGAAAAGAAGAGCTCCTCCCATTTTTTCCCCTGGAGACAAGGTATGGCTCTCCGCTAAATATGTCCGTTTCCGTGTCCCGAGCTATAAGTTGGGACCACGCTATCTTGGTCCTTTTAAAGTTTTGTGTCAAATTAATCCTGTCTCTTACAAACTTCTTCTTCCTCCTTCTCTTCGTATCCCTAATGCCTTTCACGTCTCTCTTCTTAAACCTCTCATCCTCAACCGTTTTTCTCCTAAATCTGTTCCTCCCACTCCTGTTTCCGGCTCCTCGGACATCTTCTCTGTCAAAGAGATTTTGGCCTCTAAAAAGGTCAGGGGAAGAACTTTTTTTTTAGTGGATTGGGAGGGTTGTGGTCCAGAAGAGAGGTCCTGGGAACCTGAGGACAATATCCTGGACAAAAGTCTGATCCTCAGGTTCTCAGGCCCCAAGAAGAGGGGGAGACCCAAGGGGGGGGGTACTGTTACGCCGAGCGCTCCGGGTCCCCGCTCCTCCCCGGAGCGCTCGCTACACTTCCCTCACTGCAGCGCCCCGGTCGGTTCCACGGACCCGGGGCGCTGCGTTACCACCTCCGGCCGGGATGCGATTCGCGATGCGGGTAGCGCCCGCTCGCGATGCGCACCCCGGCTCCCGTACCTTACTCGCTCCCCGTCAGTTCTGTCCCGGCGCGCGCGGCCCCGCTCCCTAGGGCGCGCGCGCGCCGGGTCTTTGCGATTTAAAGGGCCACTGCACCGCTGATTGGTGCAGTGGTTCCAATTAGTGTTTACACCTGTGCACTTCCCTATATCACCTCACTTCCCCTTCACTCCCTCGCCGGATCTTGTTGCCCTAGTGCCAGTGAAAGCGTTCCTTGTGTGTTCCTTGCCTGTGATTCCAGACCTTCTGCCGTTGCCCCTGACTACGATCCTTGCTGCCTGCCCCGACCTTCTGCTACGTCCGACCTTGCTTCTGTCTACTCCCTTGTACCGCGCCTATCTTCAGCAGCCAGAGAGGTTGAGCCGTTGCTAGGGGATACGACCTGGTCACTACCGCCGCAGCAAGACCATCCCGCTTTGCGGCGGGCTCTGGTGAAAACCAGTAGTGACTTAGAACCGATCCTCTAGCACGGTCCACGCCAATCCCTCTCTGGCACAGAGGATCCACAACCTGCCAGCCGGCATCGTGACAACGTGACATCCCCGATCATGTTTTAGCATGTTTGTACAGTCCTGACATGGAAGTCAAATGTCCATGAGGATTTTTTAAACCCAGAGTACAGTATTTTCCATAAAATGTATAGAGAGATGTGGCATCTGATTTCTTACGTTTCTTCTAGCCTTGGATGGCAGCAGAACTCTACTCTACTAGTCCATGAATGATCATATGCTGCATAGGCTCTGGTGTCACTAAGTTCTGGTATAGCAACATAAATGTTTCAACTTTTCCTACTTAAAGGGGTACTCCAGTGGAAAAAAATTTTTTTTAAATCAACTGGTGCCAGAAAGTTAAACAGATTTGTAAATTACTACTATTAAAAAATATTAATCTTTCAAGTACTTATTAGCGTCTATATGCTACACAGGAAGTTCTTTTCTTTTTGAATTTCTTATCTGTCTGACCACAGTGCTCTCTGCTGACACCTCTGTCCATGTCAGGAACTGTCCAGAGCAGGAACAAATCCCAATAGCAAACCTCTCCTGCTCTGGACAGTTTCTGACATGGACACAGGTGTCAGCAGAGAGCACTGTGTTCAGACAGAAAAGAAATTCAAAAAGAAAAGATCTTCCTATGTACCATATAGCAGCCAATAAGTACTGGAAAGATTCATATTTTTTAATAGAAGTAAGTTACAAATCTGTTTAACTTTCTGGCACCAGTTGATTAAAAAAAAAAAAGTTTTCCAATGGAGTACCCCTTTAAGTAAGTTTTATGTAGGGTTCCACAGCAAACATTGTTCACAAGAAATGCAAAAACAATTCCCCCTCCTCTGAGCTCTAATACATTAAGCAACTTCCTTAGCTATCGCACTTTAGCCTAGTGCTTCATGCTACAAACACCACGTGTCCCACCAGACTCGATTCTCCTGCTGGCTGGTGCTCCTATGGGCCTAGCCCTGTCTGTGTCTTCTCTATGGCACTGGAAGCCACTTACTTGCACACTGTACAGACCTAAGTTAGCCCACTAATTTGTGGCCTCTAGAACATGGACTGACCAGAAGGGAATAAAAAACCCCACTACCAACCCACCTGTCATTCTATAAAAATCCAGACCCATAAACAGGAATAACCAAAGTCCCCAGCAAGCTATGTCATGCTAAGGGTAGCTAGCTATCCTGGATTTTACACATCTCGCCTCTAGCTTTCTTCGGATGAAATGTGAGTCTCATGGACATAAGGGAGGAATCTTGCAGAAAAATAGCCTGACCGCCTTTCCTGTCTCTGTCTCACAAGGTTTACAGTGGTCTACACATGGACACATGTTTGAAGGGACCAAATGTGGCTGTGAGGCAGGTAAATGAACACCAACCCCCTTCTCCATAGGAATCAATGTGGGTCTTAGTGGTCGAACCATGTCATTTACCAGCTTGATGTTATGCTATGTGCTCCGGCCACACACGCTGGCCGTGAGTGCATGGTCCCCTTACCTTCTGCTGCCGACGGGGCTGGGACTCGCATCGCGGGACGCGCCCGCATGCGAGCCCCAGTCTGTCACTCTACGGGTGTTTCTCCTGCCTCTGCCTCCGCCTCTCTTCTCCGGCGCGCGTGTCCCCGTCCCTTAGGGCGTGCGCACACCGGAGCTTTACGATTTAAAGGGCCAGTATTCTCATTAGTATAATCCACCAGTGGCTTGTTTATAAATTCCTGCACCCTACTCAGTTCTCTGCCGGATCTTTGTTGCCTTGTGCCATTGTATTGCCTTGCCGTGTACCAGATCTCCTGCTTTTGTGACTTGACCTAGCTCCTCTGCCGCCTGCCTACTGAACTCCTGCTATGTCCTGACTATGCCACTGTGCCGCCTTCCCTGACCTTCTGCTATCCAGACTATGAGTTGCCTCATCCCTCCTGTGCCTCACATCTCCTCAGCCACCTGTGTGGTCGAGCCGTGCCAGGGGTAGCGACCTGGGTGTCGCCTGCAGCTGCAAGCCCATCCCGCTTTGTGGCAGGCTCTGGTGAAAACCAACACCACCTTAGACTCAGCTCCCTGGTACGGTCCGAGTCATCTGCCACACAGGTCCAGTGGATCCACATACACCGGAGTTCCTGTCTTCAGAAACGTGAGTGTTACACTTGATATGCCTATTACATAAATATTTTTGAAATTAGAAACTAGTACTATTGTGATCATGACATCTGATGGAAGCCCACCTCTACTTGTCTGAAAAGTGTTTTCTTTAAATCTTCCATTGGCCATCAATTCACTATATACCTCTATAAAAAATGTTTTAGGAGAATATTTAAAAAAGCTGAAGAAGTTACATTGTCATAGACATAAAATGTATTCTAATGTAGCCAGAAGCACTGATGGAGCAGAAATTTCCACTGTATCAGATTTGATGTAGTTAAATGCTGGCCAGCTGCGGTGTCTCTGGAAATCATTGTAGAATGTTGGCAATTATAGGGCACCTGTGTACCAGCGCTCATTCCACGCTACATCACCAGCATTCTGCTACATGTTTGCTTTCATGATTCTGAAGACTTTGAAGAGTTGCTTTGTATCAGACTTTAAAATGGAACTCCACCTCTGGAGCCACTTTAAAGAGTATATTAGGCAAGCAATATTCATAGTGATTCTTGTATAAAATGTTATTGCCAGAAACAGTTTCTTTAGCCAGGGGAATGGTTCAATAATAACATGTATTTTATAGAAATAGCGTCCTTTATTGTCAACCTAGCTGTTTGTAGCACTGTGAGCGTCCTGCTAATATAGCAGGTCGGTGGAAACCCTTCAGGAGTGCATTTATGTATATCTTCAAAAACAAGCAACTCAAATTTCATTTCCATGTATACATTTAATAAGTTGGACCTGAATAGTAATGGTGAAAGTTTGGTTGCTAGGGATTTACTGAATAATTCCCATCTTTTCAATGAGGTTAAGCAAATAATGTGAAAATAAACTTTTTCAAGGGCGCTGTTAGGAACTTCAGAAGAATCCAAGTAGACACCAAATAAGGATTAAAGTGCAGGAGAGCACTATATTTATTAATAGATACCAAAAGACATGTTTCGGAGACAATCCTCCTTCCTCAATAATGGCATGGATGCCATTACTGAGGAAGGAGGATTGCCTCCGAAACGCGTCTTTTGGTATCTATTAATAAATATAGTGCTCTCCTGCACTTTAATCCTTATTTGGTGTCTACTTGGGTTCTTCTGAAGTTCCCAACAGCGCCCTTGAAAAGGTTTATTTTCACATTATTCGCTTGTTCCACATGGGAGAAGGTTATCTTCCACCCAGATGTACCTTGGGCTTGGCAGTCTGGACTCAAAAGGATTTCTTCTAACCTCTCTAAAGGGGTGATATGCACATATCTACTAGAGTCAGGTAAGCGGCCTTTCTATAGAATCAACGTTTCTCTGCTACCGTCAGGGACCACGTTACCTGGGGTAATACACGAGTCGCTGTCCTCTGTTTTTCTTTTTTCTTTTTAGGTTTTCAATGAGGTTGTCTGGCAGCCCATTCCTAGCAACCTGTCCCAGATTATTCAGGTCTTCTACTAAGAAGGGGCAATGGCTCTTGTTGAAGAAAGCAGTGGTATGAAGACTTATTTTTCAGGCAATGTTCCATGGGGAAAATGATGCTAATTATTACTCTGTTCCAAAAGAAAACTATCTCATACTAGTCTAAGGCAAGCCAAAACCCTGTTTTGTACTGGTGAGGGCCAAAGCTCTAGCATTTGGGGTCACTACTCTTTTTTCAGGCTCTATGTCCTAAGAACTGAACTGTGTTACAATAATGCTAAAATTGGTATATATATATATATATATATATATATATATATATATATATATACACATATGTATATATACTTGGCCCTCATCTTTGGGGTGACCCTAACTACCCTTCTTAAACCGCTCCCCGGAGTGTGGAGATATAAGGTTCTTCGGTCTGGGTCCCTTTGAAGTATTTCCGTCGAACAGCCAATTGGATGGGTCTTAATTTGACGAACAGCTAATTGGGTGTGGCTTAATTCGGAGGGGGTCTTACCAATATTGGCCTCTTATTACATCTAGATTGGACCCTTCTGTAGCCAGTTTTCTCACTGCAAGATATAGTATAGTTTAGGGAGAAGGAGAGGAGGGGGTAATGGCTGATCTTCTAGTAGAAGAATTCTTTAACAATTCCATCCAGTTTTAATTGAAATGTAAAATAGAATATACTCTATGATTTTTTTAAACATTTTTTTCAATGATTACTGTTCCATTAACACTTACGCGATCTGCCTAGTTGTTGATTTCTTTATGTTTATTAATATAATATTTTAGCTTATTGTAAATTTGCCACTTTTCTGGACAATAAGCTGTCAAAGTGTACACTTAAAAAAAAAATATATATATATATTTTTAAAGATTTTGTTGGAGACCTTTTAAAAAAAATGATATTGGATATTGGTGCCATAGCTAAATTCCTGTGTCTCCTTTGCCTCACTCCTAGAAACAAACCCTATAAAGAATAAAGACGCTGAAAATGCGTAAATACAGATAATTTGTCACATTGGAAGAACAGATAAGAATACTAAAATAATGTTTCATACTTCATACATAGGATGGTATGTGAGTGTTATAAGTCGCTATTTACCAGTTTGATAGAAATCTACACAGGATATAAGGGGAAACATATTAGATACAGCAGTCATATGAGTGAAAGGTATAAGGGCTTGTACTAAAATACTGAATATTTAGGCAATATTTATCTACAATATATCTTATCTAACAGAAACTCCTTATAAACATTATTACTTAAATTATTGCTTAAATATTTATGAGGAACACTCATGAATAAGGTTCAATATTTCTTGCCACTTTCCATTTATGGCTGCATGACCTGAATTAATTTCCTAATATTATGGTTCTTTCAATTAATTCATTCTCAGCTCAAGTTCTCATAGTCAAAAGGGGGTGAAAATATTCAGCCATATGACTGGAGATACATTAAGGTATGAGAAGCGGACGTGTAAATACATATTACACATTAGGAGCCAAGTCACCATGGATCATCATTTCACATTCAGCTTGAAAATAACATCTGCTGGCTGGGCTGATGCGCCATTGTCAGCTCTGCGTTTTCTCTATACTTTTCTATTATTCTACTAGTAACATTATTATTATCATACAGTATTTATATAGCTTTCACACGTCCTGTGGATACTACAGAGAACAAAGTCACTTATCATAGCCCCTACCCCACTGGGATTCATCATGTTAGTGTTCTATCTCATTTCCATAGAGAAAATTTTCCTGATCATGTTTTTTAGAACAGTAAAGTTGTCTTTACACATTAGATGAAAATCTGCCCAATGGGCCAATTCTCTAAGGGCTGGTATTCCAGGAAAAAACTTTTTTTTTTTTTATATCAACTGGCTCCAGAAAGTTAAACAGATTTGTAAATTACTTCTATTAAAAATCTTAATCCTTTCAATAATTATCAGCTGCTGAAGTTGAGTTGTTGTTTTTTGTCTGACAACAGTGCTCTCTGCTGACCTCTCTGCTTGTATCGGGAACTACACAGAGTAGAAGAGGTTTGCTATGGGGATTTGCTTCTAAACTGGTTGGTTCCCGAGACACGTGTCATCAGAGAGGACTTAGACAGAAAAGAACAACTCAACTTCATCAGCTCATCAGTACTGAAAGGATTAAGATTTTTTAATAGAAGTAATTTACAAATCTGTGTAGAAAAAATCTCAGCTCACCTGGGACTTGCGCGGCTACCTCCAGACAGCAGAAGAACAATGCAAAAAAGCCCAGCAAGTAGAAGCATAAAACTTGACTTTTATTCAGGAATCTTCCATATTAAAAAACCTTCAGGTGGCAGACAAACATGGACATGTAAAAAATACAAAAATATTGCACATGTAGAAAAAGAGAGAGGTCCCAAGCAATAGCTGACGAGTTTCCGATCTATTGATCCTTACTCATAGCTTGCTAACACTCAAATGAGGCACCCTTTTATACCCAAGGGTGTATTCCCTGATCCAAACAGGAAAGGGAGGGACAGGTTCACATCACATGTGCAAAGTGATTAAAACCAAAACATATGGGACCAAAATATCAAATATAGAGACCAAAAAAAAAAAATGTGTTTTTGATAATATAATAATATAATGATCTTAGTAATGTAGAATAAGATCAGTTTTGTTGTTCAAACCATTTGGCTGGGTGCTGTTTAACCCCTTAAGGACTCAGCCCATTTTGGCCTTAAGGACTCAGACAATTTAATTTTTACGTTTTCATTTTTTCCTCCTCGCCTTCTAAAAATCATAACTCTTTTATATTTTCATCCACAGACTAATATGAGGGCTTGTTTTTTGCGCGACCAGTTGTCTTTTGTAATGACATAACTCATTATATCATAAAATGTATGGCGCAAACAAAAAACACTATTTTTGTGGGGAAATTAAAACGAAAAACGCAATTTTGCTAATTTTGGAAGGTTTCGTTTTCACGCCGTACAATTTATGGTAAAAATGACGCGTCAAAATACATTAAAAAGGGCTGCTCAATACTATCCTGCGACATAGTTGTCTCTGAGGAACCTTCACCCTCCGTTGAGCCAACATTGGACATGGCCACACAAGTTCAGGAAAGGTAAGCACTAAAGCAGTGGTCTCCAACCTGCGGACCTCCAGATGTTGCAAAACTACAACTCCCAGCATGCCCGGACAGCCAACGGCTGTCCGGGCATGCTGGGAATTGTAGTTTTGCAACATCTGGAGGTCCGCAGGTTGAAGACCACTGCACTAAAGTAACCAAAAGAAAAAAACGACTCAAGTTGAAAATAAAATTCATTTCACATGGTGGCTATAAACCCCACAAAAGAAAATAACTCATGTCGCTTGCTGATATACTGCAGGAGGGACTCCGAAATGGCTGCTCTACAGGGTAAAATACGCGTCCTCTGTGGTGGTAAGTTCTGTGTAAAAGGCGCTGTGAACAGCTGATTTCAACATTTGAGCCAAAATTACTAACAACTTGCACCAAATGATAAATTTGGTGCATGTCCACGAAAACCAAAGGGAAAAAAAGAAGGGTAAAAAGAAACTGTCAACAGGCAAAATTGATAAATACCCCCCTATGTGAGTAGTTTATTCCACGATGTATCAAAGACCCCATTTTACCAGCCTCATGCTGGCTTTCTCACTTGATCTATCTATCTGTCTATCTACAAAAACCAAATGAGAGCAACACCATAAAGACAGATGCACGGGTGCCGTCAGCTAGGAGTTCAGGTTCAGGAATCCACTCGAATATAACCAAAAAAGGCCGCAGCAACTCCAGATAAGGTGCAGAAACAAGTGCTTTATTCACACAATGTGAGGCGACGTTTCGGTTTGCTCACTAAACCATTTTCAAGCCGAAAAATGGTTGAAAATGGGTTGGTGAGCAAACCAAAATGTCGCCTCACATTGTGTGAATAAAGCACTTGTTTCTGCACCTTATCTGGAGTTGCTGCGGCCTTTTTTTTTTGTTATATATCTGTCTATCTATCTATCTTATACATAAGGAAAATCCCATGCACCCATGTGGAATGGCAGGAACGCAGTACTTGCTGAGGTAAAAGATAAGTAAGTCAGAGGCATAACTTGAAGCGCCTGGGCACAAATAAAAAATATGTAAAAGGGCACCCCACCTATTATAAGCCACTTTATTTACTGGTGTCTTCTCACACACATGCCTTATACCTACACCCCTGTAATAAATGTTTTCTACTACGGTATCTATACAAGATAGATGTCTGAATAAGATAGAATTTTCTTCTTCTAGTTTTTTTTTTTTGTGCATAACTATTCGCTTGGAAATGGGAATAGATCAGCATATGATTTCTTATTACTTTCTTTAGTTCTGTGTTAAAAAAAATAAAAAAATAAAATAAAAAAGAAATAGCTTTGGAAACACTTTGAAAGCTTCCAACTTAAACAGCCCTAAGAGACCCGATGACTAAGTTTAGGGAGTGGCTTAAATTAGCAAGGTCACTGCCTTTGAAGTGGGTAATTCCCAAATTGGGGTCTATATGACCTTCAGTTTTTTCGTCTCCCGGTGCTGCAGGAAATAAGAGTTATACTCATGGGCCTGGAATATCTGTAGATTTCACTGTAGAACTCTCTAAACTGTCAGTACATTTGCATTCCGCCCTGCGCTTCACTGCGAATATATATTTTATCTGCTCTCCAGGGAAACAGAGCCGACTGACCTAATTTATTGCTCTGTATGTGCCTCCTTTTTATTTGCAGCTCAAGGTTGGTTTGAGCAGAGTAAGAGAACGACCATCTGCCCACAATGCCCTAGGGCAAGGATTTTGGAGTGAGTGAAAACAGACAGCGGTAGGGAGTGCCAAAGATGTCAACTTCTACAACTCTTTCTAAAAGAATCAGGCTTTTATTCCATAGAAACTGCAAATGCCTGGTAAGTAAGAGTAAGTGAGTGAACCCAGACAGGCCAAACAGATAATTGGTGTCAAGGCAAGCCTGAGTATTCAATATATCCTGGTGGTGTAGAATCATTAGTAGGGGAACGCTGACCCAAAACCCTGGGGTGCTCAGCTAATTCCTTTATTATGGACATATTTTTATCTGCCTTACTGTGTTCATAATAGAACAGGCTTTTAGAACTGCATAAGGATAAACCATTGTTCTCTATTGGTACTACAAGAGGTCCTACAACTTCTATTGTAATTGAAGATAGAGTTGAGCCATGGAAACCTCCCTTCCCCGATAGTGTCAGTGGCAAGATAGGGCCATACAAGAAAATGAAATGGTCAACCTTAAAGTATATGAGCCTGGTTTGACAGACTCAGGTCTTTCTGGCTAATGGAAGGGTCACTTCCATAGATTACAAAGGCCTCCAAACTAGGAGTTGTAGTCCACAGTTTGGAGACCACTGCCCTAGGGGATCCACAGGTCTTAATTGCATGTTGTAAGACAACTCCTTTAATATCTGAAATACGACTAAAGATTTACTCAAAGATGAACATTACCTTTACAATGACAATGTTTTTGTATTAAGCACCAACATATTCTATAGCACATCATTCTCTGTCCTAATTGATGTTGAAGATCTAACACTCATACATATAAGCCAATTCACAGTAAGCCAATTGATATATATTTATGTGTTTTCTGATATGTGAATAAGCCCAATGGGACATGGGGAGATTACATAAACTCCAGGCTATTACAATTGGTCACCTTAAAAAATATTACCCTAGTACAGGGCACCAGTATAAAGCACCATTCTGAACCTCATTGAAACATCACTGGCTCTTCTTAATATCTTAAAGGAGGGCAATGCAATGGAATGCTCCTCACATGTAACTGCAGGGGGGTGGAAATGTTATTAAAAAACTACTCGTCCACGGGACTAAAACGGAGCAAAATCTACTTGTCCCTCATGACGATCCACTTGTCTGGATCAGTTTTCGCTTTTACACTCTCATTTTTTCCTCCTTGCCCTATAATAGCCATAACTAACTACTATAATGATACCTTTTAATTTTTCAATAACATTCTCCGAACCAAAAATAAATAAATAGTAAAAGATAATTTAGCAAATTTGGTGGTTTTTGTTTCTACGCCATTTACCTTGTGGTTGAGCTAATATGTTGGATTGATACTTTAGGCCAGCCTGATTACAGCAATACCAGATTTGTATAGTGTCCGTCATGTTTTATTAATTTTAAAAAAATGTTGAACTTTTTCGAATTTTTTTTAATTGCCTTTTTTTGACCCCTGTAGCTTTTTTTTATTTTTTATTTTTTTGCATAGCAGGCTTTATGAGGGCTAATTTTTTGTTCCATAATCTGTTTTTTGTATCGGTACCATTTTGGTATTTATCTGACTTTTTACTCGCTTTTAACTCTTTTTTTCTGGGATATTATAAAAATTTCAATTCTGTGGTTTGGTATTTTCTTTACATTTACGTCATTTACCGTATGGGATACATAATGTTATATTTTAATAGTTTTAATAGTTTGTACACAATAGTTTAATTACGCACGCAGCGATACTAAATTTATTTTTATTTTTATTATGTTTACATGTTTTTATATAGGAAAAGGGGGTGATTTGAACTTTTAACATGGAAGGGGTTAATGTGTGTCTTTTAAACTTTTCTTAAAACTTTTCTTTGTTTTATACTTTTAGACTTTATAGACTCATACAGATCAATAAAGTTCTATTGAACTCCATTGATCTGTGCGCTCTGCAATCCATTAATAGAGCCTAGTCCAGCCAGGCTCTATCAATGACAGATCCACAGACACCAGGGAAGCAGAGGTAAGCCCTCCGGCTACATCTATAGTGAATCCCTCCCCCGCGCGATTGCGCTGTGGGGGTGGGGGATCCACCCCACTAGCCCACCAGGGAGCATTCACATGTTCCTTTAGACGCCACAGTCAGCTTTGACAGCAGCGATCTAAAGGGTTAACAGCCAGCTGCGACAATCGCTGCATGCTGGCTATTAGGAGCGGCCCCCTCCTACTGAAATCAGCCTGGGGCTGCAGAGTATGGAGCGGGCACGAGTCGGTAGCCCTCTCCATACACCCGGTGAGCGCCCCCGCGCTTGTCAGGTCTGGCCCTACCAGGTCAGGTCCGGCTCTTCACCTGCCCAGCGCCCGGAACTGCATGTCCCGGGCGTCGGGCGATAGGAATTCCACATCTCTGAACTGTTTGTTTGTTTTTGGCATTCTAAATAAAATTGCCATTCCTTTGAGCCCTTCACTATTCGGCTGACCTACTATTATGGCCTAGGCGTCCATATACAGTAGGTCGACCAAACCTGCCCATTTTAGTGGACTGGCTGACCATCATATGTGTTTAAAATGGTTGACCACCGTTTGGCATATGGAAGATAAGGGAGTTAAGCCCCCTGTCACCAAGTATGCATGTGTATGGTTTTGAGTCACAAATATTAAAAGTATATGAACTCACCCCCTGAGCTATTAGAAGAAGATGGAAGAATCCTTGTGTTCTTTGAAGAATTTTTTGTTTCTGAACATGCAGAAAAACTTGGAACAAGGAACCAAGTTGTCATTTGCTCCCGTTTACATTTACTGTTTATTTCTAGGTTTAGTGTTCTTTTCATTGGTCTATGAACCTGTGATAGGTTATGTAAATTTTATAAATATGGTAGAACGCTTGACCTTTCCCCAAGTAAGAATCTATCAAAACCCATTAAGGAAATGAACCTGCAATGGAAGGGCTAATAGATCACATTTACTAATGCTGTACAAGGCATACAACACTCTTTGATAGATTCCTGTTAATTGTATATCTAAGTATAAGAGAAGTACACCCCCTCTAATCTCATCAGAAGCATCTACGCTTCCCTTGTGTTGTCTTTCACCCCATCTGCTCTACACGGTTGATCAACAGAAGCTCCTTTGATCATAACTTCTTATAAATGAGTTAGTCTTTTTTTCAAGCAAGTGAATGAAGTTGCGGATTACTTTGAAGTCTCTTTATTCTGTGTCCTCATTTATGCGCTGTAACCGCAGTATAAACCCACAGTGGTTTGATTCTACTGGCAAGAAAGGATCTCGTATTACAGAAAGCAGATTTGTCTATGCACCTGGATTATGGTTTAGTTATTGTTTTTCTTTTTTTTGCTACATTGTTTCAGAATTTACATGCAAAGATGCCAGGCTGGGGATGTGTTGCCTGGATGCATGTTACACATTGTAAAGCCGAGAACATGACCCGGCCTATCGCTCTGTATTATAGGCCTAAAATCACTCTGTTCTATCCTACACATCAAATAATATCTCAGTAATAAGGCATGCAGGGGCTGATGATTTTATTCCATATGAAGCAATGAAAAAAATATAAACTGTGGGTGCCAAAAATGGGGCGTGATTCTCAACAACAACCAAAAAACAGGCTTAGGCTGGGTTCACACCACGTTTTTCAAATACGGTAACCGTATAGGTTTTCCGCAAAAAAAACGTATACGACCGTTTCCGAAACCGTATGCATAGAGAATGCATTGTAAACCGCATTCCAAATGTTGTGTACGGTTGCATCCGTTTTGCCTCGGATACGGTTTTGCCGATTTTTCAACCGTAGGCAAAAACGTTGTCGACCATGTTTTTGCCTCCGGTTGGAAACCTGTATGCGGTTCTTTTAACATTGTTGTCTATGAGAACCGTACACAGAATTTCAGAATACGGTTGCACTCGTTTTTTCTAATCCGTTTTTGGAGTTGACACATGCGCAGATTGGAATTTCAATAGAACAATAGTAACTTTATTAAATTGCTGGAAAACTAATTCCATCAAAATTGCAAAACTGATGCAAACGGATAGGACCGTACGGGGAAAAAAACGTATACGTTTTAATTTGGAGTCATACGGTTGTATAAGGTTGCATACGGTTTTTGCCATACGTTTTTTAGCGGGAAACCGTATATGGTAACCGTGTTTGAAAAACGTGGTGTGAACCCAGTCTTATATGACTTGCACATTTTTCAGGATTTTTATTTTTTATTTTTTTGGAAACTATGCCCCGTGCTAGATAAATAGCCTGGCTTATTAGAAAGGGGGGATGGCTTTCTGAGAAAGGATGCGGCTTAAATGTGACACTTTGTGCCAAAAAGGCTTTACAATAAAAAGTAAATAAAATAAAAATGGTCCAAGCTTACACTAGACAGTTAAGCCACTGTTGTACATATGATGCATTCTTAGGCTATGTTCATATGACAGAATGTCCGCACGGAAAATCTCTGTGCGGACATTGGAGGAGATTTATCAAAACCAGTGTAGAGAAAAATCTGACCAGTTGCCCATAGCAACCAATCACATTTCTTCTTTCCTTTTTGAAAAGGCCTCTGCAAAATGAAAGCAGCAATCTGATTGGTTGCTATGGGCAACTCAGCAACTTTTCCTCTGCACAGGTTTTGATAAATCTCCTCCATTGTGCAGACTAGGATCACTCGGGAATGCATAGACAACAATGCACTCTGTGTGGAATCCGCAGAAAGAATAGAAATGTCCAGATGTTTCCGGCACGGAAATTCTGCTATGTGCACAGTGCAGCAGAATCCCATTGAAATCAATGGGACTCTGCTGCTGTGGAATCTCTGTGTGGAATTCCGCATTGAAATTCTGGTGTTTGACTGTCTAGCTCAGTGTTTCCCAACCAGGGTGCCTCTAGCTGTTGCAAAACTACAACTCCCAGCATGCCGGAAGTCGTTGTTTTGCAGCAGCTGGAGGCAAACTGGTTGGGAAACACTGACCTAGTCTATGCTTACACAAAGAATTAGACAGCTTTTATATATTTGCCCCACAGTTTGTCTCCAGAGGTATGTTATAGACCCATCACAGGCTATAGATGTCATGTTGTAGTCCTATATAATATTATGGATTTGCACAGAGAAAAGTAAAACAAACAGATGACGCCTTTTTTTATGTGGGTAAGAAGCCGGATCTTTGTATGTATACAATATTAATGATTATTCAGTGATGCTTGTAAAAGAGATGAGACATATATGATATAAAAAAAAAACTAAATAATGTTTATCAAGTTTTCCTATGCTAACTATGCTGCACGTTCTGCCACCACAAGCTGCAGCCTGACTTGCGGCCTTCCTAACAGTGAGAAGGCCCATAACAACATGTGTGGCAGAGATTGTTGGCATATCACTACAATCTTTTCCCCTATTTTATGTCCCCATCTTATTTATAACTCTTATGTCCTAGTACCCTGCATATCTTAGCCCCTGAGCAATCCCCAGGCATGGAGGAAATGCATAGGGTTGTGATATTGTAGGGGATACCAAGGGGAAGAGTGGGACAGGGGTCAGCTTTTTTAGGGTGAGTGCCCTGATGGTGCCTTGGTGAGCAGGGGTAGCCTACTTCACTTCACCTATTGGGATTACTAGTGTCAGTATCCATTAAAAGAGCTTTCATATATCCCACTGCTGACCTTTCCTTGTTTATTCATCTGGAACCAGTACATAATAACCCTGGAACCATGTAAAAAGGCAACTATAGCCCTTGGAATAGGCGAGACTATCTGCTCTTATTATCTGCTTCATATTCTCCTAGTTACCCTTTTGTTTGGGATAAATATTTCAAGGGGACATCCAATTGATTCCCAACAGGCAGAAGTACTGTTGGTCTATTTAGGATAATCTGCTTCATTGTCTTTTTGTTCCATGGTGGACTTATTGATACTTGTTATGGGGGTTACTATTTTAATATTCCCAATAAAAGTTATATTTTAATCAGTGATACCCCCCCCCCCCCCCCTTACCAAGGAACTACTTCATAAGTTACATATATATATAAGTTTTGGCATTGAGAAGTCTGGGGAAGAATGATGGCATCAATCCCATTATATACCCTTCATGTCACATGCCAGCACAGATCAACACAGTAAAGACACAATCATATTTAAAGTTGAACTTGATATACTCTGGTCTTTTTTCATCCTTATGAACTATGTTACTATGTACCAATCTGCTCAAACAGTGTTATCATCAAACAATTCCCTGTTCTAGAACTTCTTGAACCTTTTTAAGTGTATCAAGGGAAAAGGAAGAAAACAAAAAATGACCAAAATATAGGTGGCACTACTATCCAAATCAACAAAATAAACCAAACTTTATCAATGTAGAGCAAAAAAACCCACTCATCAGGTGTATGTGGAGCCCCACAGATGGAACTATAAATGTGATCCGCCACTAACATCTCTAAGCCAAGAGAACTTCAACCAAGAAGTAACCTCCCCCTTTATTGCAACCAATAGACCAATAGAGGGCGCTAGGATAGAACCGGATCTCATATGTAAGGTTCGTAAACATACATGTGCACAAACCAAAAAAAGAGAGAAATAGAATAGCCAGTGCTCAGGGGAGGAGAGTTATCAGTAGAACGTAATAACTTCCATTGAAAATTTTACAGAGAGTAACTTACTCTACAGGGGGGGGGGGACTTCAAAGGATCTTTTAGTGGTTATCCAGGTTCCATGTTAGGAACACTTCAGCCTTTTAGGTATAACTGTTTTTTATGGATGCAACAACGCGTTTCTTGTTTTTAAAGTACACTTCGATAAGTAAGCTGAAGTCAGCATATCCCAATCTTTCAACTTTGTATGGTGGTTGTCACGATGCCGGCTGGCAGGTAGTGGACCCTCTGTGCCAGAGAGGGATTGGCGTGGACCGTGCTAGTGGACCGGTTCTAAGCCACTACTGGTTTTCACCAGAGCCCGCCGCAAAGCGGGATGGTCTTGCTGCGGCGGTAGTGACCAGGTCGTATCCACTAGCAACGGCTCACCTCTCTGGCTGCTGAAGATAGGCGCGGTACAAGGGAGTAGGCAGAAGCAAGGTCGGACGTAGCAGAAGGTCGGGGCAGGCAGCAAGGATCGTAGTCAGGGGCAACGGCAGAAGGTCTGGAAACACTGGCAAGGGACACACAAGGAACGCTTTCACTGGCACTAAGGCAACAAGATCCGGCAAGGGAGTGCAAGGGAAGTGAGGTAATATAGGGAGTGCACAGGTGATAACTCTAATTGGAACCACTGCGCCAATCAGCGGCGCAGTGGCCCTTTAAATCGCAGAGACCCGGCGCGCGCGCGCCCTAGGGAGCGGGGCCGCGCGCGCCGGGACAGAACAGACGGGGAGCGAGTCAGGTAGGAGAGCCGGGGTGCGCATCGCGAGCGGGCGCTACCCGCATCGCGAATCGCATCCCGGCTAGCAGCAGGATCGCAGCGCCCCGGGTCAGAGGACGTGACCGGAGCGCTGCAGCGGAGGAGGTGAAGCGAGCGCTCCGGGGAGGAGCGGGAACCCGGAGCGCTCGGCGTAACAGTACCCCCCCCCTTGGGTCTCCCCCTCTTCTTGGAGCCTGAGAACCTGAGGAGCAGACTTTTGTCAAGGATGTTGTCCTCAGGTTCCCAGGATCTCTCTTCAGGACCACAACCCTCCCAGTCTACTAAAAAAAAATTTTTCCCTCTGACCTTTTTGGCAGCCAAAATCTCCTTGACCGAGAAGACGTCCGAGGAGCCGGAAACAGGAGTGGGAGGAACAGATTTGGGAGAAAAACGGTTGAGGATGAGTGGTTTGAGAAGAGAGACGTGAAAGGCATTAGGGATACGAAGAGAAGGAGGAAGAAGAAGTTTATAAGAGACAGGATTAATTTGACACAGAATTTTGAAAGGACCAAGATAGCGTGGTCCCAACTTGTAGCTAGGGACACGGAAGCGGACATATTTAGCGGAGAGCCATACCTTGTCTCCAGGGGAAAAAACGGGGGGAGCTCTTCTTTTCTTATCCGCGAACCTCTTCATGCGTGAAGAAGCCTGTAAGAGAGAATTTTGGGTCTCTCTCCATATAATGGAAAGGTCACGAGAAATTTCATCCACAGCGGGCAGACCAGAGGGCAAGGGGGTAGGGAGGGGGGGAAGAGGGTGACGGCCGTACACCACGAAAAATGGGGATTTGGAGGAAGATTCAGAGACCCTGAAGTTATACGAGAATTCGGCCCATGGAAGGAGATCTGCCCAGTCATCCTGGCGGGAGGAAACAAAATGTCGCAAATAATCACCCAAGATCTGGTTAATTCTTTCTACTTGTCCATTGGACTGGGGATGATATGCAGAGGAAAAATTTAATTTAATCTTGAGTTGTTTACAGAGAGCTCTCCAGAATTTAGACACGAATTGGACCCCTCTATCCGAGACAATCTGCGTAGGCAACCCGTGAAGACGAAAAATGTGTACAAAAAATTGTTTAGCCAACTGAGGCGCAGAAGGAAGACCAGGAAGAGGAATGAAATGTGCCATTTTGGAGAATCGATCAACGACCACCCAAATAACGGTGTTGCCACGGGAAGGGGGTAAATCAGTAATAAAATCCATACCAATCAGAGACCAAGGCTGTTCGGGGACAGGCAGAGGATGAAGAAAACCAGCGGGCTTCTGGCGAGGAGTCTTATCCCGGGCACAGATAGTGCAGGCTCGCACAAAGTCCCCAACATCCGTCTCCAGAGTCGGCCACCAATAGAAGCGGGAGATGAGTTGCACAGATTTCTTGATGCCCGCATGACCTGCGAGATGGGAGGAGTGACCCCATTTGAGGATTCCGAGGCGTTGGCGTGGAGAAACAAAGGTCTTTCCTGGAGGAGTCTGTCTGATGGAGGCAGGAGAAGTGGAGATCAGGCAGTCAGGTGGAATGATGTGTTGCGGAGGGAGATCAACTTCTGAGGCATCCGAGGAACGAGAGAGAGCATCGGCTCTAATGTTCTTATCGGCAGGACGAAAGTGAATCTCAAAATTAAATCGGGCAAAGAACAGAGACCACCGGGCCTGGCGAGGATTCAGCCGTTGGGCCGACTGGAGGTAGGAGAGGTTCTTGTGGTCGGTGTAGATAATAACAGGAAATCTTGATCCCTCCAGCAGATGCCTCCATTCCTCAAGTGCTAATTTAATGGCTAGAAGCTCTCGATCCCCGATGGAGTAGTTCCTCTCCGCTGGAGAGAAGGTCCTAGAGAAAAAACCACAAGTGACAGCATGCCCGGAAGGATTTTTTTGTAGAAGAACAGCTCCAGCTCCTACTGAGGAGGCATCAACCTCCAATAGGAAGGGTTTGGAAGGGTCAGGTCTGGAGAGCACGGGAGCCGAAGAAAAGGCAGACTTGAGTTGTTTAAAGGAGTCTTCTGCTTGAGGAGGCCAGGACTTGGGATCAGCATTTTTCTTGGTTAAAGCCACGATAGGAGCCACAATGGTAGAAAAATGTGGAATAAATTGCCTGTAATAATTGGCGAACCCCAAAAAGCGTTGGATAGCACGGAGTCCGGAGGGGCGTGGCCAATTTAAGACGGCAGAGAGTTTGTCTGGATCCATCTGTAGTCCCTGGCCAGAGACCAAATATCCTAGAAAAGGAAGAGATTGGCATTCAAACAGACATTTCTCAATTTTGGCATAGAGTTGGTTGTCACGAAGTCTCTGAAGAACCATACGGACATGCCGGCGGTGTTCCTCTAGATTGGCAGAAAAAATTAGGATATCGTCCAGATATACCACAACACAGGAGTATAATAGATCACGAAAAATTTCATTGACAAAGTCTTGGAAGACGGCAGGGGCATTGCACAGTCCAAAGGGCATGACCAGATACTCAAAGTGTCCATCTCTGGTGTTAAATGCCGTTTTCCACTCGTCCCCCTCTCTGATGCGGATGAGGTTATAGGCGCCTCTTAAGTCCAATTTAGTGAAGATGTGGGCACCTTGGAGGCGATCAAAGAGTTCAGAGATGAGGGGTAAGGGGTAGCGGTTCTTAACCGTGATTTTATTAAGACCGCGGTAGTCAATGCAAGGACGTAGGGAGCCATCTTTTTTGGAGACAAAGAAAAATCCGGCTCCGGCAGGAGAGGAGGATTTACGGATAAAGCCCCTTTTTAGATTCTCCTGGACGTATTCGGACATGGCAAGAGTCTCTGGGGCAGAGAGAGGATAAATTCTGCCCCGGGGTGGAGTAGTACCCGGGAGGAGGTCGATAGGGCAATCATAAGGCCTGTGAGGAGGTAGAGTCTCAGCTTGTTTTTTGCAGAAAACATCCGCGAAGTCCATATAGGCCTTAGGGAGACCGGTTACTGGAGGAACCACAGAGTTACGGCAAGGGTTACTGGGAACCGGTTTTAGACAGTTCTTGGAACAAGAGGACCCCCAACTCTTGATCTCCCCAGTGGACCAATCCAGGGTTGGGGAATGAAGTTGAAGCCAGGGAAGTCCAAGGAGAATCTCCGAGGTGCAATTGGGGAGGACCAAAAGTTCAATCCTCTCATGATGAGATCCGATGCTCATAAGAAGGGGCTCCGTGCGGAAACGTATGGTACAGTCCAATCTTTCATTATTTACACAATTGATGTAGAGGGGTCTGGCGAGACTGGTCACTGGGATGTTGAACCTGTTGACGAGAGAGGCCAAAATAAAATTTCCTGCAGAACCAGAGTCCAAGAAGGCCACTGTAGAGAAGGAGAAGGCAGAAGCAGACATCCGCACAGGCACAGTAAGACGTGGAGAAGCAGAGTAGACATCAAGGACTGTCTCACCTTTGTGCGGAGTCAGCGTACGTCTTTCCAGGCGGGGAGGACGGATAGGACAATCCCTCAGGAAGTGTTCGGTACTAGCACAGTACAGGCAGAGGTTCTCCATACGGCGTCGTGTCCTCTCTTGAGGTGTCAGGCGAGACCGGTCGACCTGCATAGCCTCCACGGCGGGAGGCACAGGAACAGATTGCAGGGGACCAGAGGAGAGAGGAGCCGAGGAGACGAAACGCCTCGTGCGAACAGAGTCCATATCTTGGCGGAGTTCCTGACGCCTTTCAGAAAAACGCATGTCAATGCGAGTGGCTAGGTGAATAAGTTCATGTAGATTAGCAGGAATTTCTCGTGCGGCCAGAACATCTTTAATGTTGCTGGATAGGCCTTTTTTGAAGGTCGCGCAGAGGGCCTCATTATTCCAGGACAATTCTGAAGCAAGTGTACGGAATTGTACGGCATACTCGCCAACGGAAGAATTACCCTGGACCAGGTTCAACAGGGCAGTCTCAGCAGAAGAGGCTCGGGCAGGTTCCTCAAAGACACTTCGGATTTCCGAGAAGAAGGAGTGTACAGAGGCAGTGACGGGGTCATTGCGGTCCCAAAGCGGTGTGGCCCATGACAGGGCTTTTCCGGACAGAAGGCTGACTACGAAAGCCACCTTAGACCTTTCAGTGGGAAACAGGTCCGACATCATCTCCAGATGCAGGGAACATTGGGAAAGGAAGCCACGGCAGAACTTAGAGTCCCCATCAAACTTATCCGGCAAGGATAAGCGTATCCCAGGAGCGGCCACTCGCTGCGGAGGAGGTGCAGGAGCTGGCGGAGGAGATGACTGCTGAAGCTGTGGTAGCAACTGTTGTAGCATAACGGTCAGTTGAGACAGCTGTTGGCCTTGTTGCGCAATCTGTTGTGACTGCTGGGCGACCACCGTGGTGAGGTCAGCGACAACTGGCAGAGGAACTTCAGCGGGATCCATGGCCGGATCTACTGTCACGATGCCGGCTGGCAGGTAGTGGACCCTCTGTGCCAGAGAGGGATTGGCGTGGACCGTGCTAGTGGACCGGTTCTAAGCCACTACTGGTTTTCACCAGAGCCCGCCGCAAAGCGGGATGGTCTTGCTGCGGCGGTAGTGACCAGGTCGTATCCACTAGCAACGGCTCACCTCTCTGGCTGCTGAAGATAGGCGCGGTACAAGGGAGTAGGCAGAAGCAAGGTCGGACGTAGCAGAAGGTCGGGGCAGGCAGCAAGGATCGTAGTCAGGGGCAACGGCAGAAGGTCTGGAAACACTGGCAAGGGACACACAAGGAACGCTTTCACTGGCACTAAGGCAACAAGATCCGGCAAGGGAGTGCAAGGGAAGTGAGGTAATATAGGGAGTGCACAGGTGATAACTCTAATTGGAACCACTGCGCCAATCAGCGGCGCAGTGGCCCTTTAAATCGCAGAGACCCGGCGCGCGCGCGCCCTAGGGAGCGGGGCCGCGCGCGCCGGGACAGAACAGACGGGGAGCGAGTCAGGTAGGAGAGCCGGGGTGCGCATCGCGAGCGGGCGCTACCCGCATCGCGAATCGCATCCCGGCTAGCAGCAGGATCGCAGCGCCCCGGGTCAGAGGACGTGACCGGAGCGCTGCAGCGGAGGAGGTGAAGCGAGCGCTCCGGGGAGGAGCGGGAACCCGGAGCGCTCGGCGTAACAGTGGTTCTCGTCATACGGTTACAGGTACAAGGGCAGGTTAGACACCTATTTCCACCAACTGCTGGCTTCATTTTACTTCTCAAAGTGTACTTTAAAAACAAGAACCTGGGAATGGATCAATTGCGTTGAACCTGGAGGGGGGAATTGTAGATTATTCCACATCCCCCCCAGTAGAGTAAGTTACCCTCCCTCCTCCCCTAAGCGTTGGATACCCCTTTTCTTTCTTTTTTCGATTTTTGCACATGGGGTAAGGAAGGTATTAGGGCTCATGGTAGTGCCATTACGACTAACTTTGAATGGATATGTATGAGATCATGGCGATTCCACAGGGGTACATATCTATCACATTTCTGGGTGCTATATAAACAAAGTCCCTGTTTGGATGTGAAGGAGAAGCCAGCATCGTAGATTTCTAATTAATTTGCAGACGAGATTTTGCAGCTGTGCAATCAATAGCAAAATTGCTGATGTAACGTGTGCGACACATCATTTCCGACAAATTTCAGAGCCATTTCTGAAAGAATTACTGCCATAAAAAAGTGGATTTACAGAGCATTCATAGAACTATGTCTGCAGGCAGGCTTTCTCTGCGGTTAGAGAGTTTTCCCAATATGATCCATTACCTTGGGCAGTCGAAATTTATAATCACATACAATTCAGTATAATAATACAGTAACATAGAATGTAATTATGTAGACAAATATTGCATGTATGCTGTACCTTAAAAAGTATTATATAAGTCCCTGCACATCTGGAAAGCTAGGAGAAGTTTAGTTAAAGAAGCACTCCAGGTTTAGTTTTTTGTTCATATCAGCTGACTTCCTATGAACCTCCAGATGATATCTCCACCCTTTTGTCTGCTTTCAGATCCAATCTCCCCACCCAGCTCTTTTTTTATATACTGCTGCTATCTCTATGGGGTAAGGATATATAGTAATTATACACCTTACCTGAGGCTGAGTTTTTGCACAATTTTTTTTTGCATATTTGCTGTGATTTTTCCAGAAATCTCAGGAAAATGGCACTATTGTACCGTAATTGCAAAAATTTCAGTAAAAACATGCCATTGTTACCACAATTTTGCTGCAAAAGCATGGAAGCCACGTCGTAAAAACTCAGCAAAAATGTGGTTAAACATGCCAACATAGCCTGAAGACTTCAAATCTTCATTAAACAGCCCAATTCTGGTTATAGGTCAAATAGGTTTCTCAAAAAATATACTTGGAATAAGAAAATGCATCAAACCTGCACATAGCATGAACTGACCACAACTCACTTAAGGCTGCTGGCTGCCGGTGGCAGGAGGCAGGTATGGCGACCCTTCACCACCATTTTATCCCATTGGACCCCTGTGACCATGTCACGAGGGTCCGATGAGCAGACTTAGCTCTCTGGGAGTAACAAGGGCACTAGCTGCTTATTGACAGCCCTGTTTTTCTGGTGACAGGTCTGCTTTAAAATCAAATCATCCCGGTAGACTGCATTTTTTTGTGTGTCACAAAACATCAAAAGTATAAGTAGAATCTAACGTGAACAGAGCTCATAAATATTTTTGGAATAGATATCCTCATTTTATATATCTCATATATAGATTTATGATATCTTATTCTGTGTCTGTCCAGGGGGACTATTTCCTTACACTCTATAATTAGGCAGACTGACTTATGAAAAGTTGAGCAAAAAAAAATGAAGATGCCTGTAGCCTTAGAGAAATCGGAGTTGCAGTGTGATTGGTTGCTATGGGTACTAGTTTTTAGCATTTAGAACAGTGGCCTCATCTAGCTATCATTAATTCTAATTATCTAAGAAAACCTCTGGCAACAGAAAAACATTATTTTTGCACTGCTCAAATCAGCAAGCCAGATTATGCTTTACTTTTCATACTAATAGTAATACCATAAAAAGGGCATAATAATTGTCTTAAAGCTGAACTGTTTTCAAATCGCCTTATAAAAAGATAATACTATGCCATCTGGTTGGACATGTAGCCCAGGTACAGTCACCATATTTTACAATAAAATTAAATAGTTTTAAACTAAATTGTAAAAAATAGACTTTATGAGCCCTAAATAAAATTAAGTTACCTTTAAAGGGGTTATCCAGGAAATTTTGTTTTTTATATATCAACTCGCTCCAGAAAGTTAAACAGATTTGTAAATTACTTCTATTAAAAAATCTTAATCCTTTCAGTACTTATGAGCTGCTGAAGTTGAGTTGTTCTTTTCTGTGTAAGTGCTCTCTGAAGACACGTGTCTCGGGAACCGCCCAGTTTAGAAGCAAATCCCCATAGCAAACCTCTTCTACTCTGTGCAGTTCCCGAGACAAGCAGAGATGTCAGCAGAGAGCACTGTTGCCAGACAGAAAACAACAACTCAACTTCAGCAGCTGATAATTATTGAAAGGATTAAGATTTTTTTTAATAGAAGTAATTTACAAATCTGTTTTACTTTCTGGAGCCAGTTGATATATATAAAAAAAAAAAAAGTTTTTCCTGGAATACCCCTTTAAGCATGAAGAGGAGCGTAGCATCATAGATCATTTAATATAAACTAGCTATACATACTTAATAATCCACTTTTTCACTGTATAGTCTCATGAACAGGTCCACAAAGTGACAGAGCTTCTAAGGGGCACTTCTAGGCAGTTTAGGGTGTGTTACTGAATGACATGGGGGTAGGGTGGGATTGGAAGGTGATGTCTGCCATCACATTTAGGGTCATTATATGTAAATTTTTAGAACAATAACATATTGTACAACTTTTTACATTAAAAGTAATTCTCCCCACAGTACAATTAACTTCAGGAAAATGGTGGTCTTAAAGGGGTTGTCTGACTTTAAAACTTTGGCAAGTGCTTAGCTTTGTGTTAAGAAAAGAATAAAGCTTTTTTTTATTCTAGAAAGATAGGCAGTCTTTTTCATAATTTTCCTACACTCTCAGAAGCAGCAGTGCCATGAAGAACATTATAGAGCAGTACTGAACAGTCTAAGCTGTGAATCAAAGCTCTCAGGTGAGATATAACACTTGCAATGTAATACTTACTATAGCAGTCTCTCTGTATGTCTCACTTTGCAGATAACTCCCCCTCCCCCTCTATGGAGATAGACTTCTATATGCAGCATGTCACTTCATCCCTCAGCTGAGCAGTTCATCTCTCATAAAGGAATTTCAGCTTATTTTCAAAAGTGAATAATTTATTTATTTATATATTTATTTTGTCAGACAACCCTTTTAATAAATATCAAACCTATATCCATTTGTTGGGTCTAGGTAAACGGTATATGTATGATAATTTGTTTGTTGATCTTGTCTTCATTTGCATTTAATCCAGGGCTCAAGTCCTGCAGGAACATAAGGGAACAGAGTTCCTGCACTTTTTCCACAGCAGGAACGCAGTTCCCTTTAGCAGGAGTCCTGCAGGACCAGCCCTTAAAGGGATACTCCGTCCCTAGACATCTTATCCCGGGGGTCCCGCCGCTGGGGACGCCAGTGATCTTGGCTGCGGCAAACCAAACATCGGATGCACTGAGTGAACTTCGCTCCATGCTGAATGACTGGCGAAAGGGGGCAGAGGCTTGTGACGTCACAGCCATGCCCCCTTAATGGAAGTCTATGGGAGTTGGAGTGATGGACATCATGCCCCCTCCCATAGACTTGCATTGAGGGGCTGTGGTCGTGACGTCACGAGGCTCCGGCGCTGCACCCAAAGCTCTAAACGAATGTCAGGTGCAGCAGGGAGAATGCAGTGGTCCCCAGTGGCAGGACCACCGCAATCACACATCTTATCCCCTATCCTTTGGATAGGGGATAAGATGTCTAGGGGCAGAGTACCCCTTTAAGTGGAAATCTTGGGTGAGTTCCCACACTTTTTTTCCCCAGAACTTGACCCCAGATTTAATCTAATGCTGTGTCTCTTCCAGGGGTCAGAACTATGTTTTTAAATATAGTCAAAGAAAAATGTAGCCAGCTCACTGTTAGTAGTTGCTTAGTCTCTAGGCACTCGTAAATGTTGGTTTGGAAGCCAGGATGAAGCCGAGCCGTTACCCCGGTGCATGAGGAAAAGTATAAATGGAAAATCCAGCTCCCCAAATTTTTTTAGAAAAATATTAAAAGACCAAAATTTATTTAGCCCATGTTAAAACCAAAAAAACTAAAACATCCTGGGTGGATAAAACCCCTACGCCGAAGGCGTAGGGGTTTTATCCGCACAGGGTGTTTTTGTTTTTTTGGTTTTAACATGGGCTAAATAAATTTTGGACTTTTAATATATTTCCCAAAAATTTTGGGAGCTGGATTTTCCATTTATACTTTTCCTTATGTTTTTAAATGTTTTTAAATCTGTCAGTTTTTTTCTGGTGTGTCTTATTCGGATATGCCTTATTTTTTTTATTTTTTTGTGGAGTACACCATATGCTTTGAAGAGTTTTCCTTTGAAGTTTACCCAACAAACAGATATGATTCTCAGAATAAATAGTGGACCCCGGTACAGCTATATGTTTTATTCTGCTGGTCATGAAGAAGCTTTTATTCTCCCTGCAATGCACTTCTTTTTATTAAGCTCACCATACTTTTTTTTTTTTGCTTCATTCAACTTCAAATTTCATCAGACCACATATTGAGTTTATTCCGCTGTGTGTTTTAATACATACAGAATTGACTTGCTACAGAATGTTCCATTTATATAGTTCCATTTCATTCAGTGAATTAGCTCCTTTCATATTGTTGTTTTGTGTTTTTATTATTACAGCAGTAATAGAAGGTTATTAATGTGTCAATCCTAATAAAATAAAAGATTCTCACTGGGGCTGCATTACATACAGGGATATGCCACAAGTCTCCTTTTTATCAGACGCTGCTGTAAAATATTGGACTATTATCTCTTCTTTTTCCATGTGCCTCCATAGAACACATTCTAGCTTTGATATGAGCACAGAATAGTATAACAAGCCCAATTAACCTGTTATATGGCTGCAGCTTGAACTGTTGCTCTATTGCGTTTCAGGCTTTTATTTGCACACCTGGCATATAAATTGGAACCACTTACCCAACATTTGTGTATAATATCAGAATTGCCTTCTTATAATGTTTTCTATCATGTCCACTGTATTCAATGTTGTGGATTCATGTTCTTGTTTACTTTCATTTATATAGTGCTGACAGATATGGAAGGAAATCTGTTAAGAAGACCATGCTACAATATCCATGAGCAGCATGACTTTGTGACAGATAATGTCAGACTGGGAGCTGTGGGGGATTGGGGCAGGTGAGTATGACTTTTATATCAGCTGTAAAAAAAAGAAAAAAAAAATCACTGTCGGGGCCTGTGGTATATTCCAGGCTCAGGAAGAAGTGTCAGCTGGGCAGGTTTCCCACCTGATCGACTGTACATGCAGGGGTATAGCGAAATGACATGCAGAGGTAGCAGCCTGAAGCCAGAGGGAGCCCAAAAGATCTTCTGAGAAATTAGAAGATACCATTACTACAAGATGGCCCTGTTAAAGGTTTTGTGTAGGGGCGTGCGAGCTTTAATTGGTCACTATCCTTTTAACACGCTTTTTAGGGTAAGCTGTCATGTGTGTATAGACAATAAGTAAAAATATTTCTGCCCTTTTGATAAATTGTATATGACATTTTTTTTTACTGGTCCCACCAATCTCTTTTTTCTGCTAAGATACGGGACTGTAGTCTTTTTCTTCTTTTTGCCACACCCTCAGGGGCAGCAGCATTGTGGAAGACATTGTTCAGCAGTACTAAGCAGAGTAAGCTGTAATAAGCCCCAAGGTGTGATGTAACACTTCCTAGAGCTTTCAGCAGCCTCTCTATGTGCCTTACTCTGCAGCTAACCCCATCTCCCCCTCCCACCACCATAGACTTCTATAAGCATCATACCTCTAAATCCCTCAGCTGATAAGTTCATTTCCCAAGAAGGAATTTTAGCAATTTTTTTAATGAAGGGAATAATGGGGACAGGGGGAGAAGAGTTTATCAGAAAGTTTAAGGAAAAGTTTGTTAAAAAGTGAGTGTCCATTTAAGTTATACCTCTACTGTCAATCATAGTGAGGAGGGTGGAGAGCTGCCCAGCGGATGGCATGATCATGCTTACATTTTAAGCTTAAACGGAAAATATATTCATTGTCAACATATGTATCAGTGGTGAGCCACGGGGTGTGAAGGTAAGGTGTATGGGACAGATGTTATATCCCAGGGGCAGATGGTATTAACCCCTAAATGTTCGTGACGCCAGGGTTTGGTTTTCCCGGTAACCACCCGAATGGTAGTAGCGCTATCCCAAGGTTAGGCAGGGCAATAATAGTCCAAGATCAGGTTAGGGTTAACGGTAGCTTTACTGAGATAGACAGATGGAAATCGTCTTTTAGGCTAGGCCAGGATCCCAGAGAGGTGATCAGTAACCCAGAAGGACCTCGCAGCTTACTGCGACTTGTAGTTACTTTGGCAGACTTTAGGACAGCCCCGCTGACTATAATAGACTTGACTATAGACTTGACTTGACTGTAGGTAGTGACAGCAGACAAAGACAACTTGACTTACTGGCATGTGGCTGTAGATTAGGCTTGAGGCCTCCAGATGTGCTGGACACTAGCTCTGAGACGTCTGGTCTTTACTGTACCTCAGTAAGAAGTGTGGTAGAATAGAGAGATTGTAATGGCTCCCCCTCTTATAAAAGGGGGGAGGGGTGGACTGAGCCAGAAGCCCATAGATAAAGCTGAAGGTCACCTGGTTAGCTGGTGCTCTCTGGGTAACAAACACATCATGTGAACACATTATCATGTGACTAACTCAAAGGTCCTTAAAGGTCCTTTATACATAACACACATAACACTATAGATAATATATATTACTATGGGGGGACACTGCAGGAGAGCCCCTAGGACACAGAGGGACTCAAACTGACAGGGCCTAAGTACTGTACGGGACTATATCCCATACTGGGACATCACATATCCTATATGGCATGTTGACTTTTTACCTTCTACAGCTGATTTCTTTAGCTGAATGTACCTATTGCAACTGTACTCATGCTTTGTAGCACCTAAGGCCGAATGGGGCTCACATTTCTGGCTTATATCTGTAGTGTAGGAGAAAGTAATTCAGTACATTAAGGTTAGAGACTTTTGCATGTTCTTCAAGCTCTAGAACAGTAATCCCCAGCCTGTTATTAAACAGTCTTATGTCCATGTTTTCAGATAGATCTGGGATTTGAGGAAGGCCTCATTTGGAGCTTAGTCCTGTCTGTCTTAATAATACAACTGCAATGCTATCATGAGTACTTTTTATTGTTGTATGTACATGTACTTTTTATTGTTGTATGTACATGTACTTTTTATTGTTGTATGTACATGTACTGTTTATTGTTGTATGTACATGTACTTTTTATTGTTGTATGTACATGTACTGTTTATTGTTGTATGTACATGTACTTTTTATTGTTATATGTACATGTACTGTTTATTGTTGTATGTACATGTACTTTTTATTGTTATATGTACATGTACCTTTTATTGTTGTATGTACATGTACTTTTATTGTTGTATGTACATGTACTTTTTATTGTTGTATGTACATGTACTTTTTATTGTTGTATGTACATGTACTGTTTATTGTTGTATGTACATGTACTTTTATTGTTGTATGTACATGTACTTTTTATTGTTGTATGTACATGTACTTTTATTGTTGTATGTACATGTACTTTTTATTGTTGAATGTACATGTACTTTTATTGTTGTATGTACATGTACTGTTTATTGTTGTATGTACATGTACTTTTTATTGTTGTATGTACATGTACTGTTTATTGTTGTATGTACATGTACTTTTTATTGTTGTATGTACATGTACTTTTATTGTTGCATGTACATGTACTTTTTATTGTTGTATGTACATGTACTGTTTATTGATGTGCATACATTTTACTACAGTATTAGCTATTTCAAATTTCTTATGGTTATTTTTTTTAAATAACATATCTTATAGCATAGGTGTACTGCATTCCTTACCAATGTGCTCTTTTCTTATCACCATTAAATTCAATAAAATCCCATACTAAATAATTTCCACCGCAAAGAACTGTAGTAAATCTTTGTTCATTTTAGTTTGATCTCTCAACAGCTTCCATTTCTCATCCAGCCAAAAAACTGTTATGTAACTGTGTAAAGTAGTTGGCATTTACATTACCAGTTTATCTTTGCTGTCAATCAAATCTGCCAAACATGCAGAAGGCATAAACTGGAATCAATAAAGCTTGGTTTATTTGACATTTTATCAGTCAGAGTCACGCTTTAGAGACCATACCTAACACTAAGGCAGAAACAAACAACTGATCCATGTACACAATGCAAATAAGGTTCAGGGGCTTTATCACTTGCTGTATAGTAACACAAGTATAGTATAAAATAGCGAAAGGAGGAAAGACGGAAGAACCTGAAGATTTAGAACAAAGATGAAGTAGAGAACAATTCAGGGAGCAAGAAATAATAGAACACGGGGTCAGGCTTTGAAGCCAGGAGGTTTCAGGCAATGTAACTATTACTTCCTTGAATCCATTGGGTAAAAGTGTAGTCATAGTAAATTCAAACACACTATAAAAAAATAATACACAAGAGCTGAGAGGGGCATTGGTCAACAAAAGAACAAACCACTCAGAGGATAAATAAAATGTAGGCACTCATCTCTGTTTGCATGCCACTGAAATGACATTACTGTGCCTGTTTTGATGCAGCTTTTTTGAATTACCGCACAGGTTTTTTTTTATTTTTTCGGATAATTTTAGGTTGTTTTTAACCTAAGGAGTGGAACACTTGAGTCAAATATCTCTGGATTCTTATTGAAGTATGCCTCATGTATCCATGTACAGTGGTCCCTCAAGTTACAATATTAATTGGCTCTGGGACGACCATTGTATGTTGGAACCATTGTATGTTGAGACCAGAACTCTATGGAAACCTGGTAATTGGTTCTAAAGGCACCAAAAGGTCATCCGAAAATAGGAAAAAGTGAGAATTAAAGAAAAATAAGTAGATAACTAATACAGATAAAGCAAATCCTTACATATAAAAGTAAGAAAGAGCTGCTAGGAGCTGTAATCACGGTCTATGTCAGTGTTTCCCAAGCATGGAGCCTCCAGCTGTTGCAAAACTACAACTACCAGCATGCCCGGACAGCCAAAGGCTGTCCGGGCATGCTGGGAGTTGCAGTTTTGCAACAGCTGGGGAACCCTGCTTGGGAAACGCTCGTCAATGTAGAGGATAGGAGCTTCTTTGGGGTCCTGTACAGTACACGCAGTGTCCTAAAAAAGTAACATGGAGTCGCCCTTACCTGGTGTCCAGAGTAGCAGGTAACCCTGGTACAGGTAAAGAGTACAGAACAGGTAATACCTCTCTGTACTGTAGGGGGCGCTACCAGACATCAGTCAGAGCATACGCTTCAGTAATACAGGTGTTTTACCAGTGAATGCCCATTCTGATTGGTCAGTTCCTCCGGCCATAGACACGTTTCACAGATCTGGATCGTCTTGTAGCATTGTATGTTGAGTCTGGTTTCAAGTTACAATGGACCAGAAAAGACCATCGTATGTTGAAACTATTGTATGTTGAGGGATCACTGTATTGTGAAACGATAAGTAATGAGTATTTCCAAGGCGTAAGGACCCACTGGACAAGTCTGGTTTAGGACACTTATTTATTAAAAACCTAATCAAATTAGGCGGTAAACCATTATAGAAGCTTTTCTTATTGTTACTTTATAAATACAATGGTATAGCTTTACGAACTGCAGATGAGCGCTTGGGAATATTGGGAACTATATACATTTTTTATTTATCTTCAGGTGATATTATAATATAAATATTTAGGAATAAATTTTGTTATGGAATTTATTGATTTGAACTGGAATGTGCATAGGTTTTGTGTATTGGACATTTATTGTGAGATGGGTAGGGGATCATGACATTAAGCTCTGATATTCATATAAATGGTTGATGGATTGTGAAACTAACACAGTGTTTCTATATGTTCCTTTATGGTGTTATTAACACAAATGTTATGGTATGTCTATATATATATATATATATATATATATATATATATATATTTATATATATATATATATATATATATTTATATATATTGTGGCAGTGTGGCAAGGAAAGGGTGTATTTCCTTGGCTCACCCTGCAGAAGCTCTCACCTGCTTCTTAAGTAATGAGGCAGGAAGGAAGGGAAGTGTATATGAGATGGAGACTCAGTCTAATCTAGGCTCTTCCTAGGAGACAGCATGTGGGCTGTAGGGAAGAGACAGAGCCTGCTGAGGAGTACACAGCCCGAGCTATGAGGGGCTCAAAGAGAGTGACATTGTGAGTAGAAGGTTGCAGGGGACATATGTTTAACCGGCTGAGGGAAGCTCAGCGGTTGTTAGTCAGGACAAGCTGATCTGTTTAGTCAGTGACCAGACGGTCTAGGATTTTGTTTTGTTCCTGTTTTTTTGTTTATTTCTTTCCCTGCAACCTGTCTAATAAAACTGGCAAGGTGCCAGATTTGCATTATAAGCATTTGTTTGCTGGTTTATTGAGAAGAAACGCATCCTGTGGCGTGGTCAAGGACGATCCCAGAGCTAATCCCCAAGACGGATCGTCACAATATATATATATATATATATATATATATATACATATATAGGTGTGTAGGTTTTCCAACATATGCGGTTTTAAACTAGACAACACTTACTGTATATGTATTTTTAAAGATGGTGCTTAAAGGGGTACTCTGGTGAAAATTCTTTATTTTTTTTTTAAATCAACTGGTGCCAGTAAGTTAAACAGTAAATGACTTCTATTTAAAAATCTTAATCCTTCCAGTACTTATCAGCTGCTGTATACTACAGAGAAAGTTGTATAGTTCTTTCCAGTCTGACCAAAGTGCTCTCTGCTGACACCTCTGTCCATATCAGGAACTGTCCAGAGCAAGATAGGTTTGCTATGGGGATTTGCTTGTACAGTTCCTGACACAGACAGAGGTGTCAGCAGAGAACACTGTGGTCAGACTGGAAAGAACTCCAGAAAGAAATACAACTTCCTGTGGAGCATACAGCAGCTGATAAGTACTGGATGTATTAAGATTTTTAAATAGAAGTAATTTACAAATCTGTTTAACTTTCTGGCACCAGTTGATTTAAAAAAACAAACAAACATGTTTTCTACTACCCCTTTAACCCCTTAAGGACCAAGGACGTACCGGTACGTATTTGGTCCTGCTCTCCTGATATAACGCGGGGTTACACAGTAACCCCGCGTCATATCACGGCGGGCCCGGCATCATAGTGAAGCCGGGACCCGCCTCTAATAGCGCGCAGCGCCGAGCGCTATTAACCCTTTAGCTGAGCGCTCAGAGCTGAGCCGTGCGGCTAAAAGCGAAAGTTGCCGGCTAGTTCAGTCGGGCTGTTCGGGATAGCCGCGGCTGATCGCGGCATCCCAAACAGCTTACAGGACAGCGGGAGGGCCTACCTGCCTCCTCGCTGTCCGATCGCCGAATGACTGTTCAGTGCCTGAGATCCAGGCCTGAGCAGTCATGCGGCAGAATCGTCGATCACTGGTTTCCTATGAGATACCAGTGATCAATGATGAAGATCAGTGTGTGCAGTGTTATAGGTCCCTATGGGAGCTATAACACTGCAAAAAAAAGTGAAAAAAGATCATTTAACTCCTCCCCTATTAAAAGTCACCCCCCTTTTCCAATAAAAAAAAAAAACACAGTGTAAATAAAAATGAAAATAAACATATATGGTATCACCGGATGTGGAAATGTCGGAATTATAAAAATATATCATTAATTAAACCGCTCGGTCAATGGCGTGCGCGCAAAAAAATTCCAAAGTCCAAAATAGTGCATTTTTGGTCACTTTTTATATCATTTAAAAATGAATAAGTCCTATCAATGCAAAAATGATATCGTTAAAAACTTCAGATCACGGCGCAAAAAATTAGCCCTCATACCGCCCCATACACGGAAAAATAAAAAAGTTATAGGAATCAGAAGATGACAATTTTAAACGTATTAATTTTCCTGCATGTAGTTATAATTTTTTCCAGAAGTCCGACAAAATCAAACCTATATAAGTAGGGTATCATTTTAACCGTATGGAGCTACAGAATAAAGATAAGGTGTCATTTTTACCGAAAAATGTACTACTTAGAAACGGAAGCCCCCAAAAGTTACAATACGGCATTTTTTTTTCAATTTTGTCGCACAATGATTTTTTTTCCGTTTCACCGTAGATTCTTGGGCAAAATGACTGTCGTCATTACAAAGTAGAATTAGTGGCGCAAAAAAAATAAGCAATCATATGGATTTTTAGGTGCAAAATTGAAAGAGTTAGGATTTTTTAAAGGCAAGGAGCAAAAAACGAAAATGCAAAAACGGAAAAACCCTGCGTCCTTAAGGGGTTAAGGACACAGCCCATTTTGACCTTAAGGACACAGCCAATTTTATTTTTGCGTTTTCGTTTTTTTCCTCCTCACCTTCTAAAATTCATAACTATTTTATATTTCCATTTCCAGACCCATATGAGGGCTTGTTTTTTGTGTGACCAGGTGTACTTTGTAATGACATCACTCATTTTTCGCTTAAATGTATGGTAAATCCCAAAAATTATTTTTTTGTGTAAGGAAATTTAAACGAAAATAATAATTTAGCAAATTTGCGGGGTTTCGTTTTTGCGCTGTATACTTTGCGGTACAAATTACAGGTTTTCTTTATTCTCTGGGTCAATACAATTAAAATGATACCAATGGTTACATACATTTCTATTATTTCACTGCTGTTAAAAAATCTAAAACTTTTTTTTACAAAATCAGTATGTTTAAAATTGCACTATTTTGACCACCTCTAACTTTCTTTATTTTCCGTATTCAGGGATGTGGTAGGGCTCATTTTTTGCGCCATGATCTGTAGTTTGTTTGCTTATATGTTACTTTTTGAGTAAAAAAAAAAATTAGCAGTTTGATGTGACAAACAAGCTGAAATTTTTGACTTTTTTTTGACTTTTATGCTGTTTGCCGTACGGGATCATTAACATTATATATTTATAGTTCGGACATTGATGCAGGCGGCGATACCAAATATGTTTATTATTTATAGTTTTTTATGCTTTTTTGTATTAATATGGGGAAAAGGGGTGATTTAAAACTTTTTTTTACATTTATTTTACTTTTTTTTTTTTAGTCCCCATAGGGGACTATTTATAGCAATCATTAGATTGCTAATACTGTTCAGTGCTATGCATAGGGCATAGCATTGATCAGTATTATCGGCGATCTTCTGCTCTGGTATGCTGAAAGGCAGATCAGTGCAGTAAACCCCGGGAGACGGACGGAGGCAGGTGAGGCAGGTCAGGGCCGTGGGCAATCAGATCAGCCATTATAAGTTCCCCACTGCCGCAGATGCTGTGATCTGTGTTGATCATGGCATCTGAGGGGTTAATGGCAGACATCAGCCCGATCGCTGATGTCGGCCATTACCGGCAGGTCTGCGGCTGTTAACATCTCCTGCGCTCGCGTCACAGCCGCGCCGTAAATATACGGCGCTGTATGCTAGGGACACTATGCAGCGCCGTACATTTATGGCGCATGTCCTTAAGGGGTTAAGCAACATGAAATTGAAGAGGGCAGGCACATAGTAGTATGCCACCGACATGAGTGTGATGTAAGCACTGTGATCTGTTGCTGGAACTTGTGTACTTGGATTATTTGGCAAACCCATTTTCTGCTTTAACTTCTGAGGGGTATGGCTAGTGCTCAATACACACTGTATAAACTGGTGACATTCAGTCTTTATCACTCCTGCGGAAGCGGAACAAATCATGGGGTCTTTGTCTTCCATGGGACCAAATATTTGTGTTCCTAGTGCAGTGGTAACCATTTCATACTGCATTATTATTTGGACCATGTCCTATTATCGTGACTAAATGCTATACATTATGCATTACATGTCATGCTGAGACCTGCCCAGTGGATATTATCTATGTTCTTATTTTTGGGCATGGTATGTCTTTTTGTGTGTTTTTAAGTGTTTTTATACCTATCCAGTAATTTCTATGGGGGAGATTTATCAAAACCTGTGCAGAGGAAGAGTGGTGCAGTTGCCCATAGCAACCAATCAGATTGCTTCTTTCATTTTCCACAGGCCTCTAAAGAGGCCTGTGGAAAATGAAAGAAGCAATCTGATTGGTTGCTATGGGCAACTGCACCACTCTTTCTCTGCACAGGTTTTGATAAATCTCCCCCTATATTGTTTGTTTTGTTGCCTCATTCATGTAGGAATTTTTTTATGATTTATAAAGGATTATTGATGTGCAGCCTATTTATGCATGTGCTTGTTTTTCTTCTTCAGATTTGTCAATGTATTTACTATGATGTTTGGCTGTCACCTTTTTTTCCCATTTGTGAACCATTTTACTTGTTTCACCAATTCGATTGCCAAGCGTGATTCATATATCAAAGGCATTTGACACTTTTCTTCTTAGAAAAACCTTTCAAACCAACACCAGGTCTGACTTTGATTTCGACTATGCCAAATTCATCAACAGTATATACGGTTCCAACAGAAAAAAAGAGAATCTGGATAGTCGGTGCAAACCACTGCAATTCCAGTATTGTTTATTTATAAATATCCTTTATTAAGTGGCTATCATCATAACATGTTCCAAAGCCCCTTCCTCATATGTCAGCATGTAATTTCCTCTGATACACTGCTCTGTGCGCTGGAGGATTTAACCTTGTAGTGTTCAGTCAGATACATCAAAAGGACATTCGCCCAGTCTGGCAGTGAAAATATAGAGGGAAAATGGCTTAAAGGAGTAGTCCAGTGGTGAACAACTCATCCCCTATCCTAAGGATAGGGGATACGTTGCAGATTGCGGGGGGTCAGACCGCTGGGGCCCCCCGCAATCTCCTGTACGGGGCCCCAACAGCCCGCGGGAAGGGGGCGTGTCGACCACTGCACGAAGCGGCAACCGACACGCCCCCTCAATACAACTCTATGGCAGAGCCAGAGTGCTGCCTTCAGCAATCTCCGGCTCTGCCATAGCGATGTATTGAGGGGACGTGTCTGCCACCGCTTCGTGCAGTGGTCGACACCCGCTATCTGGCCGGAGAGCCGGGGCTCCGTACAAAGAGATCGCAGGGGGCCCCAGCGGTCTGACCCCCCGCGATCTCAAACTTATCCCCTATCCTTAGGATAGGGGATAAGTTTTTCACCACTGGACTACCCCTTTAAATAACTGACCTGAACGATGTGTATGAATCTAGCATTATACAGATCTTGGACTATTCATATGCCCAAACTGCAGGGTTTTGTTGCCTTATATATATAATTATTATTTTTTTTTTGTGTGATTCTACCCAACAGATGAAGATAGAAGGCTTTGCTTTGTAGGCTCCACATCTGGGTTTCATACAGATAGAAGAAGGAAAAGGCTTTCTTTTATGAGATGCATATGTAAGGTCTAAGTTTGTTTCCTGCTATTGAAAAAAATAAATAAAAAAAAGGAATGAAATACTAACAGAAGGAATGATGAGAATCTTTCATACATTATAAGGGGTTTATATTGTAATGTCTGGTTGGGTAATAACCGTATCAGTATTTTGGCCACTGCATTCTGCCAGGCCACAAAAGGATCAGGTCTACTAACATTTGTTGAATAGATGTTCCTTCTATTTATATTCATTTTCAAATGACAAGTTTCTGATGTTTTGTGACATTTCCATGAACAAATTTTATTTCCTGACCTCCCAAATATTGTCTCTCTCAGAATCCATTATACAGCTAATTGAAGAGTATGTGGGACAGAGATAATGGATTGCTTGAAGTAATCTTAGCATCATTCATTGTAACTTCACTGTCTGCTCCACACTTCTGAACATGCTGAGATACCGCTATGATGGCACGCTACAGGCATAGCTCATTAACCCTGCCACCACTAATGCCTGCCTTCAATTTATTGGCGCTTTGATTATACTACCATATTATACTACCACCCAATAAGCGACAGAAGGTACGATTAAAACACTGCTCTGCATAGAACTAAAATACTAAAAATACATACATTTCACACATTTCCAGTTATTTATAGATTGAATGCTAATTACAGAGCTCTTGTCTTAAAGGGTACTCCACTGTTCCAGCGTTCAGAACATTTTGTTCCAAATGTTGGGTGCAGGCTGCTGGTATCGTGACATCATGGCCACACCCCTCGTGATGTCATGTTACACCCCCTCGATGCAAGTCTATGGGAGGGGGCGTGACAACTGCCACGCCCCCTCCCATAGACTTGCATTGAGGGGGCGTGGCATGACATCACGATCCCCGCAGCCAGCGTATGGAACAAAATGTTCTGAGCGCTATGGCAGAGGAGTACTCCTTTAAAGGGGTACTCTGGAGAAAAATCTACTGGTGTCCGAATGTTATACAGATTTGTAGATTACCTCTATAAAAAAACTCAAGCCCTCCAGTACTTAAAGGGGTACTCCACTGCTCAGAGTTTGGAACAAACTGTTCCGAATGCTGGAGCCGAGAGCTTGTGACCTTTTAGCCCCACCCCTTCATGACGTCACACCCCACCCCTCAATGCAAGTCTGTGGGAGGGAGCGTGACGACAGTTCGTTCCAAACGCTGAGGAGCAGAGTACCCATTTAAGCTGCTCTATGCTCTGGAGGTAGTTAGCCTTTCCAGTCAAACACATGCTCTCTGCTGCCACCAGGAACTGTCCAGAGCAAAAGAGGTTTGGAAGCATTCATAGCAAGGCAGATTGTTGTGTATTGTGAATGTAAGAGAATGCAGGTGCAGGTTTATCTCACAGATTGGGGTTTAGAAATATAAAATACCTCCACACCAGGACGACATATTACTACTGCAGTGACTAATACCATCATACTGTTATGAAATGAAAACCACTTTACAGAAACCAATATCAACACCATACAAGGGTTAAATAATTGCACCACACCATGACCACTACCATTACCACCATATAGTTACGGAATAATGCTACCATATTGAATAAAACCAATATACACAGACCAGTATAACCAATAAAAGCACTATACAAAGGACAAATAATTGCACCACAACATGACTACACATTACCCCCAAATAGTGACTGAATAATACCATCATACAAATACTGAATAAAAACCACTGTACACAGAGTAAAATCCCCCAAACAGTGACCATATAGTGGTAACCCTGGCTCCCCACAGGCTCTGCAGAACGTATAATTGATTACAGTGCAATTACAGCCAGTGATTGGAGGGAGGGCGTCTTTGTGTCCTGTCCTTCTTTGACCGCCAAGAAGACTTCTTACAACCATGACTTGTCACAGCAGAATCTGCCAGAAAACATGTTAGGCTTTTCACATTTTCAGCACATTTTGCAACTTTTCCCTTCCTTTAAGTGTCTCAAATAATGCCTCACTTAGAGCCCTGCATAGTAGGTGAGAGTGTGGGGGGACGAGTAGGGTGATTGGATGGTGTGGGGTTGATAGGTTCAGCCATTAGTTAGATTCCCCCGTAGGTGGGCAGGGTATGCCCCAGTAGGTTGGTAGATAGGTACTCCCCCTCTTCCCATTAGGTAGATGCCCCGAGTAGATAGGTAGGGAATCTCAATGGTAGGTAGAAAGGTAGGCTCCTTGTAGGTAGATAGTGCTGGAAGGTAAGTAGATAGATATGGCTGGTAGGTAGATAGTGCTGGTAGGTAGTTAATCCCTCCTTCCTTAATAAAAAATCCCACTCGCCTTCCCTCTGCTCCCACACTGGCACCAGGGCCTCCTCTTCTTCTCCATTACACTGGACGGTGCTCTACTTTCCCTGTACGTCACGTGTGATAATGGGATTTAATTGGGCCCAGCGTGCCGGGTAAGCATAACGCCACCCAGGTACACTACCGGAGCAGGGATGGTACGCATCGTCATTCATTTTTCCTTTGCGGGAAAGGGGTGTCACCCCTGCTCTGAATTTCCTTGCCAGTGGCTGGGGATTAGAATCCCCCCTACCCCACTGCCAGCACCCTAGGCCCATTTGTCTTTGCTGCCTTATGGTAATTCTGTCTTTGACCATGGTGCTCTAGATATATTTTATGACGTTAATAATATTATGCCTCTCATTTAAAGTTTTAGGGATTCCAAATAAAATAAGTTTTAGGGATTCCAAACTTCTATAAAACTCACAGTAAACCTTGTTAAAAGGTACAGGAGCTGCATTTTATGCACATTATAAACAATAATCTCGTAAAATGTAAAATCACAGAAAACACATTTTTACTAACTCAGCTCTGCTACATCTACATAACCAACACCATGACAAATACATCAAGTCTGCAATCTGCTTTTACATCACTAGGAGGAGACCTTGTGTTTTACTGAATGCTCCAAATCTACCGACATGGGAAGCTGGACCTGTCTTGGGGAACACGTTTATACTACACAATGCATCACTAACAATGTCTGACATCTTTTGAAATGGCTCATCCTAACAATAATTAGATTTCTTGTAATATACTTGACCCGTGCCCTGCCAGAGATGCACAAATAACTGGTGGTCACAACCTTAGATTTATGTAATGCTATTAATAGTCAAAACAAACAATGTTGCTTGCTTCTACTTTGGAAGCTCGTAAAAGAGATGAAGATGAAAGAACCGATTCAGAAAAGCATTTTAATGGTTAAAAACATCACCGAAAGGATCTGTAAGAATACAATCCATTTGCCGAAGCTGGCCTATAATAAGCCGCTATTAATAAAAATCATTTCCACGTTATACTATACTTAAGGTTATATAAAGGAAGTAATAGCAACTTTACTATAAATGAAAGACACTTAGGACTCATGTACATTACCATATTGTGGCTCCATTTTGTATGGAGGCCATTCTAAGGCACCTATAAATGTGCATTTGCCCCCTTCTGTGCCTTGGTATGACTCCAAAGTCATACGGAGGTAAAAAAAAGGATTTTTTTCAGCTGGATTCCATAGAAATGCTGTTTTCTTTCTTCTTGCCATACATTGTTCATACCAAGTCAAATAGGATGACCATAAAGGGCAATTTACTACCATTGATGTATCTTGTGAAAGCCGCACTTTAGTAGAATGTGGAAAACTGTCATATGACTTTCACTTCTATTATAATGTGACTCAAGTAGAGAACTATGCATTAGTGGCATCTTGTGACCCACCTCTGAGGATCTAACATACCACAAGTGATGTCCAGCCCTTGTCTGTAAGTATGAAGAGACATCTTTTTACACGTACAGGATCCTGCGCAGATTTGATGCGCAGGATTTGTAACTGCCGATTAGAAGCTGTGCTCAGTCACATAGTTTACATTGAAATCTGCAGCATGAAAATCCTGCGCATCAAATCTGCATACGTGTGAACGTACCCTTAGGGTCTATTCACATGTGCAGGATTTGCTGCATAATTGATATGCAGGATTTGAAGCTGTGAATTTCAATGTAAACGAAATGGCTGAGCACAGCCTAAAATCTACAGCTTTAAAGGAGTACTCTTAACCAAAACTTTTACTTGCCATTATCACTGATTCCCCAAGTTATATAATTTTGTCAATTACCTCAGTAGCATTCCATGAATGAATCCATGTTTTCTAGCCAAACCGGAAGTGCAGCCTCACCCAGTGAATGATGACTTTCGTTCCGCACTATCTGGCCGTCCGCAGCCATCTTTGAAACGAAACGTCATCATTCCTTTGTTCCTCCCCGCATTTAGCCGGCCCCACAAATGCGATTCGGTCACTCCCCCAGTTGAATATTCAACAGCCCCCTCGTTTACTCAGCCGACATTCGCTCGGCTGAGTAAATGCCTCTGCAGCCTCCCTCCTATCATGAACCGAGTTGCGCGCATGCGCAGTAACCAGCATCCTCGGACCTGGCATGTGATTACGTTCAACCAGTAATATAACTGATAGTTACGCTGCCGTAACTATCAGTTATATTCACAAAGCAAGTTACGCAACTAACATACTATACTCGCATGCGCACACCCCAATAGGAGCAAATGGAAACCGTACCTATTCCATTAGAAAAGTGTGTTTAAAAGTCATTTTATGCATGTAAATAGCTAATAGCTATTCTCCGGTACACGTGTGCTACAGCGATGTGAGCAGAGTAGGCTTACATAGCTATAGCCAGCGTGATCCGACTGAAGCAATTGTTACATTATTGGAGGAGGCAGAGAGGGGCGTAATGATGAATATTATTAGGGGTGGGGAGAAAGAGTGAGGGAGGGCTTGTGGGCAAAAGGATAGGCGCAATGAATTCTGGGTAACGTGATTGCTGACGTCAGATTCAGACGTACAGTACCCGGAAGTAAGCCAAATTACCGCGGGCTGCAGCGGGAGAACCGCCGGACCGATTCAGGAGATCAGCACCTCTATTGAGAGGTATTTAAAGAACCTATGCGATGGTGAAATTTTTTTTCTGTATCATAGTACTCCTTTAAATCCAGCGCATCAAATATGTGCCGGATACTGTACGTGTGAATACACCTAAAAGAGGATTTCCATCCAAAGCAACAACAAACATTTCTGTAGGTCTATTTCCCCTGATAGCTTTTTTTTTTTTTTTTTTTTTAGAGGCTTCAATACTAGATGCAGCTGCTACTCAGTCTACAAGCACAGGGACCCCTTAAATCAGCTAACTGTGGATGTATCAGGAGTCAGACCCCCCATCGATCAGATATTGATGGCCTATTCTAAAAGTAAGCTGTCAATAAAAATATCCTGGAGAACCAATTTAGTAAATCAGAAGTTTGAAGGGGTTACCCAGGAAAAAACTTTTTTTTTTATATATCAACTGGCTCCAGAAAGTGAACTGATTTGTAAATTACGTCTATTAAAAAATCTTAATCCTTTCAGTACTTATGAGCTTCTGAAGGTTGTTCTTTTCTGTCTAAGTGCTCTCTGATGACGCGTGTCTCGGGAACTGCCCAGTTTTGAAGCAAATCCCCATAGCAAACCTCTTCTAAACTGGGTGGTTCCCGAGACACGTGTCATCAGAGAGCACTTAGACAGAAAAGAACAACCTTAACTTCAGAAGCTCATAAGTACTGAAAGGATTATGATTTTTTTTAATAGAAGTAATTTACAAATCTGTTAAACTTTCTGGAGCCAGTTGATATATATAAAAAAAAAAAAAGTTTTTTCCTGGATAACCCCTTTAAGGCATATCTAGTAATAATGAGAGATAATATGGTTGGGGCAGCCATTTTGGTAAAATGCACTACAGGAAGGGCGGCCATATTGGCTGTTATGTTTAAGTTGATACAATATGCTAATAAAGTCTTGCTTTCTCATCAAAGAAACTAATACCAAAATGAATATTCAATATGGCGGCACTTGTCAAATGTCAATATTTCTATTCGCCAATAACAAATGACCAAAATCTGACAGCTGCTGTAACTGATGTACTTATATATACAATTTTTATAATTTAGATCGAAACCTCTTTGATCCAGCGTAGAATGACCACATTACTACAAGTAAACAATAAATCCAATCCTCAGAAACGGATTGTTATTCTGAGTTGTGGTGTCGAAACTAAAGTCTACAACTTGGTAAACGCAGGCTGCAATAACAAGTCGCAGCATGCTGCGGGTTGCATAGCATTGCTAGGGTAAAAGACTAGATAGGGCCGCTCCTTTGTATTAAAGTCTGAAAGAAAAGAGATATTTTCTTATCTTAAACAAGAAGAGTCTTCTGTAGGCAAAATCCAATTTGAGTTTCTTTGCATTTGATTCGGAAAGCCGTGAATGTCTGACAGTCCAATTTTATGTTTAATAAGTCACAAGGAATATGGGAGAAGACTGTTTTTTAGGCTGTAACCTTTTTCACTGTCTGGATCATCTGCAATGCAAAGTAATTGTCTTCCTCATAGGGAAGTAATCACGTTAACGTATTTAAAATTTATGCTATCAGGGCTTCAAAGCAGAGCATGCGATGAAGCCGGCAAACTCCGTCTTACTTTATGTACTGCAATGAATCAGTCTGAACATTGATATATTTGTGTACATCAAGTCAATGTTTGCTGCAGGGACATTGTTTTCTCATTTGCGGATACAGTTCAGGTCAGGACGATGCTTACAAGGGTATGGTGTCCGATCGGTGAAAGATGGTAAAGGTTAGAATTAGAGGTGCACCGAAATGGAAATTTCAGAACCGAAACGAAACCGAAATAAAAAAAAATGTCCGGCCGAAACCGATACCGATACCGAAAATTACTTCTCCCCGCCTTCTGGTAAAATGGAGCGCTCCGCTCATTAGATTAGATTAGATTCCCCCACATTAGATTGCCAGCTCCGCCACATTAGGTCGGGAGTTCCCCCACAATAGTAGGCAGCTCCCCCACAATAGTAGGCAGCTCCCCCACAATAGTAGGCAGCTCCCCCACAATAGTAGGCAGCTCCCCCACAATAGTAGGCAGCTCCCCCACAATAGTAGGCAGCTCCCCCACAATAGTAGGCAGCTCCCCCACAACAGTAGGCAGGTTCCCAAATTAGGTCGGCATTTCCCCCACAATAGTAGGCAGGTTCCCCACAATAGTAGGCAGCTCCCCCACAATAGTAGGCAGCTCCCCCACAACAGTAGGCAGGTTCCCAAATTAGGTCAGCATTTCCCCCACAATAGTAGGCAGGTTCCCCACAATAGTAGGCAGCTCCCCCCAACAATAGTAGGCAGTTCCCACACAATATTAGGCAGCTCCCCCCCAACAATATTAGGCAGCTCCCCCCACATTAGGTCAGCATTTCCCCCACAATAATAGGCAGCTCCCCCCAACAATAGTAGGCAATTCCCACACAATATTAGGCAGCTCCCCCCAACAATATTAGGCAGCTCCCCCCACATTTGTAGGCAGCTCCCCCCCCCCCACAATATCAGGCAGCTCCCCCCAACAATATTAGGCAGCTCCCCCCAACAATATTAGGCAGCTCCCCCCACAATATTAGGCAGCTCCCCCCACAATATTAGGCAGCTCCCCCCAACAATATTAGGCAGCTTCCCCAAACAATATTAGGCAGCTACCCCCCCCCCACAATATCAGGCAGCTCCCCCCCCCACAATATTAGGCAGCTCCCCCCCCCACACACACACACATTTGTAGGCAGCTCCCCCCCACATTAGGTCAGCAGTTCCCCCACCCCACAGACATACAGCCTCCAGCCATATACAGTGTATGGCTGGAGGATGTATGTCTGTACTGCTGCCCCCACAGTGTTCCGGTCACCGCTCCTCCGGCCGGGGTCACATCTACTGCTATGGCCTATGGACCATAGCAGTAGGTGCCGGTGCCGGGACCGGAGGAGCGATGACCGGAACACTGAAGAAGATGACGCGGTCACTTACCAGGCCCCGGCCGGCGTGCGTTCTCCTGCGACGATCCTGCGGTCCTCCTGCGTCTCTATGGTTGTACGCACGGGACGTCAGTGACGTCCCGTGCGTACGACCATAGAGGCGGAGAAGCGAAGGACCGAAGGAGGATCGCAGGAGGACGCCGGGGAATGGTGAGTGACCGCCGGACATCCTTATGTCCCGAAAAGATTTTTCGGGACACAGGGATGTCCGGGATAGGAATACTTCTTTTTATGTGCCCGGGCCGGCTCCCGTGTGTGGCTGCAGGCGGGGGCCGACCAGAGCATAAAAAACCTAATACTGTATACTGAAAACCAGGGGGCCTCCAGCTGTTGTGAAACTACAACTCCCAGCTTTCCCGGACAGACTTTGCCGGTCCGGGCATGCTGGGAGTTGTAGTTTCACAACAGCTGGAGGCCCCCTTGTTTTTAGTATACAGTATTAGGCTTTATATGCGCTGGCCGGCCCCCGCCTGCAGCCACACACGGGAGCCGGCCTGGGCACATAAAAATAAGTATTCCTAATCCTATCCCGAAGAGCGCAGACACCCCCCCCCGCCCCCCCAGATGTTGCGGCCGGCCCCCCTGCACCGCCCACGAGTGCCTCTCATTGTTTGTAACTTGTGCTTTGGGCGGGAAGGGGAGTTGGTCATTATCGGCACATTTTTAGTTGTTTCGGCATTTTGCCGAAATTGCTATTTTCGGCCGATATGTATCGGCCGCCGATATATCGGTGCATCCCTAGTTAGAATGAGTAGAACCACTGAATAAAAACCCAAAGTATGAGAAGGACCTGGTGTTTGTTTTCCTGTCCACCCCTATTTATTTTATCTAGAGAAGGAACCCCTGCATACAAGATAAGCCAAGGCAGAACCTGGTCTCTACAACGGCCCACAGCACCGGCATATATGGAACAAATGCCCTTGGCCATATTATTAACAAAGAACAATTGGTTTCATGCTTTTCACACTTGTTTCACATGTTATATAATGCCACCTAGCAGGGGTCAAGTTATGGGAAAAAAAGTGTGGGAACTCATCCCAGATTTCCACTCAAGGACTGGTCCAGCAGGACTTCTGCTATTGGGAACAGAGTTCCTGCTGTGGAAAAAATGCAGGAACTCCATTCCCATGTGTTTGTGCAGGACTTGAGACCTGCCACTTACTTATTAAAGACTGCCCAATGTGAACTGTCTTGCCATTTTTTCCATATATATATATATATATATATATATATATATATATATATATATATATATGTGACTAGGCCTGATGAAGTGCTGAATCATCAACATAAAACACATCTTTTGCCAATACTTTAAAGGGGTACTCCGCCCCTAGACATGTTATCCCCCATCCAAGGGATAAGGGATAAGATTCCTGATCACGGGGGTCTGGCCACTGGGACGCCCCCAATCTCTGGCCTGGCACCCAAGTAATGTGTGGCATGGAGTGAACTCCTCTCCATGCTGGATAACGAGCGACTACAATCGTCACGCGCCCTCCCATAGACATTACTAGAGGGGACATGACGACCATGGCCTCCCGTAGCCTAGAACAGCAGGTATTCTGAAGATAAATGTTTAGAACACCGGGTTGCTGGGCTGAAGATCATGGGGGGTCCCAGAAGCCAGTCCCTCCCACCACCATCAAACATCTTATCCCCTATCCTTTGAATAGGGTATAAGATGTCTAGGGGTAGAGTACCCCTTTACTTGTTTTACTGGAGATAAAAACCTGTGTTATGTGACCCTTATCAGTGTCTGTGAACTGCAAATAAGAGAGAAGCCAGTGCCTGGTATATGTGCCTGTTTCTTCCGCTCTCCATTGTTTGGTGATACCATATGATATTCTGTTTTCAGGACTCATTTTTAATTTCCATGTTTGCTAACAATGCAGCATCTGTGCCGGCCACATGCCCATGCAGGTTGTCACCACTCACCACCCATGTTGACATTGCATTAGTGTTGTTATAATAATGACTTATATTTGCAAGTTAGAAAACTCAGCTCAGTTCCGATTTTATACCACAATTCAGAAAACTGTATTATAGTAATTGGGAATAAATGAAAAATGACCAGACGTGAGAAGAATAATATAGCACCATGCCCCATCTGCTTGGACGTCTAGGGGTGTCGGAGGCAGACAGCTCCACACTGTGATGTATCACTGTAATGATTATCTCAGTGACCAGGACCATAATGGGGAAGGCATGTCCCCATCCATCTGTCAGTGCAGTGCCACAAATACTCAATACAAATCAATATGCATTGAGCTAGATTTCAATATACAAGAAAGAATTAATAAAACATGCAAATCTCAAGCTGTCAAATATTCTTCTAGTGTTTCAGATACGTTACCCACATTCCTGCTTGACTTTCATTCGCTGTCTTTTATTTTATATGGCTATAGCAGTGCTAGGTAATATATTGTAGTATTGAATTCAACATGACAAACGACATTCATCTCACCATTTAAAGAGAAGGTAAGTGTAGATTTAACCTTATTTCATGCAAGACTGACGTATGCTTTTACATGGTATGGGTAGGGTCTTGTTTAGGGTGGTGGGCCTGCAATTAAATATTAAAGGGGTATTCCAGCCAAAGACATAGGCCAGGAATAGGGTATAAGATGTCTGATCGTGGGAGGCCCGCTTCTACGACCCCCCGCGATCTCTGTGCAGCACCCACATTCTATGTGGGGCTGCTGCTCCAGCCTTGGAAGCCTCTGTGTTTCACGCCCCCTCCCATAGACATGAATGGAGGCCTGGAGGGGCGTAGGGGATAAGATGTCTTTGGCCGTAATACCCCTTTAAATTCTCTCTTAAAACATACAAAACATTACATTTTTCATGCAAAAATGCTCATTAGCCTCAATATTATTGTTACATTGTTGCTATTCTCTCTTAGAACAAATTCCTAATATGTCCAGTTGTGGTGGTCACACATGCTCAGTAGCTCAGTCTCACTTTCTCTTGTACAGAGTAAATCGCTAGCGTGCAGGACAGCAAGAAAGGATCAACAAACTAAAAGAGGATTCATCGTGTTGGTGCTGGACACGGAAGGTAAATGTTCTGCTGAGGGAACCAGAAAAACACTAGACACCATAACTAGTATATCACATTATGGCCCTGATTTACTAAGAGTGGAGTGTAGGTTTCTTTGTGGGTTTTAATTCTCTACAATTTATTTTCCACAGTATTTACTAAGGTTTCCCTACAGTTTCCACTTTCCCTACACTTTGCTTTTTTTACACATGCTCTGATCTGTAGGGTTTTCCTCAGCTCAAATCCACCACATTTTCTGTGGAAACTTTAGTAAATATGTTGGGATTTTGTGAAAATTTCGGGAACACGCCCCTTTTCTGTGACCAAGCCCCCTTTCCCCGACGACCACACCCCTTTTTCGGGATTTCTTAGCAAAATGGAGAGTTAGTTGGGGTTTTTTCAATTCAGTCGCAATTTTAGGCACAATTTCAGACGCAGACAGAATTTCAGACGCATGTTCTGGCGCATATTCTGGCGCAGACAGAATTTCAGGCGCAATGCGCCCGAAACTGGCGCACAACCCGACAAAACATGTCGGGTTTGCAATAGTAAATGAGGGCCTATATGTAGAGACAGGAGGATTTAAAAAAAAATTATGAAAGAAATATGGTTTTTCGTGATCTTATAAAAAATTATTATTTTTGAACAACCCATTGAAAGCCCCATCAACACGACAGGATACGAAAAATAACTGAACTCCTTCAATACTTTTTCAGAGATATTCACTGAACATCACAATTCTTGCACTGATATCAATAGAGCAGCACCACCATAAGGCTTGGTTTTTGGAATACTGCCACTGCAGTTTTTGAGCCAAAGTCAGAAGCTCCACCTATAGGCAAAATAGGCAGCCACCTAGAGCGTCCTCTTGATGGGGGCACCGTTCTGCCCTTCACAAAAAAAGTTATTTCTCCAGGTCCTGACAGCTGCTAAGCTGTCACCCCAGTAGTGAGGTGATTACACGAAGAGGGGGTTTGTTACAGTGTGTCACCCGGTAGTAAGGTGGAGGAGTCAAAGGGGTGGCACAATTAGCTTTTGCCTAGGGAGGCAAAAATCCTTGCACCAGACCTGTATCTATTATAGTAATATAAAGCACAGCACAAGTTCGAACATTCGCAGTGACCTTCCTGGTCCATGAATTGAAATACAATGAGAAATTACACACAAGCATAGCAGTAAGACTAGGGTAAAGATAGGGTTGCAATGACATAACAATTAAGAAATACATACCAGTGTGTCTTGTTTCACATGGTTACCATATAACACTATAGCCGTTCCATAAATCTCATATTTTAGGTTGTAGAGAAAATTCATTTATGTTTAATGAAACATTCTGTGTATATGGCATTTGAAAGCTTTCAGGAAGGTACGTTTCTAATTAATGCATGAACAGAATGAAAAGTGTAGGTGAGCATTTTAATATTTAGACATCTAGATATTTAGACGCGGAGCTATTTATCATGTCATGGGAACTGCTGTATTCATCAAGAAGAGACTGACATTTGAAACACCTGGCACAGGATTTTCAATTTCTCAACATACACAGAATGACGCAGGTAATAAAAAAAAAATTTAAAAAATGAACGTGATTCACACCTGCTTTAGTTTTGCTTCATGGTTCTTCTGAAAAGTTTTTGTGCCAACAGTTCTGCACTTTTTTATGTTCTCTGATTTATTATCAGTCATCTGACTGTGATCAGCAGAGGTGAACATAGCGGACATGAAGGTCAACAGCAAAATTCATAAGGGTCCAAAGTGAGGCCAGTTATACCCCACTATAGCCATGTTCATCCATATATCCATGTGCATAGCAAAAATCTATAGTGTGAACATACCATTATGCCAAAGTACCTAAGTACCAAAAACAAAATCCCTCTATCATGTATCACCCTTTTAGACTCTGTACTAGGTAAAATACAATGGGGTTTATTTACTAACATGATCCCGACTCTTTTTTGTCGGGTTTTGCACCCAAATTGTGTCACACGTCCATTGCGACACAATTTGCGACCCAAAAAACCAAAACCCTTCATTTTTCAAGAAAAACTGAAAAGGGGGCGTGACCATGTGACAAAGTGGGCGTGGCCCCGAAAAAAGAGGCATGGTCCTGACAGTTTTGAAAAATCCCAACATATTTACTATGGTTTCCACAGAAAATGTGGTGGATTTGAGCTGAGGAAAACCCAATAGATCACAGCATGTGTAAAAAAACGTAGGGAAAAGTGCAAAATGTAGAGAAACCTTAGTAAATACCTTGGAAAACAACAGTCGGAAATCAAAACCCACAAAGAAACCTACACTCCACTCTTAGTAAATAAACTCCAATTTGTCTTACCTGTGCTATTTGCCTTTTGGGTACAGTGCATAATCTAGATGATGGGGACAGAATATAGCTTGTAAAGCATGCTCAGTCAGCACTTTATATGTGATTTCCTGATCCCTGCATGTATGGGGCACTATCCTGGATGTCACATAGAGAAATGTTATGGAATAATGGTATAGGAAAAAAATCTGGGTGTAGAGAAAGAAGAGGAATATAAATATGGCACAGGAAAAAGGAGTGGGTGGTATAACAAGCCATGATCTAGGAAAACTGGGTGGGTTTGTAGCTTCAAGAGACCCCAGTACTATACAAATTGGGTGTATTAGGAGGTGAGGATTAGTAGAAGCCTAAGAATGGAAGTATTATATTTGAACAAACATGTTGGTGGTGTAACCATTGGGAATGTCAACAGAACAAACAAACTAAAAATGAGGAAAAGAGGCATAACAAAAAAAAAAAAACATTTTGGAATTTTGAGTGTGGTCCATGTTGTATGAAGAAGTGTTGTTGTTTAGAAATGCTAGTCTTTATATGATTCTTGCTGTAGAAAAGATTACACATATTTTTTCAATTTTAAGGGGTTGGCTTATCAGAGACCAGTCCATTAAAATGCAGCCGCCACAGCCAGGGGGCACAAATACCAGTATTGACCAGAGTGGGAACAACTCTAACAAAGTAGTTCTTCATTTTTGGCCTGTGGAACTGTGATGCTAGATTATTTATGCCCTATCCAAAGGAGATAAGTGTTTGATCACGTGGCATCCAACCGCTGAGACCCCCCCCCCCCCCCGCGCAGTCTTCTGCCCAGCACCTCACTCTCCTTGTGCACAGAGTCATCTCCGCTCCATGAAAGGAGAGACTGTCAGCCCCCATGAGAAGCAGTGGTCAACACGTCCCCCCCATGTATCTCTATGGCAGAGGCAGAGATATGCGTACACTGTACCTTTGGGTTACCCTAAGAGATGCATGGGGAGCGCGGGATGCAGGGCAGTAGATCCCAGGGGGTCCCAACGATAAGACCTCCCGCAATCAGACTCTTATTCCCTATCCTTTGGATAGGGGATAAATTGTTTAGCACCACAGTACCCCTTTAAATAGTAGTTCCAAGCAGAGAGATGCCTCATGCTGAGCTATTTAAGAATAGCACAACATATAGTTGAATGGGACCTTCTGCACTCTATATCCTATCCTGACAAGAGTGTACTGATAAAACAAATCTCTTAACAGATATAAAATATAGGCCATCAGCAACATTGTGGGCAAAGGCAGTACATAACACTCAAGAACTCATATCGTAAATATGTCATAAACATGAATACACTACCTCTCCTCGTAGGTAAATACCTTGAGGAGGCATTTGACACATCTTGGACGTGCGTCCTAATTGCAATGCATGTTCCGTTTATTAATAAACATATTAAGATGCTATCTGCAGCGGAGCCTTCACTTGAGGCAGGAGGGAACGTCTGGTTTCCTCTGCTCTGGTAGCGTTGGCTATATTTGGAATGTGTGCAATTTATAGATGATTTCACGATAATTAAACAGAAATCATCTTTCAAACAGCTTTAATTTCCTGCCCGGAGAATTGCGTTGCCAGCCTCTGTGACGGTGCAGGGGTCATGCTTTACCATGCTGGGTAGCGCTCAGTCACTAAAAGGCATCTTTTATACCTAACCTGTAGACATAAAAGGCCTCTCTCTCTCTTTGGATTTTTTAAGTGAAGAGGGGGCAGAATTCTTTGTTTTTACTACAAAATCGCAATTTGTTTTTCCTTTTTCTTCGATTTTTTTTCTTCCGCAGAGGCAGATTTGAAAGCGGCAGGTCTAATCTCCCCAGTGACATCCAGGGCCCTTTTTGTGATTCGTTCACCTTGAATGAGAGATGTTATCAATCAGAAGAGTGTTACTCGGCTATGAAGACTGGAGAACTACAGCGGCACAAGGAGAATCATTTGCATTGCGTACAAAGATACCGTTTCATGTTTGAATTTATCTCAGGTATACAAGTGTGAAAGAGAAGAAACAACCTATTTGTTTGAAGGGTTTAGTCTAGCTACTTTTGATATGTGTGCAGTAAAGCATATTGACAAAAGCCATTCTTCAATGCAAACTGCTACAGAATTTTAAGAGGGTCTCTGCCTAAATTAAAATGATGGCCAATGTAGCAAAAAGAGGTATAGAAAAGTGCAGTTTAGGTCCTACCAAGTCTTCTCTGCCTTAAAGGGGTACTCCACCACTAGACATCTTATCCTCTCTAGGGGATAAGATGTCTAGGAGCATAGTACCCCTTTAAGTGCAATGGCATTTCTGGCTTTATCTTCAAAATCTAAAAAATCTTAGATAGACTCTTGGAAGAGCTGTTGGATGTGCAGAGGTAGATGTTACACTTGGGCCCTCATGTCTGAGTGAGTCCCATCTGTTATATTAAAAGATTCAAGTTTTTTGAATGGCATAAGTAGCTGGGGGCCTGTTATACACTTTGCAGGTACCTAGGAATCAGGGTGCAGAAATGACAAGTTGTGCCACAGGATAGACTGGTTGCTATGGGGGGGGTCACTTGACAACCTTGTTGTAATCACTGTGTCTATACAGCAAAGTATCCATAGAAACTACAATACCCCGTGTTAAGGGTTAGCCATGTGAAAAGAGATAAGGTGTAATGAAGACTGAGAAAAGGGTTACTAATCTAATATGGTGTGCGGGGGTACAATGTAGGGCAGATGTTATAACTAGAGATGAGCGAACTTACAGTAAATTCGATTTGTCACAAACTTCTCGGCTCGGCGGTTGCTGACTTTTCCTGCATAAATTAGTAAAGCTTTCAGGTGCTCCCGTGGGCTGGAAAAGGGGGATACATCCTAGGAGACTCTTTCTTAGGACTGTATCCACCTTTTCCAGCCCACCGGAGCACCGGAAAGCTGAACTAATTTATGCAGGAAAAGTCAGCAACCGCCGAGCTGAGAAGTTCGTGACGAATCGAATTTACTGTAAGTTTGCCCATCTCTAGTTATAACCCAAGGGGCAGATGTTATTAACCCCTTCTTGTCGTGACACCAGGGCATGGTTTAGCCTTGACCACCCAAAGGTAATACCACTGGTCCAGGGCTAGGCATGGGGGCAATGAAGAAACCGATGCCAAGTTATGGACAAACGGTAGCTTTACTGAGGTTAGACAGATGACACAGTCTATGCAGTACAGCCAGAATCCCAAGGAGGTGACCAGTGACACAGGGAAACCTCGCAGGCTTGCTGGGACTTTCAGTAGGTAGAGACACTTTAGTGCAGGCCACGGGGACTAGACAATTGACTTGACTGATGAATGACTTCTGAGTGAAAAGACGATGACTTTTAGCTTATTGTCTAGTGATGTATATAGAGTTCTGGGGAGAAGTGTATCCAACCGAGGGACCCCAGTAGCCAAGGCATTGGCTAAAGTCTGTGGGTGCAGACTTTAGGCTTGAGGCCTCCAATGCTATGGCCACACTCTGTAAGACGTCTTGACTGCACTGGACCTCAGGAACAAGAGAGAGATTGCAGCCCCTCCTCTGTTTTTTTTAGGAGGGCTGTGCAAGGAGCCCATAGGTCCCTTGGGGGGGGGGGGGTCACCTGGTCACTAGTGCCTCCTGGGTAACAATCACATTGTATAACTTTAATCACATGGTACAAACTATTAAAGGTACAATACACTTTATAAGGAATAACATATTTACAATGGGGGTAACAGTGCAGGGGCCCTGAGGACATAAAGGGGCTCTGCCTGACAGGGCAAGAGAAGAGTACGGGGAAACACCATCATGTACTGGGCCACCACAAACTCCCCTTCTTTAATGGAGTCGTCCTCAACGCCCAGTCCTAGAGGGTGGAGGACCGTAAGGACCACAGGGGCCACAGACAGTTCCTAGGGCATTTCAAACAACGTCCATTTCAAGGTCTGATGTAGATGAACAGATGAACACAAGAGTCTGTGTAGCATAAAATATCCTTACACGCTCCAAACATGTGAGGGTTATTAGACCTAGTAACTGCTTTAGGCCTACGACTATAGGACAATATACATAACAATTTACATAACTGTCTGCAGATTGGGCTGCCGGAGGCTATTTACCCAAAGCCTTGGCTACTGGGGTCCCTCGGTTGGACACACTTCTCCCCAGAACTCTATATACATCACTAGTGAACATTAGACATTAGTGTTACCTTTTTACTGTGTGTGTGTGCTGTTAGTTAACAGGAATACCTTCTGACCAGCAAAAGTATCCTGGGCACGTGGACACAAGAAAAATATTAGACATTCTTATCATAGACATTTGCATTATAGACAGTTGTGGACTGGTACGACAGTAGATGCTAAAGACAAATGTATTAAAAAATGGATGGGGAGTTGCACACTATAAATGTATAGTTTAAATGGGCCGAGGTGCTGAGATACACTTTACCCGTTGTGCCAAAAGAAACTAGTAATAACATTTGGAAATTCAGACCTCTAAGCACAGTTAGTAATTTGTGCTAGTGTGTGTGTGTGTGTGTGTGGGAAAAAAATGAGATGGGAGATGTGGCTGGTATCTAAATATAATGTGCTTTATTCAAATATATTGTTAATAAAGTCGGTAATAAATTCCAGTCTCTGAGCAGGGCCCCTGCTACAGAGATAATTATATATATATAGGTTAAAGGCAGTATAGCATAATGCAACATAAAAAATGGTTTTAAAATGATGGTGGCAGTCTTTGACAAGGAAAAAGTTAGAATCATTTGTAAAAGGATGTATAATAAATATAGAGTAAAAAATAGTAGCAGCGCTGTAAATACAATTGTGGTTTGTAGCAGTCTAATGCATAAGGAATGTATACAATTAAATATAGCGTTGTGCAGATTGGCATGGGTGCTGGTGCTCACAGCGCACCCGGCCTGGTAGAAATACCTGCAGTCTTCTTAGGTGTTTGTTCCGTCTTTGTTTTGGATATCCTGGCACGTAGGTCTGTTGTGGCAGGTATCTCGGAGCTGCGTCCAGCCCTGGATGGATGAGTTGACAGCAGTGGGGATGTGGGATCGCGGGAGTGGGGATATGCAGATCACTCACTGCGGCCGTTTCCTCATGCTGTGGCAGTTACTCAGTGAATAGTGGCCCGCTGAGCAGGGGACTCCGGCGCTTGAGAATGGAGAATCAATCCTTGTCAAGAGTTAGAAATGGTAAAGTGGATTGCTGGGTGATAGCTAATAGCCAGACGTGTTTCGGGGAGAATCCCCTTTTTCAATGGCAAAAGTGGAAATGTGCTTCCCACTTTTGCCATTGAAAAAGGGGGTTCTCCCCAAAACGCGTCTGGCTATTAGCTATCACCCAGCAATCCACTTTACCATTTCTAATTCTTGACAAGGATTGATTCTCCATTCTCAAGCGCTGGAGTCCCCTGCTCAGCGGACCACTATTCACTGAGTAACTGCTACATCACGAGGAAGCGGCCGCAGCGAGTAATCTGCATATCCCTGCTCCCCGATCCCACATCCCCGCTGCTGTCAACTCATCCATCCAGGGCCAGATGCAGCTCTGAGCCACCACAGACCTACGTGCCAGGATATCCACAACAAAGACGGAACAAACACCTAAGAAGACTTCAGGTATTTCTACCAGGCCTGGTGTGCTGTGAGCACCAGCACCCACGCCAATCTGCACAACGCTATATTTCATTGTATTCATTCCTTACGCATTAGGCCTCTTTCACACTACAAAATTACAACGTTTTAAAGATCCGTACGAAGTTCCGTCTGAAAATCAGCTGTAAAACAGCAGTTGCAAAATCCTATACGGCCGTTAGAAAATCCCATTATAGTCTATGGGATTTTTCTGATAGCCGCTTTAACCCGTTATAGCCCGTTATTAATAACGGCCATTATTTTGTGACGGAAGATAGTAACGGGAGAAATAGTGCATGCACACTCTGGCTCTTCTTGCACTTGGGACAGGACAGCTACCAGACTTTCGAAACGGGCATCAGTATGTAACCGGAATAGCTGACTGTAGGCTGGATATGCCAGGATGGGTGGTTCCATCAGCAGACGTTTAAGAGCTCGGAACGCTGTCTCTTGCTCTTCGGTCCATTCAACAGCTAGTTTTCCACTGTAGTTCTCCATCGCCATACCCCGCAGGAGAGCTGTGAGAAGTTCCACAATCTGGGCGAAGTGGGGAATGAAGCGGCAGTAGTAGCTGGCAAATCTCAGGAAGCTTCTGCCATCTTTCACCGTGCGCGGTGTAGGCCAGTTCTTGATAATCTCCACCTTTTTCAGGATTGGGCTGGTCTCCCTCGGCACTGACAACATGACCTAGGTAGTGTAACTGTGGCTTAAGCAAATGACACTTCTACGGCTTAATCTTCAACCCAAGTTTCATCAGGACTTGGAAGACTTCTGACAGATGACTGAGGTACTCTTGATAGGACTTGGAATACACGATGACATCGTCCAGGTACAATAGGACACTTTGAAAATTCAGATGGCCCAGGCACCTTTCCATCAGATGCTGGAAGGTAGCAGGGGCATTACATAGCCCAAACGGTATACTTTTAAACTCGGTGTGTCCCATGGGTGTGTCAAAGGCGGTCTTCTCTCGGTCCTCCACAGCCATAGGCATTTGCCAATATCCGCTGGTTAAGTCCAGAGTGGAGAAGTAAGCAGCCGACCCGAGGGCTACGGTATAAGCTCTTAAAGTCTCACCTGGCTTCTGTCGCCTTTCATACAGCCGGAGACGCTCAGCCGGAGAACGTGATTAAACTACCTGGTACAGGCCTTCAAAGATCTGCTCTACAGTTGCCTTCTTGGAGGCTTGCCAGGTGCGGACTTCCTCTAGTGTTGATCCCTGTAGTTGTCCTGTGAGCAATGGCACCTGTTGATTAAGAGGGAAAGAGTAAAAGACAAACAGACTCTGGATCCTTTCCTTTAAATCCCTCAGGGTGAAGGGGTCTCCATTGCAGGTAGGGAGGACAGGGTTCCCCATGAATACTGGTGCTGATAATGGAACACCCAGGTTGTTTATGTGGACTGAAGGCAGGACGGGCAGAATTCCGGCTGCTGGGGCATCAAATGATCCCACTGCTGGGGATAAAGGGGCACTGTCACCTGGTTGATCTGGAGAGCTGGGTGCTGACATCTTGTAGACTTTTTTTTGAGTGTGCCGTCACTTTAAGAAGAATTAAGTGTGCTGTCACTTTAAGATGCTGGTTGAGGTGCTGCAGCAGCTTAGCCTTTGCTGGCGGAAGCACTCTGAAGGAGGCTCCCCCTCTATTTTTCCGGTACCCTGTAATACTATTGGGCACTAGGGGGTTATTGTGGCTAATTACTGGCACCAGAGACTGGATACTGATACCCGTAGGTACTTGCAGAGCCTGCGCTGCAGCGGGTGTCAGGTAATAGACAGTAGAGCCAGATGCATCCGCTGGAACCTCCAATTTGGCTGTGCCCCCAAAGAACTTCCTGTTTCGGTCCAGCCAGTTAAGTCTTCCCCTGTGCAACGCAGGGTGGATGTTTGGTTCTTCCGCGCAACACTGAAGAGGCATCACCGCTGGGGACTTACGGGGTGGAGCTGCGAACGCTCACATGGGAAACACCAGACCAATTTCACCCTTTCAGGTACCGACTCTTTACACTCCACAGCAGCAAACAACAGTCTTTCCTTCACCTACCCCTTTATTTCACAAACGCCATGGATAAAACACTTTTCAATGACATAGTCCCGTACACTTTCTGGTGCAAACTTCTGTCGCATCGGCATGCGATTATTACAAACAGTATTGGACACAGTTCAGACTGGGGGGAGGACTTGTGGCATATGGCGTACACAACATATCCTGTTCGGGAACGCCAAAAGTTGTGGTGTGCGGGGGTGCAATGTAGGGCAGATGTTATAACCCAAGGGGCAGATGTTATTAACCCCTTTTTGTAGTGATGCCAGGGCGTGGTTTAGCCTTAACCAACTGAAGGTAATACCGCCGGTCCTGGGCTAGGCACGGAGGCAATGAAGACACTGATACCAAGTTACGGTCACATGACACAGTCTATGCAGAACAGCCAGAATCCCAATGAGGAGACCAGTGACACAGGGGGACCTCACATGCTTCCTGGGACTTGCAGTAGGTAGAGACAGTTTAGTGCAGGTGACGGTGACTAGACAATTGACTTGACTGATGACTGACTTGTGACTGACCAGACGATGACTTTCAGCTTACTTGTAGATGCAGACTTTAGGCCTCCAGTGCTCTGGACACACTCTGTAAGACGTCTTGTCTGCACTGGACCTCAGGAACAAGAGAGAGATTGCAGCCCCTCCCTGGTTTTATAAGGGGGCTGTGCAAGGAGCCCATAGGTCACTTGGGGTGGGGGGGGGGGGTCACCATGTCACTAGTGCTTCCTGGGTAACAATCAAATGGTATAACTTTTATCACATGGTACAAACTATTAAGGGTACAATACACTTTATAAGGAATAACATATTTACAATGGGGGTAACACTGCAGGGGGCCCTGACATAAAGGGACTCTGCCTGACAGGGCAGGAGAAGAATACGGGGAAACACCATCCCGTACTGGGCTACCACACTAATATTTCAATAGGGGATTTCTTCAGGATTTAAATCCTCAGTACATGGTGCTTGAAGATGTCAACTTTGAAAAGTGTGTGCAAAGTGTTTATATGTAGTATGAGTTATCACTTTCGTATGCACCATCAGTGGCTGAAATGCCTCTGTAAGCCAGTCTCATATGTATATACAACTGTGCTCCTGGTATTTCTATGCATCTTGTGTAATATCCTGGACTCTGAACACTTGTTTAGCTCCTCTACACCCTGTCCTGTGCTACAGGACACTTTTCTTAGACTCTTTTTTGCCCTTCCTTCATTTCTCTGGAGAACATGCAGAACACCATATGTGTTGTCAGCCAGTCTCTTAGTAGCAGGGCTACTACCTTACAACTTGTTATATAAGGACAAATAGAGGCAATGCCTGTGAGAAAAGAGAGTCATTGCAAAAAACTGAGGTCCATTTATTTGGTAATTGCCCAAGCAACACCTGGTGGAAAGAAAACAATTGTCTTACCCAAATCTGGGCAATAGAATGCCAAATAAAATGGGCTACTTCTGAAATATTATGATCTGGTGAGGATTCCTAAATAGCTACTAAAAATACATTTAAAACATACCTGTCTTATCACAGAAAAAACATAATGCTCATATATGTTAAGCACTAGGCTTTACAGATTCATTACATACAGTATATACTCGAGTATAAGCCGAGTTTTTCAACATGATTTTTCGAGCTGAAAACTCCCCCCTCGGCTTATACTCGAGTCAGCTCTCCGCCTGTCAATCCCTTCTCAGTGGTCTTCAACCTGCGGACCTCCAGATGTTGCAAAACTACAACTCCTAGCATGCCCGGACAGCCATCGGCTGTCCGGGCATGCTGGGAGTTGTAGTTTTGAAACACCTGAAGGTCCGCAGGTTGAAGATCACTGCGGCCTTCGTCATCATCCAGACCCCCCCTTTAATTTTCTACTCACCTCCCCTTGGTGGGAAGGAAGGGTGAGCTGGTCCAGGCCATCTATGCTGCAGGGACCGTCTGCGGTGGAGGGTTAGTCGTTCTGGGCTGTCCATCTTCACCGGGAGGCCCTCTTCTCCGCTCCGGGCCTGGCCCTGGACTAGTAACGTTGCCTTGACGATGACGCACAGGGACGTCCCTGCGCATGAACATCCCTGTGCGACGTCGTCAAGGCAACGTCACTAGTGCGGGGCCGAGCCCGGAGCGGAGAAGAGGGCCTCCCGGTGAAGATGGACAGCCCGGAACAACTAACCCTCCCCACCGGATGGTCCCTGCAGCATAGATGGCCCGGACCAGCTCACCCTTCCTTCCCATCGAGGGGAGTTGAATAGAAAACTAAAGGGGGGGTCTGGATGCAAAACCAAAACTCCCAGCATGCCCGGACAGCCATCGTCTGTCCGGGCATGCTGGGAGTTGTAGTTTTGAAACATCTGGAGGTCCGCTGGTTGACGACCACTGATTGAAGGGATTGACAGGCGGTGATGATGAAGGGGGGGGGGTGATGACGAGGGGGATGATGACAGGGTGATGATGACGGGGGTGTTAATGACAGGGGTCTGGATGATGACAGGCTTATAGTCGAGTCAAGAACTTTCCATTGGGTTTTTGGGGTGAAATTAGGGGCCTCGGCTTATATTCGGGTCGGCTTATACTCAAGTATATATACGGTTATATTTTATGTGTCTAGCTTCTGTATATGGCTCACAAATCCCTCTGTTCTGCTGCTCACTCATTCTGACATCCACTGCTCAGGAAGGGCATGTCCGAGGCAAGCACCGACCATGCTTTCACTTCCTCCTGGGGTCTGTTGTGCTGGATCTTTTCATCCAATCATTGCAGTCTGCTCTGTTTTCATACAGGAGCCTGATAGGATAGAAGTGAGCACAGAGAAGTGCTAGTCTCGCCCTGACTTACAGGACTATGACCATGCCTGTGCTTCACTTGAGACAAAGATAATGCTGCAACCGGATAGGATTATGTTCTGGATGGTATGAAGACCCCCTAGTGGTCTTTTTTTATAAGCCACAATTTCTATTGCAGGGGTATTCCAGGATTTTTTTTATTTTCCTATGCCACAGGGGCTGTAAAGTTAGTGTAGTTCATAATATAGTGTCTGTGCCTGTGTGTATTGCATTGAAGGGATCACAGGTGTTTTTAATGGGTGGGGTGGCTGATGTGTTGGAGGGAGGAAAGTGACCTCATACTTACAAAATATAGAACTATGGGATATTTAGTTTAGAGAACAAAATTCAACAGGAAATACCCAGTTCTGGCAGGTTCTTTCTACTAAAATCACCTTATGGTGTATAACCCCTTTAAAAGGAGACACATTATTTGATGAAGTATATTGGAAAGGTTAATGTTTTGCCATGATATAACACATAGAAAAAGTTTTTGATTCTGACAATTTAAGAACAACAAAAGGCACTTTCCAAAATGCCTTGCTTACAAGTCCCTAAGTGACTTAAGAAACATCAGAACAAAAAGAGTTGAATAATGTAGCTGCAAACTATAAAAGTGAGCCGTGGCCTACTACTATCTGGTTGAAGGCAGCATCAACATACAATACTTTTGTATGTCGGGGCCATCGCATAAACGGCTATCCGGCAGCGCTGACTGCTTCAGCAGCCGCCGGATAGCCATTTACGGTGCCCCATGTGCTCCGGTGATGGTCTCCTACCTGTCCTCGGGGCTCCAGAGCGTCCTCTTCACGATCCCCTCCATCACCGGCGCTCTCCTTCGTCATCATCATGCGTGCGTAGTGACGTGATGACGACGACGGAGAGCGGAGAGCGAGGATCCCGGGGTAGCAGAGACGTCCGGAGCGTCGGGGATACCACGGGGACGCGGCAACAGCGATGGAGGGCGACATCCAGGGCAGCGGTGACGGGTCCGGAGCGGCGGGGACAGGTTCTACAGCTTCCTATACTTTACATTGCACGGATCCCTCAACATATGATGGTTTCAACAAACGATGGTTCATTTGGAACGGATTACCATCGTATGTTGAGGGACCACAGTATATTGCTTTTATGCGCCTTATATTTCCTTTAAGGGAAATATTTCTTCATGATTGATGCAAAGAAGAATATTATGAAAATGTTAAAAAAAAATTCTATGTAGACTTATTGAAAATGCTAGATCTATATACATATACAATATATATATATATATATATATATATATATATATATATATATTCTGGGCATGTAATCGACAGTCTTTTTAGTGTCAGACTATGGCACTTTGGGCCCACCAGGGAAAATAATTCCAGGGACCCACCCAACAGCTACTTCTAAACTCATATGTGCTCATATTTTCTATCTTTTTACACTTTAAGACTCATAGGCCGACATTTATCATCGTCTTTAGACTGTTTTTTGTGTCTAAAAAAGGCGGAAAAAAGGCGCAAGCAGGGTTTATTTGCGCCTTTTTTGTGCCTTTTGGTTTACACATTTCTGCTGATTTTGAGTTGCAATCCACTGATTTTGGCAATACACATGATATGGAAGGGATTTTTGAACAAAAAAGGCGCAAAGCCACTGAAAAGTCTCTAAAACTACACCAGCCCATATATATTACCTATATATGTATATGCATATTGCACACACGTATTCACATCACACACATGCACATATAATAGACACACACATGAACACATATATACTACATATATATGCACCAGTGTTTCCCAACCAGGGTGCCTCCAGCTGTTGCAAAACTACAACTCCCAGCATGCCCAGACAGCCTTCGGCTGTCTGGACATGCGGGGAGTTGTAGTTTTGCAACAGCTGGAGGCACCCTGGTTGAGAAACACTGATATACACACACACACTTTTTTTTAAACAAAAAAGCTCAAGCGGGCCCACATGTTGCGTCACCTGCAGGACGTCTTACAGTGTGCAGCCTGCAGATCTTCTCCTTGTCCTTCTCCTCTGTCCCGACTGCTGAGCAGTAGTGTGTACAGCAGCAGGACGCAGTCTGTAGAAGGCTTAGGGCCCAGCAGAAGGGAAAGGGGCCTGCTTCTTCTCTTCATTTACCTGCCTGTTACTATATAGTATATAAGCTTGCTGTATTGACATAAAGGAAGATTTATCATTAGGTGTCTATTGTAGACGCATATCTACCCCTTTACACTGCTTGTCTAATTTACACTTTTGCTCAAGATTTACAAAAGTTGTACACTTCTTTGATAAATTTTGTGCAAATATAGAATATAGAAACACCCCCCTTCCCCCTCGCTCTACTGTACACTCCTTCTCTACCGCACACTTCATAGAGCTGGGGCATTTTCCCGCTGTACACTGCTCACATAGCTAGAAGTGACGGAGCAGCAGTGTGCGCCGAACAAAACTCAATAGTAAAATCATAAATCTTTATAAAGTACACAGAGCGGGAGATTCTCAAAGAATTTTGCACCAACAAAAAAAAAAAATCTATATGGGCGCGAAAAGTATCGACCATATTTTCAAAGGGCTTTGTGCCGCGGTTTACACTGTTCACATCAGTTTTGTAAAAGTGAGCGTGTCCACGTATATTGTCTGCTTTACATGATATTTTCAAAGCGGTGAGAGTCCAGTTTACATCAAAAATTTCACGCCAGCTTTTTGATAGTGTAGAAATCACAGAAATGGTTGTAGTTGTATTGTTTTTGTTTTCTTCTCATTTTAGATATGTGAATACGAAGGACTACGTCAGATTCGGCGGATTGTGATGATGAACAGCATTATTTTAAATATCAATAAAAGGGTTAATGAAGGCTGTGGGGGAGTGTTTTTTTTTATAAAACATTTTTTTCAATGTGTTTTTTATAATTGAATTTTCAGGCTTAGTAGTGGAAGCCGTCTTGTAGACAGAATCCATTACTAAGCCGGGGCTTAGCGTTAGCCCCAAAATCAGTTTGCGCTAACCCTCAATTATTACCCTGGTACCCACCGCTACTGGGGTGCCGAAAAGAGCCAGTACCAACAGGCCCAGAGCATTAAAAAAATGGCACTCCTGGGCCTAGGCGGTAACAGGCTGGTGTTATTTAGGGTGGGGAGGGCCAGTAACAATGGTCCTCGCCCACCCTGGTAACGTCAGGCTGTTGCTGCATGGTTGGTATCTGGCTGATAATGAAAAAATGGGGGAACCACACACACTTTTTTAAATTAATTTATTTAAAAAAACAAAAAATAGTACCCACTATTTTCAGTATCAGCCAGATACCAACCAAGCAGCAACAGCCTTACCCTTACCAGGGTGGTCAAGGACCATTGTTACTGGCCCTCCCCAGCCTAAATAATGCCAGCCTGTTACCACCTAGGCCGAGGAGCGCCATTTTGACACTCCGGGCCTGTTGGTTACGGCTCTGCCCAGCACCCCTGTGGCAGTGAGTACTGGGGTAATAATTGGGGGTTAGCGTTATCTGGTTTTGGGGCTAACACTAAGCCACAGCTTAGTAATGGATTCTGTCTATAAGACAGCTTCCACTACTAAGCCTGAAACTTCAATTATAAAAAACACAACACATTGAAAAAAAAGGTATTTAAAAAAACACTCCCCCACAGCCCTCATTAACCATTTTATTGTAATAAAAAAAAACACTGGTCATCGTCGCAATCTGATATAATCTTCCACATACAGGTATCTGAAATAATAATAAGTAAAACAAGAAATATGGGTTAGTACATTTTTCACGCTCTACCTTGGGTAGAGCGCACATAACGCAGCATGTTCATAAACAGGGAGCCTCCAATTGTTGCTAAACTACAACTCCCATCATGGGGGCTGTAGTTACGCAACAGCTGGAGTCTCCCTGTTTGGGAACACACTGCCAGAAAGGCTGTTTCCATAATGCAAAACGCATAATGACAACAGAGTCAGGCCTGGACTGTGTAGCTCGATCTGTCCCTCTGCCCTTGGACTACTACTCCCATGATGGGAGTAGTTGTAGTACCGCAGCGCTGTGGGATGGCACTTGCATATCCCCCGGCTGTGGGACTTTTAGGACTACTACTCCCATCATGGACAGACTCCGTCCATGATGAGAATTATAGTCCAGGGGCTGAGGGGCAGATTGCAGTAGGTCATTCTCCAGAGACCCGCTGTGATCAACATTTATTAACTGTACAAGCCGGCGGCACATGTGGCTACACTGCGCTCCAGACCGGGAATACTGTATACAGGTTTCATAATTTATAATCCCTGCTGCCGGAGCTATGATTGGTGAATAGCTTTTTACCAATCAGAGCTCCTGTCTCCTGGCAGCAGGGATTATGAATTATGAGAGCTGTATACAGTATTCCCCTTCGGGAGCGCGGGGTAGCCGCATGTGCCACTGGCTTTTACAGTTAATGAGTGCGGATTGCAGCGGGTCTCTGGAGAATGACCTGGTGCAATCTGCCCCACAGACCCTGGACTATAACTCCCATCATGAGCAGAGTCTGTCCATGATGGGAGTAGTAGTCCAAAATAATTAATATATTATGTTTCCAAAATGCAAAGGGGAGCACAAGTTTCACATTCTCAGAAGCTATCTGAAACTTTGGCACATGTCCTCTGAGGTGGTGTACATTTGCGCAAGAAAAGTGCTTTTGCACTCATAAACTTAACCGTAGACATGGCTATGAAGCATTCTATCATTCATCATAGCCATGTCTACGGTTAAGTTTATCATAGAGCACTTTTCGAATTTATAAACAGCGATTTTGCTCCAAAAAAAAAAAGCAAAAAAAACTTGCTAAAATGTTTGCGTAAAAAAATTAAATAAAAGCTCTAAATACAATGATAAATTCCCCTCATAGTGTCTGGATGACAGGAAGACAGCAGTAAGATGGCAGGAAGATAGTGCTGGGGGGACAAAATGTTGATATCAGGGAGGCCCACATCATGGCTCAGTGAAAAAGGCCCACTGGGGGAGGTACTGGCTCCCCGCTTGGTAAGTCTAAGCTTGAGTTTTATGTATGTGTTTATATGGAGGTCACATGACAGGAAGTCAGTATTAAAGGAAAACTGTCAGCCATTAAAAAGAAAATACTGGGTTATATTGGGGGTGAACAGGAGTCCAATGAGGGATCACTACTGCAAAATTCTGTGAATCGAGCACAGTGGGCAGGCTTTGCCGGCTCAATTTACATATTCATTGTCTGTAACTCCATACCCTAGTGAAGTGGAGTCACAGACAATGAATATGTAAATGTATTGGGTGTAGCCCCGCCTCCTGTGCACGATTCACTGAATTTATCAGATGACCTTCTGGGGACATATCTCAGGACCCACTGGACATATTTAAGTAAGTGACCCCTCGTCTGACTCCTGTTCACCCACAGTATAACCCAGTGTATTGAGTTTAGTGTGGGTGAACAGGCTGACAGTTTTCCTTTAAGAAGTATTGATGCTATCATGGAAACCCCCGATCAAGCACAGTATGTTCATTCATCCCAAAAATTCATACAAAAGAAAATAAGGTGTATATTAAAAAAACAAGTACAGTATCTCTTTAAATGATCTCTTTAAATGTTGTCATGCCCATTGCTTAGCAGTGTATGAATTGGATACAGTACTACACACCAGGCGGCTAAAATGCAATAGAGTTACTACTGCATAAACATATCAGGGTTATTGCTGAATTTGGATGGCATTATACTCATGGCATAAACTCAAAGAATATTACCATTGCCATAATGTTAATTTAAATGTGAATACCTATGGTTCATTTATGCTGCACAATGGACTCAACAGAGAGAATTTTTAACACTAAGAGTAAGTATAGCAACAGGAAAGGTTATTGGGAATATGCTGTCTTTCCAACGAATTGCTCTGTTAATGGCCAGAATATTACATTTTAATAGTGCTTTTATTTTATGTATAGACCCGGCTATGACATCCAGAGGGCGGGAAGCTGGGAATAAAGCCAGGGACTTTGTTGCCATGAGTTGTCATTCTCCCTGGCTTCATTCTACAACGCTGTTATTTCATCCAGTTAATCTAACATTGCTAAAAAGAATATAAACTGCCTAAAACTAATTTTGGTAGCAGAACATTCTGTATATTAACCACAGGACTATACTAGGTTTAGCACTGTGGTCAATGCTTGTTTTCCAGCCTATGTTACAACACTAAGAATTGTATCTTAAAGGGGTACTATGTTTGCTATGGGGATTTTCTGCTGCTCTGGACAGTTCCTAAAATGGACAGCAGAGGTCAGCAGAGAGCACTGTGGTCATGACATCAGAGGAAATGCATTTCTTTTTTGGATTTCTCTTTAGTGTACAACCCCTAAAAAGTATTGGAAGGATTAAGATTTTTTAATAGAAGTGATTTACAAATCTGTTTAACTTTCTGGCACCAGTTGATTTAAAAACAAAAAACGTTTTCCACGGAAGTACCCCTTTAAATCATTCAATATCTAAGTATCATATGCTGTCAAGCTGAAAACATCAAAACTCAAAAAATATCTAGGATATATAAATCAGCGGATCTCTGGAGAATGACCTGGTGCAATCTGCCCCACAGACCCTGGACTATAACTCCCATCATGAGCAGAGTCTGTCCATGATGGGAGTAGTAGTCCAAAATAATTAATATATTATGTTTCCAAAATGCAAAGGGGAGCACAAGTTTCACATTCTCAGAAGCTATCTGAAACTTTGGCACATGTCCTCTGAGGTGGTGTACATTTGCGCAAGAAAAGTGCTTTTGCACTCATAAACTTAACCGTAGACATGGCTATGAAGCATTCTATCATTCATCATAGCCATGTCTACGGTTAAGTTTATCATAGAGCACTTTTCGAATTTATAAACAGCGATTTTGCTCCAAAAAAAAAAAGCAAAAAAAACTTGCTAAAATGTTTGCGTAAAAAAATTAAATAAAAGCTCTAAATACAATGATAAATTCCCCTCATAGTGTCTGGATGACAGGAAGACAGCAGTAAGATGGCAGGAAGATAGTGCTGGGGGGACAAAATGTTGATATCAGGGAGGCCCACATCATGGCTCAGTGAAAAAGGCCCACTGGGGGAGGTACTGGCTCCCCGCTTGGTAAGTCTAAGCTTGAGTTTTATGTATGTGTTTATATGGAGGTCACATGACAGGAAGTCAGTATTAAAGGAAAACTGTCAGCCATTAAAAAGAAAATACTGGGTTATATTGGGGGTGAACAGGAGTCCAATGAGGGATCACTACTGCAAAATTCTGTGAATCGAGCACAGTGGGCAGGCTTTGCCGGCTCAATTTACATATTCATTGTCTGTAACTCCATACCCTAGTGAAGTGGAGTCACAGACAATGAATATGTAAATGTATTGGGTGTAGCCCCGCCTCCTGTGCACGATTCACTGAATTTATCAGATGACCTTCTGGGGACATATCTCAGGACCCACTGGACATATTTAAGTAAGTGACCCCTCGTCTGACTCCTGTTCACCCACAGTATAACCCAGTGTATTGAGTTTAGTGTGGGTGAACAGGCTGACAGTTTTCCTTTAAGAAGTATTGATGCTATCATGGAAACCCCCGATCAAGCACAGTATGTTCATTCATCCCAAAAATTCATACAAAAGAAAATAAGGTGTATATTAAAAAAACAAGTACAGTATCTCTTTAAATGATCTCTTTAAATGTTGTCATGCCCATTGCTTAGCAGTGTATGAATTGGATACAGTACTACACACCAGGCGGCTAAAATGCAATAGAGTTACTACTGCATAAACATATCAGGGTTATTGCTGAATTTGGATGGCATTATACTCATGGCATAAACTCAAAGAATATTACCATTGCCATAATGTTAATTTAAATGTGAATACCTATGGTTCATTTATGCTGCACAATGGACTCAACAGAGAGAATTTTTAACACTAAGAGTAAGTATAGCAACAGGAAAGGTTATTGGGAATATGCTGTCTTTCCAACGAATTGCTCTGTTAATGGCCAGAATATTACATTTTAATAGTGCTTTTATTTTATGTATAGACCCGGCTATGACATCCAGAGGGCGGGAAGCTGGGAATAAAGCCAGGGACTTTGTTGCCATGAGTTGTCATTCTCCCTGGCTTCATTCTACAACGCTGTTATTTCATCCAGTTAATCTAACATTGCTAAAAAGAATATAAACTGCCTAAAACTAATTTTGGTAGCAGAACATTCTGTATATTAACCACAGGACTATACTAGGTTTAGCACTGTGGTCAATGCTTGTTTTCCAGCCTATGTTACAACACTAAGAATTGTATCTTAAAGGGGTACTATGTTTGCTATGGGGATTTTCTGCTGCTCTGGACAGTTCCTAAAATGGACAGCAGAGGTCAGCAGAGAGCACTGTGGTCATGACATCAGAGGAAATGCATTTCTTTTTTGGATTTCTCTTTAGTGTACAACCCCTAAAAAGTATTGGAAGGATTAAGATTTTTTAATAGAAGTGATTTACAAATCTGTTTAACTTTCTGGCACCAGTTGATTTAAAAACAAAAAACGTTTTCCACGGAAGTACCCCTTTAAATCATTCAATATCTAAGTATCATATGCTGTCAAGCTGAAAACATCAAAACTCAAAAAATATCTAGGATATATAAATCAGCCAGATGAGGAAAAAACAAGATATCTGGATAAAAATACAAAATATTTACACAAATGTTTAGCCACTAATCCTCCCCAAAACAATAATAAATTATGTAAAACAAGATCAGCTTATGGACAAAAAAAATAGTACATTCTATTATTTTCATATCAATTAAAACTAAGTGTCCCTTCCATAGTTCTTAAAATGTATCCATCTTCCTTTCGTGATTTCAACACTGTTTTGGGTATAAGATGGTGGATTATAACTAGGGTTGGACCAGGGGATCCTGCCATTATTCTAACTTAGTAATGGGCCTCAAAAGTCTAGACAATACATTCCATTCTGAAGGTGATTCTGATCCCACTTTTTGCTGTTAAAGAGGTACTCCGCCCCTAGACATCTTATCCCCTATCCAAAAGATAGGAGATAAGATGTCTGATTGCAGAGAGTTCCGCCGCTGGGGACCCCCGTGATCTCGGCTGCGGCACCTGAGACATCCAGAGCACGGAGCGAACTTCGCTCCATGCCGGATGACTGGCAATGCAGGGTGGATGGTTGTGACGTCATGGTCACGGCCCCTCAATGCAAGTCTCTGGGAGGGGGCGTGATGGCAGTCATGCCCCCTCCCATAGACTTGCATTGAAGGGGTGTGACCGTGACATCACAAGCCTCTGGCGCTCTAAACGAATGCCGGGTGCAGCAGGGAGATTGCAGATAAAGAGATTTCATTCAGCTCACCCCTTGTCCAGCCATGACACGGACTGACGTGGACCACACCGATAGCCCAAGAAAAATAGGAGATGAAGTAGTCCAGGACGGCATCTCTTAGAAGCATGTCTTGCTTTATTTCAATTAACACAAAGTCACATAAAGCGCAGCAAAATGACGCGTTTCAATTTAAAATCTTATTCATACTGACTGAAGTGTATGGGGGTTTCCTGAATCAGCCCACTGTATATGGGGCTTCCAGAGAAGGGTCGACCCTTGCCTTAGCCAGAACCGTGCCATGGTACCATACCCATACTCGTCTACTGAGAACACATGAATGGGACCTTTATGTGTATGGGGGATCACCCCAAATCTATTGAAGGTGCATGGGCAACTTTCTGATTTTATGTGCCGATACCCTATAAGTAATGTATCAATATGATTTGTAGGTTGTATCCAGAAGAGGCTGTGCACGTATTCTGTATAGATCAGCGGCAGATCCTTAGAATCATTTCCTTTGGCACGCCGGGCAGACACTGATTGATTAAAACTGCAGATTATGTTTTGAAAACTGAGACAGAAGAAATCACTTCATTGATGGATAAGGAGGGGAATTTATAATTCAACGCGGTAATGGAAAATAAATGAAAGAATAAATGTAAGCTCTGTACGGAGATAGAAAGTATATCGAGAGATAGGAGGTAAAACATTAAAATATTTCATAGACACAAGATATACAAGACTTATCGACAATTGTCATGAATAGGATGATAAGGTATCAGAATTGTGAATACAACTAACACAAGCCACAAAACACTATGGTGGACATTGGACAACAATAATGATGGTAGTTGTCATATTATTATGTGGTCGTGCAGAGGATCTTCTTTCTGTCTCTCTCTGTCCTCCTTTGCCCTCCCTTGCACTGAGCTCTGCTTGATTGAATATACGGGCAGTGTTAACAATGATCTGGTGTCAATGACCACACGTTTATTTGTCCACTGGGGATATGTCAGACAAACCAGAGGCTTCATTCTGATATATAGTCCATAAGGTCACAAGGTTTCATGATAAGTTGTAAACAAAGTCGAGTGGTGAGAATGGTGACATCAAAGAGGGAGGCAGCATTTGTTCGTTATTCAGCTCCAATTGGAATCAATATATCTGGCCGCCTCGGACATGATTTATTTCTGTTACTTACAGTATGTAGCTATGACATATTTGGAAACACTGTACGGAAATTGTCCCCATTTACATACATTCATGTTAAGAAAGGCAAGACATGAGAGTTTCACTATTTTATTTTAAGTGCCCATTTTTATTGTGCACTGTGAAACACGTACCTTTATTAAAGGGAATGAATATATCTTCTAAATTCCTTTAGAAATAGATGATTATTTTTTTATGTTCTATTTTCTGTCATTTTTAAAAATTTCATTTCTCATTTTTTTTATACAGTGTTATGATGGCAGCCATCTTGCCTCAGCTTAAAAGCATTTAGCGATATGCTTTAGAGCAAGCCCCATGGATACAGGCGACAATAGACTGAAGATGTCCCAAATTGGAAGGATATCCAAAGGAATAGGAGGGAATAGTTCCCAGTAATGGAGCGTGTAGATCCCTGCACGAAGCGGCAATCAACATGCCCCCTCCATGTATCTTTATGGGAGTGCTGGAGATACCCGAATGCTGTAGGTTCTCCCATGGAAATACATGGACGGGGCAAGTTGGCCACCGCTTCGTGTTGGGGTCGATAGGATATCGCGGGGGTCCCAGCAGTCGGACCCTCCCCCATCAGACACTTTTCCTTTGGATAGAGTATAAGTGTTCCTACACTGGCTCACTCCTTTTAATAAATTATTAAAGGGAAGTTAGGGCAGAAATATCAGTTGAGGGGGCCAGTAGTTCCTGAGGGGGCTCAAAGTCTCTTTACCAGATAAGAAGATATTAGCATGTTACATTATTTTACATTGAGGCACAAAAGCTTCAAGTCATGCCTTTGGGCTCAGTGCAGACTTCTATACAATCCAGCTAAGCTATAGTCTAGGGATCGACCGATTATCGGTTTGGCTGATATTATCGGCCGATATTCACGATTTTGGACGTTATCGGTATCGGCAATGTGCGGTGCAGGGGGGGTGCGGAGCGGTGCGGTGCGGGGGGGGGGGGGGGAGGTTGCGATGCGCCGGGTGGTGTCGCCGGGGGGGATAAATAGGCGTTAACTTATACCGGAATATCGGTATAAGTTATCGGCTATCGGCCCTAACCTCCACAGAATATTGGTATCGGCCCTAAAAAATGATATCGGTCGATCCCTACTATAGTTACAGATAATACCAATCCCTAATGGAGCAGAACTAGGGTAGTGAATTAAATATTAAGGCCCACAACCGGATATCTGCTATACGTGGAAAAGCCTTTTAAGAATGTTAAATCTATGCAGTTCTACATTTCACACATATATTCTCTAACCTTCCTTTGATTTACTAAGAGTGTTGGGTTATTTTTAGAGTGTTTCTTTTTTCTCACACGTATTTATCAATGTTTCGCACATGTCGGGAATATTCTGTCGCATGATATTAAACGGGGGGAAAAAAAGTGTCGCACAGGAAAAATAAAAGCAAATAAATAAAGCAAAGTAACTCTGCACCAGGATGTAACTTTACATTCATGGTCGTTAATGGGTTAACAAACAAAAAGTAAAAAAAAAATAATAATAATAAAAAAAAGGAAATGAAAGAAAGAGAAATTCCATAAAAAAATGTAATATAAAAAGATTCCCAACACCTCAAGGCAGTCGGGTTTTCAAGTTCAGTATTTCACAATTTTTCTGGCGGGTTTTTAAATACAACTGTCGGGTTTTCACGAAAATGTCAGGAACACGCCCATAAATATGCAAACCACGCCCCTTTAAATGGGTAAAAAAAAACACTCCCCGACGTGTTTTTATCAGTAAAATGTGTCGCACAAAGTGTTGCAGAGGACGTGCGACACAAATTGTGTCGCATAACCCGATAAAAAAGAGTCGGGATCACGTTAGTAAATCAGGGCCATTATACAGTGGTCCCTCAACATACGATGGTAATCCATTCCAAATGGACCATCGTTTGTTGAAACCATCATATGTTGAGGGATCCGTGCAATGTAAAGTATAGGACAGTGGTCTACAACCTGCGGACCTCCAGATGTTGCAAAACTACAACACCCAGCATGCTTGGACAGCCAACGGCTGTCCAGGCATCCTGGGAGTTGTAGTTTTGCAGCATCTGGAGGTTCGCAGGTTGAAGACCACTGGTATTGGAGGTTATACTCACGTGTCCCCTCCGCTCCGGACCATCACCGCTCGTCACCCCTGCCCTGGATGTCGCCTTCCATCGCTGTCGCCACGTCCCCAGGGTGTTCCCGAGGCAAGGCCCTCTGCTTCCCCGGTAGCTCGCTTTCCGTCACCGCCATCACGTCGCTACGCACGCCGCTCCTATTGGATGACAGGACGGCATGCGCAGCGACGTGATGACGACGATGGAGAGCACCGACGATGCAGGGGATCCCGACGAGGACGCACCGGAGCCCCAAGGACAGGTAAGTGATCGTCAGCGGAGCACACGGGACACCGTAAATGCCTATCCAGTGGCAGCTGAAGCAGTCTGCACTGCCGGATAGCCGTTTATGCAATGGCCCCGACATACAAAAGCATCGTATGTTGATGCTGCCTTCAACATGCGATGGCCTCTGAGAGGCCATCGTATGTTGAAATGATTGTATGTTGGGGCCATCGTAGGTCGGCGTGCGAAGCGACGTGATGGCGGCGACAGAGAGTGAGGATGCCGAAGAAGCAGAGGCCTTGCCGGAGCGTCGGGGACACCCCGGGGACACTGTGTATACCGATGACCCAGTTTTCCTGCTCATATTATAATAAGTCCTGTGTTCATCTCTCAGTATTGTCCTTCTGAAGTCATTATTGTCTCGGCGTGTAGGACAACGATATGAGAACAAGCGCTTAGGCATTCCGGGCATTACCATAAACCCTATTAAATGATCCATTGGTACAATATGTTTCTTTTTAAATGAAATCCTGATTAAGAATTTTCCAGGTTAGACAATCTTTTCGGTGGTTCGTGATAGGAGCAGGCAAGTTTTATAGGACAGGGACAAATTGCAGCTGTCAGTTCTAATGCGTGCAGCACTGCATATTATCTTAGTAATATTAAAGAAATTAGAATTGTAAATTCACTTTCCCAATTTAGCGAGGAATTAGTTATAGTATATACAAGCTCCTAGCTCAGAACCACACTTCATCACCTTAAAAGTTCACCCGTTTCCTACAGCCCTACAGCCAGTCTGCAGTACGGGGGGCGAGTAGAGCTCTTCTAAAGAGCCATTATTATTCATAGGCTATTATTAGTCTCTGGCTGGTTGAGACCTATATTCACCAGCTCCTTTGGGTCACTTAAATGGGTTAGACTAACTTGCTGCGATTTCGTTGCCACGAGGTTTATGTGACTTAGGCATCGGCTCTGTTTCTATTCATGAGTTATTTGGCAGTTGTCACTGAACATCTTTGTGTGGATCCAAATTTTCAATTCAAATTGGATCAATGAATTTCCGAGCCGCTTCTGGTACGATAAATATAATTACACGGCAGTGATAAAATCTTACAAAGCATGCTTGACTTTTTTCCAAAATATGAGCAGTCTGTGTTTGATTGTAGGCTAGTGACCTTGTTCATGTAGCTCTTTAATAATGGCAGGCATGGATGCTTTGTTACTAAGTGGTAACCATTTTAATGATAGACACAATGGGGTTTACAAAAAAAAAGTGTTTACCATATGCTCCTTCTCGGTTGGGCATACACAGCACCTGTGTACTGCTGATATACACTGCTCCAAAAAAATAAATAAAGGGAACACTTAAACAACACAATGTAACTCCAAGTCAATCACACTTCTGTGAAATCACACTGTCCACTCAGGAAGCAACACTGATTGACAATCAATTTCACATGCTGTTGTGCAAATGGAACAGACAACAGGTGGAAATTATAGGCAATTAAAATTGTCCTTAGTGCAGGTTAAACATTACACTGTACTAATGTTGCATACAATTATTAAAAGGGTTTAACTATATTTTTTATTAAAAAAAAGTTAAATAAAAGAATACATTTTAATTTTAAAATCTCATGGACCCCTTTTTTCTAATATTGTCAGTTGTATTTTTATGTCCCTGCCCACTCACATAAATGGTTCTCTCCTTGAAAAAATAGGGTTAAGGGTCAGATGCAAAGGGCTATTATCAGGTCCCAATGGGGGACCTGAAAATAGGGTGGGGTCCGTAGGTGATCCGGTAATTTTACAGGAATTTAGCTGGAAAAAAAAATAGTTCTAGCACAATTATTCCCGTTCTTCTGGCTGGATTGCCCATGGTACTCCAGATAATGGAGTCAGATGGCAATGTGAACGAGGCCATAGTCGCCTCCCCGATGCAGGCGTCTTACTTTGCATTTGTTTTCTAAACCCTTTATCCACAGTACTGTATATCAGTATGACCGGCCACAGGCAGATTTAGATATGGTGTTCTCCTGTATGAATATGCTCTATCCAGGCATCATATACATGATGATCCAAGTAGTGGTGCCCAGGAAGTCCCAATCTTACACTGTAAGTTCTATGCAACATATTTTATATATCCTAAAAATAGATGAAACATAAGCTGCTAAATTTTGGATCAGCTAAAGACCCAACAAAAGGTGGCATTAGACCATGATCCATCAATAACCTTAAACATAATCTAGATGATATTTTTCCATTTTCTTGTCATATACGGTTGTTTTAAAGACTGGAGACTACAGCCCACCACCTCTCATACCCCCAGACTGTGACAGTTCAGCATTCCCAATAGGTTCTTTGTTCCTCGTATCCCTGCACCAGCAGGAAGATAATAAAGTGACTGCATTTAGGTCACTATTATGAAAATAAAGTATCCAAATCATCGGATTAGCTCATGGTAATATATACACTGGCTGATGTTCCCTTACTAATTCCGCTATTGCACATTTCCCCAGTACTAGCGTGCAAACTAAGTCTGAAGAATTATATATTTATCCAAGAGTATTCCCATAGCATTTCTGGGCAGAATGGTGCAGTTCTTACATCTTCCTACATTTTGGTCCCCCGGGTGCCTGTTCCCTCTGTAAATAATTGGGAATTCAACCTTTAAATGTAGCTTCTATTTCAGGGTTTCAGGTCTATCCTCTGTTTTTCTCTATTTTGTCTGATAAATGAATATCGCATCCAATTGAATATTTGAGGCTAAGTGCACAAAATTGCTGAGTAATTGATCAATAGATAATTCCAGCCCATTTATTACTATATACTGTATGTGAGTTATTAAACTAAGCCAAACCCCACCCTGCATTAGATTCTGTAATCCGGTTTGTAATAACAGAATACAGGCAGATTGTGATGGTGCTGGGTTAACTTTCTGTCTTGTCAACCATAGGTAAAAGACATCCTAAAGGGCTATGTGAAAGGCATTTGCACTCAAGTTTAATTAAACTTTTATACAGTCTCTCTCGGCCAGACAGATACATGTCTGAATGCACCGCTTTACATTGTACAAGTCATCCAAGGCAAAGGAAAGCAATTACGGAGATAGCGATCTGTGATCCTCTAATTAATAAGGGGGACCTCTACTGTTGATAGGGACTGATTAGCTACCGCTGGGCGCAGATTGTTCGCCTCTTCTTTATTTGGCAGAAGATACAGGATGCTACACACAAAATATTCCCAGAAAAAAGTAGGCCACATGTGATATGCTTAATAGATAAGAGAAGCTAAAGCAGAATAAGAACTTTCAAGATCAATAGCACTTGCCAGCTTGTTATTTTAAAAGCACCATTATATAGTATACATATGCTGTATCCCCACGCACAAAGGGAAATGCACAAATATACAATTGTTGCTTTAAAAACATTGTCAAAATGAATTCAAAGAAAAGAGAGAAAAATAAGGCCCTCTCCGACTTTTTAGAGAGGGCACATCTGGCATTGTAGGAAGGAGTGGCATGCAACCCGTCTCAACTCTGGTGAATGTCTATAACTATCTATCTCACTGATCTTTCTGTCTGACTATATATATCTATCTATTATATGTCAACTATATATATATATATATATATATATATATACAGTGACCCCCCCAACCTACGATGGCCCCGACATACGATCATTTCAACATGCCATGGCCTCTCAGAGGCCATCGCATGTTGAAGGCAGCATCAACATACAATGCTTTTGTATGTCGGTGCCATCGCATAAACAGCTATCCGGCAATGCAGACTGCTTCAGCTGCTGCCGGATAGCCATTTACGATGCGCCGTGTACCCCAACGATCACTTACATGTCCTCAGGGCTCCGGCGCGTCCTCTTCGGGGTCCCCTGCTACGCCGGCGCTCTCCTTCAACGCCATCACGTTGTCGCGCACGCTGTTCTGCCATCCAATAGGAGCGGTGTGCGTAGCGACGTGATGGTGGCGACGGAGAGCGAAGATCCCGGGCAGCAGAGATGTTCCAGAGCGACCTGGACACAGAGGGGATGCGGCAACAGCGATGGAGGGCGACATCCAGGACAGCGGTGACGGGTCCGGAGCGGCAGGGACACGTGAATATTAGCTCCTATACTTTACATTGCACGGATCCCTCAACATACAATGGTTTCAACAAACGATGGTTCATTTGGAACGGATTACCATCGTATATTGAGGGACCACTGTATATGTGTCATCTGTCTATCTATGCATTTGTTCTTTCTTTCTTTCTCATATTTGTATATATATATATATATATATATATATATATTCATGTTCTATCTATCTATCTTTCTTCTATCATCTATCATATGTCAACTATATATCTATGTGTCATATATCTATCTATCTATCATTTATCTATCTAAACTATCATCTTATATCTGTCTATATATCTGTCTTTTTGTCAATCTATCTATCCATCTCATATATATCTATCATCTCTGTCTATCTATCTATCTATGCAAAAATCCAGCAGCACACCCAGGTATACGGTAAAATACCACAGTGCTTTACCGTATACCTGAATGTGCTGCTGGATTACAGTCTGCTACAGTCTGATATACAGTCTGCGACTGGGACTGTGTTTCTTGCCTGCACCCCGTTACTCTACTGCAGCTACACCTCGGCTGTGCTGCCTATTTCCTTCTGTTTGTATCTATCTATCTATCTATTTGTGTTATCTACAGTCATGGCCGTAAATGTTTCTAGAAGATGAAATATTTCTCACAGAAAATTTTTTCTCACACATGTTTTGCTATACACATATTTATTCCCTTTATGTGTATTGGAACTAAACCAAAAAAGGAAAAAAAGCAAATTGGACATAATGTCACACCAAACTCCAAAAATGGGCTGGACAAAATTATTGGCACCCTTAACTTAATATTTGGTTGCACACCCTTTTGAAAAAATTAACTGAAATCAGTCTCTTCTTATAACCATCAACAAGCTTCTTACACCTCTCAGCCAGAATGTTGGACCACTCTTCCTTTGCAAACTGCTCCAGGTCTCTCTTATTGGAAGGCGCCTTTTACCAACAGCAATTTTAAGATCTCTCCACAGGTGTTCACTGGGATTTAGATCTGGACTCATTGCTTACCACTTCAGAACTCTCCAGCGCTTTGTTGCCATCCATTTCTGGGTGCTTTTTGACGTATGTTTTGGGTCGTTGTCCTGCTGGAAGACCAAAGATCTCGGACGCAAACCCAGCTTTCTGACACTGGGCTGTACAGTGCGACACAAAATCAGTTGGTAATCCTCAGATTTCATGATGCCTTGCACACATTCAAGGCACTCAGTGCCAGAGGCAGCAAAACAACTCCAAAACATCATTGAACCTCCACCATATTTCACTGTAGGTACTGTGTTCTTTTCTTTGTAGGCCTCATTTCATTTTTGGTAAGCAGTAGAATGATGTGCTTTACCAAAAAGCTCCATCTTGGTCTCATCTGTCCATAAGACATTTTTCCAGAAGGATTTTGTCTTACTCAACTTCATTTTGGCAAAATGTAGTCTTGCTTTTTTATGTCTCTGTGTCAGCAGTGGGGTCCTCCTGGGTCTCCTGCCATAGCATTTCTTTTCATTTAAATATCGACGGATAGTTCGCGCTGACACTGATGCTCCCTGAGCCTGCAGGACAGCTTGAATATCTTTGGAACTTGTTTGGGGCTGCTTATCCACCATCCAGCCTATACTGTGTTGACAATTTGTTTCCCCTCCGTCTACACCCAGGGAGATTAGCTACAGTGCCATTGGTTGCAAACTTCTTGATAATGTTGCGCACTGTGGACAAAGGCAAATCTAGATCTCTGGAGATGGACTTGTAACCTTGAGATTGTTGATACCATTTTCCACAATTTTGGTTCTCAAGTCCTCAGACAGTTCTCTTTCTGTTGTTCATGTTTAGTGTGGCACACACAGACACACAATGCAAATGCTAAGTGAACTTCTCTCCATTTTATCTGCTTTCAGGTGTGAGTTTTATATTGCTCACACCTGTTACTTGCCCCAGGTGAGTTTAAAGGAGCGTCACATGCTTGAAACAATCTTATTTTTCCCCAATTTTGAAAGGGTGCCAATAATTTTTTCCAGCCCATTTTTGGAGTTTG